>NC_084975.1:13481954-14081954 GCF_963691925.1 Scomber scombrus | reverse complement strand
CACAATTTAATTGCATACATGGACATTTATATACATCAGCATTTAAGCCAGCTGGAGAGGGGATGCAAGCGTTGCTGAGCTATAATTGCACTTTCCATGAGTCTCTTCATTACTTAACACCCGTTTGCCGAGGCATTTACAACAAACTCACTGGCCTGAACTATAGCAGAGACCTGAGTGGCTGCCCAGGCCTTTATATGAATGATGGGTAAATTGATGATGCCATCACTACAGGTGTCACACTGTTTTGGTAACCATTAACATTCTGTGACCTACACTAATATTCATCTCACTCCTCATCCCTAAACCAAACTAACCAACACTGTAGGTCACAGAATCTAATGGGTCACAAAATACAGTGTAACACCAGTTGCAAATACATTCTGGGGTACCCAGTCAGGTCCTGATAGTGATAGTAAGAAGCCCACAGTGTGGCTGAAAAACACAACCGGTAAAGCAAATAAGCACCCAGTGACAGCTAAAATCATGAAGAAGTGTTGGTGCATTCCTCCCACAGCTCCAACATTGTATATCCAATACTCCAGTAAATTAGCCAGCTTAGCTAGCAGTTGATGATATCATCAAGTTATTATAAGTAGTAGTAAGAGTTGCAGTAGAAGTAGTAGTAGAACATCAAGGAAGAAAAAGACAATTCATGTGACTAAGAACAGATGTCTTTAACATTAATGCACAACGTTTAAAACACAAAAAAATAACTTAAAGATTAAATGAACCATCATCACAGCGATATGTCAATCATCATCAATGATGAACTGAAAAGTTATAGCACTGATATTGAAACAGACTTTACAAATAGCTGCACAATTCAGAATAAAATATTTGAAAGATTATTGATACGGGAAAATAATGACTCAAGTTTGAATATAGAGTGATTAAAATTCATTACTCATAAATGGTTTTAGTTTAAGTTCATTAATGCATCTTTGGTTGAGATTTTACCAGCACTCAGTGAAGGCGGCAAGAATAATAACACAAAAAACGACGCCAGATGTGAAAAAAAAACTGACAACCTTTTAAAAACAGATGCCAAGATCTAAAACACTGCACTTATTTTGTGCATTCGCGACACTCCCCTGTCTTCAAGGACGACTACATCTCCATCGTTCTCCCAGATAACAATGGAATGATTGGATCTTCCTGAACCACCAACCTGACTCCAAATTCCACCTTTAGCAGAGGAGAATAGAGGTAGTATTGTATCTTTAACACTCCAAAACAAACATAGCAGACAATCTACCCTCTGCCGTCCACTCTCAGATATGTCCAATATTTTGTCCTTAGATGGCCAATAATCACAAAAGGTCATTTTCTTTAATTAATTTTGACCTCACTTTCTCTATTCTTGATTTGTATTTCCTTTTCAATACACTGTCCCTTTCTTGTATCTTCCCCTCCCTTATTCTCTCATATAACAAGTTGTTTCACACACCCCGGTCAAGGTCAAGCAACTCCCAGTGTCCACTGGTGACCTTTAGAGCAGCTGAAAATGTGAGCATTTTAACAAACAAAGCCAGAGTGAGAGATGCACTGACTGCCTAACCCCAGCTACATCAGTGAGATAGAGCATACATATACATGCTCCTTCACAAATACCCATGCCAAGTCAACTGTGTTGATCAAGTACTGACAGGCAAACAATATGGACAGATGAGTCTGCCACACCCCGTATCTCTGTAAATATACACTTCTATACATTTCTGACATGTAGAGGTCCATCAAAAGCCCAGATCTTAACATGAAAAAGTATTGTTTTTATACCTGACTGAGATCATGTTATAAAAGCAGCTTAAAATGGGAAAAGAATGAATGGAAAAGCTGAGGGAATTAGGAATGGCACTCACCCAAGCTTTCTAATGTGTGAATCAGTGGAGCTTGAATTTGAAAATGGAGTTCAGCAAGTTCAAACACAAATGAAGACAGATTAGGCTTATTACGAACATACCAGTGCGTCTTTACAGTGAGAATGCAAACTCAAACAAGTATGATACACTGCAATGGATCTTTCGACTGTAATAGCGTTTGCTTCATGGGTATGAAATCAACAGATGTAGTGACCTGGTAGCCGAAATTCCATCATGTGTTAAAGAAGTGTGTACATGCTTCGTATGAATTATTTGAAGTTTGATCAAATGATATCAGGAGTGAAAGGTTAAAGCAGGTCAACTCACTGAAACAACAGAGGCCCCTTTTGAGAGTGACATAGGATGACAAAAAATGCATAGGAAATTAAAAAAAATGTTTTGACTGCGTTGGTGTAGGGAGTTATTAGAGAATAGGCACATTTTTTACTCATCTCAACTGAGTGTAGCAGAATCTAGGCTTTGTCGGTCTATCTCTTTAGCCACTGATTTTAAGAGATTAAACAGCCTACCTTAACATACTGCGAGAAACGTCCCTAGTTTGAACTCATGGCCCAGTGTACTGCCAGCACATTCCTGCCAACATAAGCTTCAGTATTGCCAATACAAGCCAAGAAATTTCCCTTGAGAGTCAAAGTTGGAAAGAGTGACAATGGACAGACAGTAGGGGGACAATAAAAGAACTGTGGTTCCAGAAACAATAGGACAAAAATGTTTTGGGATCATACACAATGCAGAGATCTGACTGCAATGGCGTGATGAGATCTTGGTGGAGGAATTGAAGTCGAATACAAAGAAAGACAAGAGCTGCAGCTCATCTGAATGTGTTGGAGGAGAGAGAAAATGATGCAGAGTGAGGACAATGTGCAGAGTCTCATAAATCTACAGACACATCCAGAAAACATAAGAGACCCCAGGTGTCCCCCTGCACACATACTACTCACACAGAAAAACACACATAAATATGAGATATGTTCATGGCACGTGAACCAAATTCTTGATAGCTTCTTGGAAAATGTAATGAATGTGAACACAGTGAGATAATGTGGTTTTGTGGAAAGTTTTTCTTCTTCTCGTCCATTATAAGGCAACTAATATGAAATTTAAAAAAATGTCTGCTGTTTGTGTCCAACGTGTGCGTGTGTGCGCGTGCGTGCGTACGTGTGTGCGTTTCCACAGCTCTCATTAGAAAGGACATTAAACACAAACTGATTAGAGGCCTCATGATGCTGGAAACTTTCAGCCAAAACTATGTCTGCAAAATCACACAAAATATCCCCCGCTGTGTCATTCTTCCACTAAAGATGTTTATTTCACATTATTTCCCAATTATGGCTTATGTACACCTAATGGTGTAACCAACAGAAACTGAACACAGTTCAACAAAATGTCGACATTGATTCCACATTTCCAATGTTTATGAAGGTTATGATGATTGATAAAGATAGCATACTTACATAATATACAAAATAACTCTTTTTTTTAAGTATTTGAGAGTCACAATTGCTGGTCTTCTCTCAGGATGTTAGAGTATGTGAAATTTAAAGTTAATCCTAACTTCCCTTCCTACTGTCATCTAACATATTGTTAGTGAATTTGAATTCACTGCATACCGTAACAAATTAACATTTATTTTCTAATCTCCATAATCCTTAGAGACATTTGTCACTCACTTTTTATGAATGTATAATCAGAGGCACTGCCTGTCTCTCTGTTAGGGTTTAGAGGTGGAGCAGTTGCGGAAAATGACAAAAGATAACTTGACGCTGATGGGGTAATAATTGGGTCCTTACAGGTAATGACTGGGTGCTCTTCAGTTTCAAGTCCTCCCTGTCATGCTGTGTTGCACTAAAGAGCAGCTCTCACACAAAGTGCAGTGTGGGGTAGTGAGGGGTATGCATCTGCGCCTCTGGCTTTAGAGGACTTTTTTTTTTCAGTGTTCATGCAGGAGTGAAAGTAAAACACAGAAATAAAAACACAGTCAGCCAAAACACAGTCAGATAGGATTCATAGTGTCGCCTGTCATTTGCTGACACTCATCCAAAAGGATTTAACAGTGAAAAAATCCCTAATGAGTGCTGAATGTCTACCCCCTTGTGGACAAAAAACATATTGCCCAGCCCTGACAGCAAAACAATGAACAGCAGGAATTTTCAATCTGATGCAGGAAATTTAAAAAAAATGAATTACTGAAAATGGGGAAAAGAAACAAGATTTGATCTAACCCCCATTACATGTTAAATAACTATGAATGGGCAAAGCTGAAGATAGCAGCTGGTTTAGCATAGATGTAAAAGTGAAGGTATGTGAATTCTCCAATTTTCAACTTTTGCCCTTTCTGTTCTTGTGAATACAACTGTCAGGTTAATCTTCATTAACAACATGAGATAAACCTGCGGTCTGACTGTTATGCCAAGCAGCACAAAGAAGCTGCCAACTCCAAGGCCTACAGGCCCTACTGTAGGCAGAGCAGCAGCAATGTGCAATGAACCTGCTAACCCTCAGCTGAAGAAAATATCACACTAATATCTCTGTCACCACAGTGTGCTAATTTAAGACTACTACTCCAAATATAGCCCCCAGAAGTGCCTCCACTCTCTTTAAAATGCACATGCACTGTTTTCCTCATTCACCTCTAACTTCCTCTTCCCATCAGTCCAACTGAGAGTAAGGTTGGCATACAAAGCTCCATCAGGGAAAAGAAGGCAAAAGACAGGAAAGGATATTTCTTTGAAACCGATCCTGAACTCTGATAGGTCTGTCCAGACAGATTGGGAAAGATTTATTTTCTCAGAGGCCTGTTTGTAGAAAGACATAAGACAGTTTTACATCCTAATGCTGTGTGTACTGAAGGCGCAAAAGAGTTTTAGAGGCCTTTGGCAATGTGGTTAAACTGTGATACTGATCTCAAAGCGATTGCTTATGACTCACTATGGCGCAGTCTTGGCCCGGTGGTGTCGATTAACCAGAGAGCGCTCTTGGCACATTCTCCCTCTGCCAGGATTTATTTGATTTACTTGTTCGTCTTTAAAACGGTTGAGATTTTTCTTTTTGCATCATCCCAGTCAAATATGTTATTGCAACTCATATCAAACAACGAATATTGCACATGCACACCCAAACGAGAGCAGCGCAGCCAACCGAGGAAAACATAAGCAAAAATAAGCTGTTGCGAAGTCAAGCTGATTTAATTTAAAAATTGAATGTCAGGAACAGTTTGAGTGAGCATAGATGGAGCACACAGATAATAAATGATCATAACTCTAACATCATCTTGTGTTTCAGCATCTTGCTTTAATCAAATGCAGACATATTCCAATCATTGGCAATTAAACCCCTCTCTTTTAGGACAAATATGCAAATGCACCATTCATCACAAAGACAGGCCAATTCATAATGCTTAAACAACTGATTTCTATTATAGTCATTCATTTCAATTCATGTGATTTGTCTGTATGCAAAGCTATAGACAAATAGATGCAAATGCAGAACAGGCCTTGAACTTTCACAAGATAGTAAAAATAAGAAAATAAAAGCGAGAACTAAAATCAAACACATCTAAATATCCTACATGGCCTTTAGATCAAAGATCACTCCAATAATAATTATGAGCCAACAGTTAAAATAAATAAAAACGTGGGCGTATCTGCAACATGATGTTAAGTAGATGACAGGAGTAAATCATAAGATTGTCGAGCTCTGTTGACAGAAGCTAGTGTGAATGTGTGTGAGAATATATCCGTGAATGTCTTTGTATCTGCATCAGTGTAAAAATGACAACATGGATACCTGTTATTCAGTGCCAGTGCTCTGATGGGGTTTCCACGGTGCCCCAGGGAACTGGCCTCTGTCTGAGCTCACAGCAACTCCAAAAGCAAAACACATAAATAACAAGAGTAATTACCGTCACCATCCAACAAATTTGCACAGTAAACACATGAAGCACAGCAAGGGAGACAAGGGATATGGCATATCAAAGCCAACACTCTCTTTCCCGAGAATGTCCCAGGGCCTTTGTTATCTGCCTTCAAACCAGTATGATTCATCAACTCTGTTATGGATGTTATTGTTGGCTGTGGGAAAGGTTCTTCTCATAACCCAGAAGTACAGCAGAGATACATGCCTTTTATATCATTGTATCCCCATCCACCTGACATTTATGAGCAGTATTTGTGTTGATCATTTCATAACAGCTTGAGCAGTGAGGCATTCTCCTTACTGAGGGCGGCTTTATGTCAGCCGCTGCCTCAGTTCCTACACCCCAACCCCCAAACAAACACACAAAGAATGCCAGTAGCTGTCAATCATTTTAACTGACCCAACCTCTCATATCCCGCAAACCCAATCATCAGTGATTTTCAGGAGGTAGGCCTATAAAGGCTGGTGTTTACCCCGTCTAGACAGACTGGAGGACTGGCAGCCATGGGCATCTGAGTAGTATATTGCACCCTCTTTAACCACAGATGAGTACTCCACTGTCATTTTACACCATAAATCAGACCCGCATGCATAAACAGCCTACAAAGGTTTGGGTGTTGAGAAACCAATTTGAAAAGTAATCAAAAAACTATGCTTTAAAGCATAAAGCGCTTGGTGATGGAATTCCCTTTAGATCAAACGCATTAGCGCATTTGATTCCCGAGGCTAAATTGTGCAGTGCAATAAATCATCAGGGTGAAACTACAGTATAGTTTCTGTGGTTCTCATATATTGTGTGTTAGCATGTTACTTTCCTCTTAAGAGCTGTTTCCTTTGCTGCTCCATACCACGTAAACACTGCACTAAGGTGAATGGAGCTACATTTTTGCTTAGTTATCTGGGCAAATAAGAATAGTTCTTGCTGTGGGCAAAGCTATCTTCTCTCCAAAAAAAACAAATATTATTTCCCCCCTTTGACTGGCCAGGCACTGACAGAGACATACTGTACCAGGCCTCTGCTCAGTGTTTCCAGCTGAAACCTCACTCAGACCTCAATTTAACATGGCTCACAGGGATGCCTGGAAAAAATTATGCCACCACACATATTATCATATTAATTACCGCAGTGTATTTTCGCTCACCAGGAGGAGAAAGAATCACAAAATAAAGAATCGCAAAAATGAAAATGCTGTCTAACCAGAGGAATTTGTTTACACAGGAGTTAAGTAGCAAAAGAATGAGACAAACAGTTTTAAATAGTATGGGAGGATTTTCAAAACACATTTTGCAAGAGAGGCTTCAGAAGAAGATTAAATACAACATCAAACTTGCACATCTGTTTGAAGGTGGACTAACACACTGAGCCATGTTGATGCTTTTCAAGAACACCAGACGTCTCATACTAAATATAGGGTTGTGACAGTATATTTATGAGTCTGCAAAAGTAGATAAAGGAACTGGGAGGGGGAGTAACTTTCTACACAGTTGTGTGACAAGTCCACTAAACAGTGTGGCTGCAGTTCCTGTGATGTAGACTGATACAGCCTATTCCCTTCTACAGCCCCTCGAGTGGAACAACTGCCATATCACTGGAAGGAAGTGGACCTGTTATTGTTATGACCTCAAAGGCTTTGGGTGGTCCACATACAGTCATGCACACACATATGTAGAGAGCAAACCAGAGAAACAAGACATAACAGGCACACGCAAATATAACTTTGATACAAACTCTCTGAACACGTGCCATTTCCTTTCCTGCAAGAGCCCACACATTGCTGCTTGCATTGACCTAGAAGGGCATGCAGTACATTTATCTACACATTCATATACAAAATGAATCCCTGGAATGCATTTTGCCATATAACTGTCACTGTTTACAAGAAAAACATTGACATACCTACCCAGACATACCTACCTTGCCACACTATATGAATAGAAAGTATGGATACACATGCACACACATGCATGCATACAGATAAGCATCAGTCACAGGCTTATATAGTTTTCACAGTGGATGAGAGCTGATGCTGGCACAGATTCATCACGGCTGGAGTACAACACAGACCTGTCCAAACAACATTTTCAACCTCGCCCAAGATAAGCAGGATGCAGCAAATCTCTACACGAAAGACACAAAGCTGAAGACATTAGCATGACAAATCCAAGAAAACACCAAGGTGCTGCACTTAGCAGGTCTTTACTCAGCCTGTGATTACCTTTCTCTTTAAGACTTTAGCTCTAAAATCAAGCCTGTTGGTATCCTGATAAAATGTGTGTGGTGGCATTTCAGTGATGCACAGAAAGCTGTTTAGTTTTAGAGGTCACATTTCTCAGTTTAAAAACCAATCCATCAGCACCCAGTAGAATGAAACATTACTGTATCCAATTACCAGGAGTGTAACTATAGACCTGGGAGGATACAGGTCTAACACATGCAGACAAGGAAACACTAAGCCACCCTCATACAGAATGAAGAAGACAAGCTCACATTCGCTTTAACAAACATTTACACCAGTCCCTCTCACATTTTGTCATGACCCCACATACACACACACACCTAACACACACCAACATGTGTGCACACAGACAAATAGTGGCAATCAGTGGGTGGATGTCAGCCCAGAGACAGGAACTGCTCCCAGCATTTGTAACGCAGGTCATAAATCACTGGACTCCACTGGAGGAATGATCCATTGAGAAAGAGAAGTGAAACTTGCCTCTACAATACAGTGCTCCTTTCAAAGACCACACTGTAGCATTCAGCTCTACCTGTTGTCTGGCAGTGCTGTCAACACAATTATTGCTGTGCACAGCTTTGACTAAACTTCAACACACAGAAGCAATGCATGAATCAACTTACTAGACAAAGGCTGCAATGCTTACAGATTCCAATTGGGAGCTTGTAGCTGCTGTATATGTGATGTATTATAGTTATTATTATTAGTATTATTTTGTTTCTTGCTTATCTGCATTTTGTGCTTGTCAGTTTTGCGCACACCTAGGAAAAGGTACCAAAACATTTTATCACATTTTGCAGGAACACTATGTTACCATAATATCACAGGTCCAGTTTAGGTTCAACTTAACTGAAACTTAAACTATTGTTGTTGTTGGCATTAGTAGTGTGTTAAAATGTCTGGTGAAAATCTGAGGGGGAAAAAAGTTCAGATGGGACTCTACAATCACACTTGTGAAGGAAGTTTTAATGTTTCCCTTATTTTATTATTGAGGACATTTCTGTAATGAATAACAGACTTTATGGAATTTCTAAAAACATCAAAAAGCACATCGGGAAAATACTTCTTTAAAAATATTTTCTAAGGACATGACTCATTAAACTTGAGCAACTTCTTGTTTTCTAAGGATATCTAAAGGGACCCAGAAAGGAAAATATTTCCTTGTGATGCTTTGTATGTGGCCAGGCACTGCTGTTAATATTGTGTTCGATTAAGTGTGTGAGAGAGACCTTGAGGCCTAAAGGAAGTAGATCCCAGGACTCATCTAGAGTCTGGTGCTCATATTTTTCGGACTTCCTCCATGTTAATTATGTATTTACCTGCAATCTGCAGGCTATCTGGTTTTCATAGGAGAAATGGGGCACATCCTACCTGGTAGCAATTTAGAGATTCAGATGAATTAGCATACAAGCAGCTCTTTGAGGACTAATCATAAAATATAATTCAAAGGTGAAGTTCAACAAGGGATCATTTTTCCATGACGGCATATGGCTGATTGTTTCCAAACACTTGCCAATTAGAGCAATACAGCATCAACATCAACATGCCATCGGCTTTTTAAAAACATGTATAACAGCATACTTACAACCAGTAAGTCGATCATCATCTTCTCTATTTATCAACACAATTTCAGCACATCACCACTTCTATCCCACTGCCCCCTAATGGCTGGACCTGGCATCACAGACCACCACTGTTGAATAAGAGCTGTATGTGAAGCTGCCTGCTGGTAAAAAATCATCAAATGCTTCTCTAAACGCCCTGCAGAACAGTCTAAGTAACACAAATGTGTTAATGACTTGCACTGAGTGAATAGAGTAAGCTTGCACTCCTTAACCAAAATGATTGGCATAGCCATATTGCTGCTTTGGTACTATTTCAGTAGAATAGCCTTGATAAAAATCTAGAGAGACAAATACTGTGAAATAGAGTATGCTCCCCATTACAAGCTAAAATTTCAGCTTTCCAAGAGGGCTCATGTCAGCCTTTTTCCCCAGTACATTTTATATTCTCCTCTAACTGCACTCTCAATAAAGTGTATGTTTGATAATACAGGTCAGAATCCACACCCAAATACCTAGCAATATATTCAGAAAATATCGATTAACTTGAATAAATGTATTTCCAACTTCATCTAATAAAACTGAATTGTTTCCTGTGCGTATTATTGTTGAGTCATTGATATCATTAATGTTGCCACATTACTAAGGAAAGTTTTTCGCATTTATAGAGACCTTATGCAAATATTCTAATACCCTCCAACCCACAAATGTTTGGGTTTGTGTTTAGAAGTTGGTGGAAATCTCCAACATCCACATTCAGTCAGGTGGAATTTCAAAAACAGAAAATGTATTATTCAAAACAATGTTTTTTTAAAAACCCTGTGGACATGATAAGGATATTTATGTGCCTAATTCCGCTGTGCAAATCTCGTATTTGTGGACCACTCTAAGGCAACAAGTTTTTAACAGGAATCAATCAAACTTCTGATGACAAGATTTGCTGACAGATTGTTAGTTATGAAGCCTTTTTGCTTACTGTAGGCTGATGTTAGGAGTCTTCTTGATTATCCTTAAAGGTCTAGTGTGTAAGATTTCATGGCATCTAGCGGAACAGACCTGGCAGAAATAGAACATAATATTCATTAGTATGTTTTAATTAGTGTATAATGCCATTACAATGATAATTGTAATTGTGTTTTCATTACCTTAGAATGAGCCCTTTATATCTACATAGGGAGCAGGTCCCCTTCAACAGAGGCCGCCATGTTGCATCAGGATGTTTCTACAGTAGCCCAGAACGGACAAACCAAACACTGGCTTAAGAGAGGGCCTTTTGTGTTTTTTACCAGTTTCACAGCGATTGTAGGTTCTCCTACACCCTTTGAAGGGGAGGGTGGAGGATTTAGTTAGTTTCAATCTGCAATATCACCGCTAGTTAAGTAATAAGCAGCATTTCCTTAAAATACCCAAAGATTACATTTGCAATGTGATTCAAAAGCAATATAATTAATACATGCTCAAATAGTTGTGCTCTTTTTGTGCTTCTGTATAAACAGTATCTCTTTCTGCAGCTGCTCTGTACTGCTTGGTATCACTCTCCTATCAGAGACAAGAGTAGACTAAACAGTCATTTGTTACTGGGGAATGGAGCTTCCTACAGGCAACATAGGCGGCTGCCTAGGGCACCACCCAAAGTGGGATGCCAAAATCTCAACCAGAAAAAAAAAATGTTCATCAGTGAGTGATCATCACAGTCAGAACATGTTATAGTATTGATGGGAATGGCACTTATAATACAAGCCAATTTCACAATTTGTAGGAACAGGCTACATTAAACATGCTCCCAGCATCTCTATCAAACGCACTGGCCCCCATCATGACGCCTGCCCAGAGCATCAGTATGTTTTAGTTTTAAAATATGTCATGTGGAATGTTTTGGTTATTGGTCATGTATATGTTTCAAAAGAATTTTGACACATTTTGAAGATGTATTTGTATTTTTGTTGGTTATTATTCATGAATCTGTTGCATGTTTCCAAACAGTCAACACATTTCTGTTGGGGGGGCTGGGGTGAAACTAGCCTTGGGCACCACTTGTACTAAGGCGTGAAAGATCACACATCACTGGCTGACTGAAGCACTCCGGATGTTTGATATGAAATAAAGATGAGTTGTGCAGCTGGGCAGAGGAAATAGGGTACACAAACACATTGGGATGAAAGACAAACATGCACAACTGGAGAGCACCCAGAAAATTACTAATAAATAAATGCTAAGAAGATCCCAATAAAGCAACTTTCACATACTCGATGTCCCTTCCCACCCCATGAGAAAGTTCACCACAAAACAGTAGGATTGCTTCAGTGCAAGGGCTTTTGGACATACTTCAATAGTTGAATGAAAACCCTGAATATCTCTTGCAAGATAAACAATACAATGATGCAAAACAATACTAATGAATCAGAAAAATGACAGCCGAACAGCCAAGCCCATCTACTGCAGCAGTAAGCAAAAGCATGCCAAGCAAATTACACTGGGATCACTGTTAAGTCAAAAAAAAAAAAAAAGTTGTGGATTTGCAAGATGCACAGGAACAGCTAATGAATTAAATATGATTTCCATGTTCAACATCGAAATAAAATCAGAATGTTTTGGAATAATGCAGGAAGAAATGGTAACCACGCTGTGTCAATCAAACTCAAGAGCTCCATAAAGAACCAATGAAAACAGTGGCTCAAACTGATGACTCTTACTGCTTGTCTGAATCTGTGCCCGCACTATCAATTGGTGGAGGGGCATGTGTTCTTAGAAAAGGCCTGAAGACCGTTTTCATTTATTCACGGCTTTACTTTAAGACAAAAACATATCCAATAGAGCAGATGCCAGAATTTTACAGCTTACTAAACACAGCAAAATATTTGGTGGTCCTGAGATTTGGAGCCATGCAAGGACAAGGGAAGGATATACACAGTTACTTGTGAAAGCCTGCAAGCTCTTTTGAGAAACATGAAAAGTATGTTCTCCTCCTACCCTCAAGAACAGAGTGATACATTAGTGGAATTGCGGACAGTGACTCATACTACAGAACAGACTACTAAGTCACCCCAACTTGAATCCAACTGAACTCAGCCCAGCAGGATAGTGATGATCTGTGATTCATCTGTTGTTGAGTTTGACAAATGAGACATAAACAAGACAAAAATTAATTCAAACCTGAAAGGAAAATTCAAAACTTGCACTTTTAAAATGGATTTCAAGGGCAAATCTCAATCGCCTGAAATAGCAGTGTGGCTTATGGAATTGTAATTAGTGTGCTCGTTTTCAGAGGGGACTTCATTAACCTGGATTCAGCACTGGCACAAGCTTAAGTATGAGCTGTATCCTGTTTGGGTCATAAAACCAACTAAGCTTAGGGTTAAAAAGTCAAAGTCAGTACTGGAATGTCTATACAAAACAGATTTTACCACCAACTGAAAGCATACCATAAACATATCACTTCTTCCAAAAGAATATAATCTACTTTCACTTTTCAAACATGCTGTGATTAGTTTTTTAGGAGAGGGATCTCGTCTCTGGACTAACTTTGAACTAACTGTAATTTTGAAATATTCGTGCAAAGACACTCAGTCAACATGATGCTCATGATCATGAGGACATCACAGAGCTACAGTGGTAGAATATAACATCCACATGTGGAAGACATTGTGGGCAATTGCAGTACAGTAGTTGAGACACTTACAAGCTATGCAATATGTACACAGGAAAAGCCACAGCGTGTATCTCAGTCTAAAGGAGGATCGGGGTGTATCAGTGCTGGGTTAGGGTAAACAAGGGTTTGGGTAAAATGTGCTTCTCAGTGCCAAAAGCCAGAACTGATTAGCCTGAGAGACACGTGACACACATGAAATAGATCACTAACAGGTGGTGGTGAAGAAACAACAAAACAGGCTAAAACAGAGGTGACTTTTGCAGCTTCTCAGCAGTGTGTTAATCTTACAGACCTCTTGCTTTTGCTTTCTGTGTATGGTGGATGGAAAGACTCACAGGTGAATGTCACGTGTTTGTAAATGCACAGCCATGTATGATCCTTATCTAATTGTGTGCAGCATGTTTGTGCATTGAAACAAACACTGCTTGTTTATAACCATTGTGGTCTTGCCATCTAAATATTCATAGAAGCAAATGGAAAGTCATCCAAAAAATGACTTTCCAGTCAGACCCTCGAGCCACACTGATTGAATCTAAACGTATAATGACAAGACAACTGCACATGCCACAATACAAACACAGACTGGGTTCTGAAAAAGTATTATCTTGTTTCATGCACATGGTTTAAATCAAGGTGGACTGACTGTGCTCAGTGTGTAGTATTGGAAAGCTGTTATTTTCAAAGGCCCACAAGCCTCCTTTTTCAGGGTCCATGTGCTGCACAGTCTAACTTTCCCTGACCAAACACAGGGATGTATCTCTGCAACATGACAGAAGAGATTAGGCTCAGCACAAACACTGGCTGCATACGCAAGGATGCTCTGCTGCTCTCTAACATCGTGCCAGTGCAGCACAGTAACACTCAAGCCAAAGAACCGCTGCCTGTGTAACACGTGGTTCTTATCAAATCATTGTGAAAATCACTCTCAGGTTACCATGAACCGTTATGGCAGAAAGATATAGCCCTCAATTTTTTTTATATATATCCAGGAAATCAAATATCTTTGGCCTCCTTCAGTCAGTTTGGGTGACGGTGTTCACACAGTTGTCTCGGCTGGCTGGGTAATTGCTGAGCACTGTTATCTGAGAATGGAGCTGTTCACTGAGCGGAAAGTTCTCTGAGCAATTTCTTCAGGACTGCAATCAAAAATATATGTGATAGTCCCAGGGTTAACTATGTAACCTAACAAAATACTAACAGGCCAAACAAAAAAACAGTGCCAACAAATGTTCTGAATTATGACAGAAAAAAGGAATATAACAAAGAAAAGCACTCATTGTGGATTATTGCATGGACATGCAATGTTTCTTTGCACCTCTCTGACACTTAACCTCAATTACTGTAGAATTATGCATACATGAACAAACCTGATGCAACTGTCTCTAGGACATGACTCAAAACAGCAATGTTTTTGGAAATAACAACAACCTTTATCCAAAAAGAGGGGATGCCACAAATCAAAATATGGTGATATCCTTTGCAGGCCTCTACTTTTCTAAAGTTCAGGGTCTCATTCACCACTGTCGCCTCTGGCTTTCCACCACCAACAGGACAGCTAGCCAGAAAGACGAGCCGTATAAATTGCCAAACAGTTTGTCTGTCATCTGATCATACTGCAAGTCTCTTTTCAGTGGAAAATGGTGGTGAGACTGTTTTCATGTGTTCACGAACACCCACAGCTGTTTTCCCCATTTCTCCTGTGCTTTTCCCGACACAGATCATTTGGGCAGATGTACACTCCACCTGGAGTAGAACTTACAACCAAATCCCCCCCGTGCAAATTATGGATATCAAAACATATCCTGTCTTTAAGAACTATTACGTGAAGGGCTTTACTGAATTCACTCAAACGTCATTGCATCAAATACACCCTAATCACTGAGCAATCCACCTTCCCTCGAAGCTAAACACTAACATATACACTATTAACTGGAAACAAACATATAATTATAATACCCCACTTACAATATTCTTTCATCAGTATCAAACAAGAGAATGGATGTGTCTGCCCAAATCCCCTTCTCTCCTCTTTCTACCCTGCATGCCTCTCTATCCTCCCACAAGTTCCACAAACACTCCTCACATTATCCCACTACCCACCCACCTCTTCATCAGGAGGCTTCTGTGTCCCCTCCACTGATGCATCCAGGGAGACTCAATGACTGTCTAAGCCCATTACGGGGCTCCTGAACCCCCACACATCCTCAGATACCTCAGCCTTGTGTGGGCCTGTGCAGCCTGGGGTCTGCCATGTGGAAGCAATCACTGCAGGGAGAGATGAAATGATATATAGAACTCATACAGAGATGGATCAGTAATGAGAGAGATCTAATATCTAATCAAAATACAGTCACTCAGCACAAGCAGTGACTTCAGAGGTCTGGTTACATGTCTCAGAGAAGAGGCCCTGGTTGGTAATGACCTGGATCAGATATCTTATCATAATACATACTGTAGATGTGAGTGCCTCCATAAATATTTACCAATACTACTGTTCACAAAAAAACTCCTCCAATGCAACTTTTTGATGCCTAAATATAAAATGTTAAGCATTTGTAAGGGGCTACATATGAAAAATATTAAGAAGATAATATATAATATTCAACAAGTGTTGAGAGTTACAGAGTTACACCTCAATATCTGAATCAGGCCAACAGACCCACTCTCGCAGCATGTATGGCATACACTTCAAAATGACTATTTGGTAGGAGTTGAGTTCAGCTGAGTCAAATGCTCAAATTACACATAATTATGAGGTGCACATGATTGGGCTGGGACCGTTGGTCCAAATTTGATTCGGTTACATGTTGGTGAAATATTCAATTTCAAGCTCTGTGTCACAGTTGTTTCTTCTCTTTTTTTATTATTATTATTAGAGCAATGTAGAAAATATTTAGACAGTTTATATGAACAGTGAAGTATATTATTAATTTGGCGAAGCTCTGGTGTTTGAAGGTCAAACTTGAGTGTCCCCTTTTCTGTTTTAAATCTTAGTAATTTATAACACTTTGTTGCTTACAACTGTTGAAAGCTAAACCTAAATAGACTGCATAAGGGATAATTGGCCTTCGACAGGCGGATTTGATACTGGATGGCTTAGATCAAATGCAACTGGAGAAAAGCACTACATGTTGTTAAAGTGTCTGTCAAGTCAAGACAGATCTGTTACAGTTGCCTCTACCATAACCAATCTGATATCTACTGTATATCAGTAATAGAAATACAGACGAGTGACAAATTAAAATAAAAAACAGTACAGGTGGGCATTTTGCTGGCATGGTTTGGGTCCATTTGTACCTTTAAAGGGATGGGGGTGGTCTCTTCAAAGATGGCAATGCCCCCATTCACAGGACATGAGGCGTCACTGGATGGTTTGATTGGTATGAAAATAATGTGAATATGATGTTATAGCCTTCACAGTCACCAGATCTCAGCATAATTGAACACCTGTGGGAGATTTTGGACCGATGTGTTACGTTGACACCCAGTGATTCTTCTCTTTCCCCATACCTGGAGGCATGCATCACTGCTTGCCTGGCAGACATCTCAGAGTGGATGTACCCCCTAAAGCTCAACCTGGACAAGACTGAACTTGTGATCTTTCAAGGAAAATCATGCCATTCATGTCTTTCATTGACAATATTGTGTTGGTGCCAACTCGGACAGCAAGACACTTGGGTACAACCCTGGACAATGAAGTGTTGTTCTCACCAAGCATCACAGCAGTAGCCTGCTCCTGTAGGTTGCTTCTGTACAACACTAGGATGATCCATCCCTTCCCATCCCTTCACTTGAAAGGCGGCCCAGGTGTTCATCCAGGCACTAGTCCAGAATCCTGCTGCCCGCCTGGTATTCAACCTTCTCAAGTTTTCCCACTCCACTCCTCTTCTCTGTGATTTAAACGGCTTTGAGACAAAGGTGGCACACACAATACACAAAATAGGATCTATTCATTGTTGGTTTGGCTCTGCACATGAGATTTGTTGACAATAAGAAAAATATAGAAAATGGACACATATATCCTTTATGTCAGGATGGCAGTATCACTGTCCATCTTTTGCAGCAGCCAAAAATTTCACCTTTTCACACTGTACATCAACCTCTCACCTTAGCACTTTCATCTACTATCCCAAGAAATATAAATAAATAATGTAAATCCCTAACACACTTTTAGCTGTTCATTTGGGAGGGTTTACATTTTTTAAATTGTTAAGATTTCAAGAGTTTAACATTTTCAATAACCTCTACTTTTCATACAGTATTTGATTTGTGTTATGTGTACATACACACTAACCACGTGATGTACTCTCGATCCTTCACACCCAAGCTTTGTAATCTTTGGCTAGAGGCTATCTGCAAAAATGCATGTCTTTATCTGTTGAGAAATGTCTATATGAGATTAGTGGGGGATCCTGGAAAACCATGCAAAGATCGGGATCATTCATGAGAGTATCTATTGTTTGCACAACATGTTTAATATGTTAAACTTTCTATTTTGTGGTAAAGAAACACCGTGTGAGCTTTTTGTTTTTTTACCTCTTCAGTTTTAGTTTTATTTTTTGGTTTTCATTGTAAAGGACTCAAAGTTGACCAGAGTCTGTATATTGCTTAACTCACGTTTTATTTCCTTTAAGGTCAAAACTGATAAATTTTTACTAAACAAATAATCTCAATCTGTGCACATTAAGACTATGACCAAAGACACAATCTTACAGTAAATATAGGCTTTCCACTCCCTGATGAGCACCTTGACACTAACTACAGCTGTGAAAATACAAAAAAAATGTAGCAATCCATTTTTCTTTTCATTTAGACAGATGCTGTCATTACATCATATCATGTGCATATAGCTAGAAAAAAGAAGAGAATACACCACTATCAGATAACAGAATGGTGCATCAGGTACACTACTATTGATGTACGTTTTTAACTATAGGTATCAATTTCATGCTTGACTAGTGAAAGGTGAACCTGAGATAATTTCATGCTGACTGATCTCATAAATTAGTAGACAGAAATCTGTAGAATTTCTTCCACTCAAAAAAAGAAACAATTCCACTTTGTCAGAAGATCCACATATCAGCTCCAATGACCATCTGCTCATCTCATCTTGAGTCTATTGTCTTACTCGCTCTTTCGCAAAACAATGCAATGTTTTCATAGCAGAAAACACAAGAGAGTAATATATACAGAAGATACACACACACACACACACACACACACACACACACACACACACACACACACACACACACACACACACAGTACAGTGCACATGTACACATTCCCTGGAATCCCATGTCATGTTTCTGTCGATATATCTTCAGGTAGCACTCTCCAGATCGTAAACTAGGAATGTTTCTGAGACAAAGAGACAAAGAGTGAGTCAGCTCACTAATCTTCCATCCTTATTCATCTCCCGCGCACATTTGCAATCATCACTTTGACAGCTATTGATCCTCACCATGACATCAAAACCAGCTATGTGACCACATTTTTTATAAGTTATTTAATCAATTACAACCTGAACAAATAGTTTACCACCTAACAACTGATTTCGCCTCAGGATATATTCATCATTGCTTGACATGTGAGGCTGTTAATCACTGAAGTTTTTGTGTGTAGAGCTTTATTAAGGGGAAGAGAATTGGTCATGACAAATAACATATTTCCACAAATATTGGCTGGGGCTTTTATTTACCACAACTGCAGAGGGTACCCAGCCTTTATTGGAAGCAGGCTTATATTAGAAAGAGGCCTTTGTTTCTAATTTTCTCTGTTTGATAAGCATATTTGTTCATATTTTAGTACAAAGCCTCTTTTCTTTCTGATCTGCTTCCCTTTGCTCTGTTAAATTTGTATTACTGCATTACTGGTAATCAACTCATGGAACAATTATTATAGTGCTTCCACTAGAATACTAGGAATATTTTGGCAGAGCACCACTTAGTTGCTACCCTGGGTAGCCTGGTTACCTATGCTCATGTAAAGCTGCTGCCATCATTATTAAAATGTGTGCTGTCATCCCCGTATTTAAACATTATCATGTTTCCTACATCCAGGTAACTACTATTTATGCTGGACTGGCATATTATATAAGAGGCACCAGAAGTTTAGCCAGCTTTGTTTTGTTCCCTGCCTGTTTTTGTGTTTTGGTTAGTTTCTAATTAGGCCAGCCAAACACATTTTGTGTGCTGTCATCCCCGTTTTTAAACATTATCATGTTTCCTACATCCAGGTAACTACTATTTATGCTGGACTGGCATATTATATAAGAGGCACCAGAAGTTTAGCCAGCTTTGTTTTGTTCCCTGCCTGTTTTTGGGGCTGGCCTTTATTTGTTCATGCCAACCACGGCCTCGGCCATTATCAGAGACCTGGCTTTTAATTGACTACTGTCTTTTATTTGAGGAAATGCAATATATCAGGGTCTGTGTGGTACCACAGTTCGAAATATGAGTTAATAAAGACACTGGTCTGATATATGAGGTACAATTGAGATGATCTTTAATAAGTTTAACATGTCGAATGCATCTCCACTGTGGCTAAAAGGAAATATTGTTGAATAGTTTTGACATGTTAAGTCCACATGATTCAGAGTACATCTGCATTGTGTTGAGAGATTGGATTTCTTTCTGGGCATTTTAAACCAGTTTTGCAGGTTAACAACAACCCACAAATGTTTGTGAAAAAATTTATGGAGGGGATATTTTAGAGGTTAGCCAAGTCAAGAAAGGAGAAAGTACTTAAACCAATATTCCAGAAAAAAGACAAACAATGAAATGTGTTTGGCTGGCCTAATTAGAAACTAACCAAAACACAAAAACAGGAAATCTTAAATGTGTCCTTTAAGTGTGTGTGTGTGTGTGTGTGTGTGTGTGTGTGTGTGTGTGTGTGTGTGTGTGTGTGTGTGTGTGTGTGTGTGTGTGTGTGTGTGTGTGTGTGTGTGTGTGTGTGTGTGTGTGTGTGTTTGTTTGTTTCGTAACCAAACTATTCTACCAAATGATCATGTGATCAAGAGGAGCTGAACCAGATTGTAGAGATGTAATACCAAGAATGTACCAAAATCGCTCTCTCCCACACAACATGCACACACGCACACGCACACGCACACACACGCACACACACACGCACACACACACAACAAGCGCCTATGGTATCACTTAAGTCATTACTGTAGAGCTTTACCACTACAATAACAAAATAATAATAATAATATTTGATATCCCACCCTATTACTCTTCATAATTCACAAATTTACAATCCAATCGAATGTTTTATGTTCACAGAAATAAACAACAGTCAATGGCCATTATGAACTGTGTTTTTAGCAGGACCTCATAATGCTACACTGCCATTTGCCCTTCCAATGAACTAAGTGACCGTGAGTTCACTCAGTGCAGGCTCTGGATGTTTGTTAATCCTTCATGTTTACATCTGATTTCTCCCTGGACCTTCTGAGGGCCACTGCCAGCCACACTCACTTCATCATGTTACACAGCAGTGACAACACGGCCTATGGGTGTTTCCTGATCTTGTCTCTCACTGTCTAATTGTGCTAAACTATTGCTCAGCCGAGACACAGCTGGGTACAACAATATTCACCTCATTTTCCTGGGCTGAAGTATGGTGGAGCTGAGTGGTGCATGAAGAGTGCATCACTGCAATGAAAAGACTCTTGTTCAGTGCTGATTGCAAAGATAATTTTAAGAGCTGGAAGGCCCCTCAGCATCCTTCTCCTTCAATCCCCTCTATTCACTGGCATCATAACTATGGCACAAGCTTGAACCATTGTCTGTCTTATGAGAACAGGCCCTAATTGGAGCTGAACACCAACAGCTCAGCCAAAAAGGACAGCCTGTGCTACGAGGATCATATCACATCCTTCTCCCAGTGTTTTTCAGCTAAAAACAGTGCATGTGATTTATTTCACTGTGTGAGATTTAACGAGGATCTGCTTCTAGTTTTCTCTCCTCTTGGTTTTGCCACACACTTTCTGGAGGTCATTAAGGAAAATGAAGAGAATGACATGACGTGATGGGCTGCAGAAGAGGCATGAAGCTTCTAAGAAATAGACGATATGTGTTGAGCATGGCCTATAAATCAAAGAAACCCACTCTTTTGACAGACTGGAATCTTATGTCATTGGAATAAATCTCTATTTTGCCACATACTACCAACTGATTTTTAACCTACTGTGTATCTGGGGCATGGAAGCTTTTACATTTTATGATTCGACATCTTGTGTCAATATGTGGAGAAGTTTTGTATTTTTTCAGATAAACAGAACATACATAGTAATTAGCATGAGCAATGAGCCACCGCAGCAAAACCGAAACCTCATAAACAGAAAACCAAAGGAAAAATACTGGCAACGTCGACCGTAAAATGGAAATGATCTCTCTAAAACACCTGAGCAGCTGGTGCAATTTATCAAATATTAAAAAACAGGATTTCACACTAATGATTCCAAACCACTAGTGATTTCTGTTTATTCATTATTTTTCAATTTACCATATCCAGAGAAAGCAGGAGGGCCATTAACCCTGAACATTTACTTCAAGTGTGCCTTTGTATGTTATGACTCCCCTAAATATGCTATATTATTGCAAATATAACGTGACCATTGGGCTGAGCAATATGGACAAAATCAAATATCACAATATTTTTGACCAAATACCTTAAATATAGATATTGCAACAATATTGTACGGATTGCTGTTGGTGCTTTCACAAAATATTTACTCAATGAAATTGTTGATAAATAATCATCACTGATGTGGATATAGTGACTAAGTGGGTGAAGGCAAATAATAGAACAGCTAGAACATTCTGGTAAGTAAAGAAAATTACAACAACACTTGATTGCCATGATATTACAATATCCAAAATCTAAGACAATATCTAGTTTCATATCACTGTATCGTTGTATTATCAATATATTGCCCAGCCCTACATGATCCTGATTATAACATAAAACCCACTTTTGTCACACCGACTTTTTAGAGAGTTGAAGTCTTAGAGTCCCTCCTTAGCTAGCCTCTAGCTAGTGTCTGTAACTCTTGACAGAAAAGAGTTACTATCCGTATTCTAAAATTAATGAATAAAACATTTACTATTACAATTTGTGATTTTAATCATGTTAAACAATATGTTAAACTACGACCATTTTTAAATTGATATGTTTGTTCACTGTTGGTAAACAGTTGTATAATTTAGGGACATCCATTATCAACTTAGGCAGGAGCTACAAATAGCCAGGCACATTAAGTTGATTTTGAAATTGTACTTCTTTTGCATTGTTAAAAATGTCAGTGGGATTTTGAATGATGTTCTTACTTCTTATATCTCTATAAAGAGAATGATAAGACTACTTCAAAATAAGAAAAATGAAATGAATCATACTCATATCACTCTCCTGTTGGAGAGTCAGTCAGACTACTAGCATTTTTCAGATTGTCTTTTGGGCTCACTATTTTTCTAACGAGCCACTCTGTGGCCATGAAACAAAAGACTTTGTCCGGTCAGTTTCAGCTGTAAAGGTGCTAGATAACTATTTCCATTCTGTAGGAATTCATGAGTAAGCAGATAATTCCTGAATATCAAACTTTGACACTTTGATGGCTGAACAAGTCTAGCAAATACACTGGAAACAGAAAGATAGAAACTTGCTAACCTAGCAACATCAAGCTAGACCACACAACTCTCTTCAAGAAACCGGCTGACTCTGCTGCACTTAAAGAGATCAAGTGTTCTTATGAGAGTTAAATGTCTACTTCTTGACTATAACACAAAAACCAATGCAATAAACTAAGTCCTCCTTTTTCTGAAATGATTCCAATTTACCATTTTTATCTGTCACTTCCATCTCTCTCCTCACATTTGACAGTACATTCTCACCTGTGATAAGACACAATTGCCCAAAGAAATGCCCCAAAGATACATGTCAAGATGATAAATATTGGCAATACAGCTCCAATAAATCATTTGATCATGTCTATAATAAACTATGAAAACAATTCATTTCAATTTATGTATAAATACATTTCTAGCTGTAATTCTGAATGTTAAAAGTTTAACAGAAATAACCACATTCACTTAACAGACAAATGCTAAAGGTCTGTTGATTGTTACAAAAGTACATTTGTGTTAAACATCTGTAAACTATTAAGTAAACAGCCGCCATTACTAAAGTTTCCTTTTTTATTGTTTCTGGGGCTTAGAGATCTCTTTATCACAAGTGAAATAGGAAATTGTGTTGTGTCCTTCTCCTCCTCTTCCATATCTCGTTGTGTGATTTTTTTCACTCAATTAAATCTGTTACTTCATCCTCCCATTCAACAATTTCTGCTTGAGTCATGCCGAAACAGTTCAGTCCTGTTGATCAGTCTATATCTTGATTGTCTCTGACTGCGAAAACCCATTATCTCTCTTTGCTGCTGTCATTTATCCAGCCTGTTGAGCCAGATATATGTTTAAAGACTGAACCTGTCTCTCATCCTCGGGTGACTTCGGTGGCAGGATGTCTTGTGCAGACTTGGGACGGATGAGACAAACGCATCAAAAGGAGGCAAATAGCCCACTTCATGAAGCCTCGTAAACACTCACTCAATAAAACAGATATATCTTCTCCTGCCTTCAAACATAATTTAACACTAGCCAATTTGCTGCACGCAAACAAACACCCGTACACAGTGACATACTTGAATCTTGATAGGTTAATGTGTGAATATAACCAGAGCTGGTGGGATGCAGTGTCAGACACTACCATTCTCCAAGTCCCTGTTTTCCTGAGCTGACCTCCTAGTACGGTTGGACCGGAGAAAAACATGCTTTTAGATATCAACCATTTACGGCTCCAGGCAAAGCCTTGTACTGCATGCCACATCAGGCATAACCATATTTATAACCATAACAAAGATAAGAGGGAATAAATCATAAATAAACACAGCCTCTCTCAGAGCACTTACACTTCTGCTAAATGAAATTTAGAATTGGAGTTTCCTTTCATCACGTGAGAGCTTTCTGGCGTTAACAAACAAGCAGTCGTTCTCCCATGGAATCGGAGTCTGTCTCGGTCCAAACTGGATGACCCTTCTCAGTCACTAATGTCTCTGAAAACAAAAACCATTCTGGTATGTTAAAACTCACAAAGTGTGAACAAAAACACACCACAAGACGCGTTCTTGTCCCTGACCTATATTATAGGAACAATACGTGTCTCTCAAAGTGAAGTTATCCTTACCCTGATGCATATTTACACAGATGTTAAGAATCAGGATTTTTCAGTAAGTGGCCATCTGCCATTTTGCCAAGGAACATTCAGCGATAAGGAAAGAGAAAAAGCAGAGGCAAAGGACGCAGTGCCAGGTACTGTGCACAAGGTATTGACAACCAAGCCAGTGTACTCCCTGCTAATGTTGCCTACAAATCATTATCAACCAGCAAACACGAATTTTGCCAGGAATCTTATAAATATGGACAGTGGCAGACTTCATGCCAGTGTTGACCTCATTTACTTTCCTGCAGCTTTCAATAACTTGTAATGAAATTTTCTCAGGCATTCAATGTTTATAAAAATGTGTCATACAGTCACTTGCTCAAACAGACCACAGAGCTCATTGAATAAATGTTCAAACATTTATTATCTGCAAGTAAGTTTGTATATTATACAGCACTGTAAAACAGGCATGGCCTCCTAGGCATCTGAGATATAAATTCCCAACCCCCCCCCCCACACACACACACACACACACACACACACACACACAAGCCAAAACTAATAACAACCACTTCAAATTAACCATATCATGTGTAGTTTGTAAGTTATAAAAATAAAAGGGAGGAACCTTTACTTCATAAGCTGAACACAACTAGTGATTCAAAAAGGTGAGGTTAGAGACAAACAAAGGGCACTATGATAACATGTTCTGCTTTAAAGTCATCAGTCAAGTCATTTATTTAAATACAGTATTTTTTAACCTGAACCCTATTTTTCCATCATTTTGGGTCTAAGTGAATTATAGGAACAACCTTTTTTTAAGTTGGTCCAGTGTTGAGCAACAGCAGCCTCAAATCTCACTGTAATGTAATCCCATGGGGCAATTGTGCCCCATCAATGTACGTCCACTAAAAGTTGTTTTTGCCACTGATATGCTCAGATTGTCAGTGTGTGTTTGACAAGATTATGGAAAGGACCATACTGAGAAATAAAATGTTTTTCTTTACCTTTTGCTCAATCCAGGCGGTTTATTATTGTGTCTAACCAAGTCTCATTGAAGGAGAAGTCTTGTTCTGAAATCTTGTGAGAGTTAAGTTGTTGTCGAAATCAGCTAAATATTCGAGAAAGGATTCTCCAATGTCAATATAACTGCATGTTACACGACACACACACCACTGACCTCTAACCCTAAACATTTCACTGCTCATGCCCAAGTGGGTAGGTCCAAGTCTGAAAACTTAAGCTAATGTTGAAAGTGGCTTAAATGTGCATTCTCTCTAATGGCCAGCAAGGGGGAACTCCAGTGGCTCCAAAAAGAAGTCAGATTGTGTGGAAGACTGTGAGAAAATGACCATATGTCACATTTGATTTATTACCTCAGTAAACACTTTCCTAATGAGTTTATGGTCTCAATTGCTACTTTAAAGTCTTCTTCAATGCAACATGATGTTTATTTTGTAAATTATGGCCCCATTTGGAGTAAAAGAGATAATAAAGCAGGGTATGCTTTAGGGCATGGCTACCTTGTGATTGACAAGTCGCTACCAAGGTGACAACATTAGTTAGGCAATGTATATGATGTAACACCAGATTCCCTGAGTACAGGAGTACCTGTCAGTATTTCAGTGTGTTTTCCGTCTAAGTTAATTGTAACATTTTGGTCACTTAGAAAAAGTTGTGTTCAGCATGTGGTTGTAATAAAAGAGCCTTTAAGGAATTAGCTGTTGAGTTTTTCTGTAAGTACATTTTGTTCTGATGGGTTTTAGCCTGTTTTTCACTAGCGAAAATTAGCATTAGCATCAACATTATCACAGTATACCTTAGACTGCAAAGGCCGAAATTGTTGAAATGTTCAGCCATGACAGAGACAACAATTGACATCTCAACTCTCGCAAGAATTCAGAACAAGACTTTTCCTTGAATGAGACTTGTTTGGACCCAATAACATAACAAACAGACTGGATCAAGCAAAAGGTAAAGAAAGAAAAAAAGTTTTATTTCTCTGCATGGTTGCTTTCCATAATGTTGTCAGACAATGTGAGACTGTCAGTGGCAAAAACAAGCACTTTTAGTAGGCCTACATTGACAGGGCGTAATTGCCCCATACAGGCCATAACATTACAGCAGGTTTAATTGCTGCTGGCTGAAGCAACACCAACACACACACACACACACACACACACACACACACACACACACACACACACACACACACACACACACACACACACACACAAAAAGGGGTCCAGGTTGAAAAATACCCAAGTTTCCTTTTACAATGTGCAATCAAACTTCTTTTACTTCCTGTCACATATTCCTCCATGATTGTGATCCTCAGCATGATGCACCTGCGTCACATTAAGACATTTTGGGAAGCTGTCTGCCTCTGCACACTGTGAACACTGTAGTCATGTGAAAAGCTTAACACAACAGTTGGGAGTTGGACTTGTTTTCACCAGCAAGGTTTTTACATTAATATAGACGGTCCTCTCCAGGTAAACATAATAACGAGGCAGATATGAAAGCATTCCGCGGGCGTGTCGATAATTGTTAGCGCCTTCACGTCATCACGTCTGAAGTTCACCTTAAGGACACCGACATAATACACATTTCAGCAACGAAACAGTCGGCAGCGCTGCATTTTTCACTTACCTTCGACGCTGAACTGAAAGATGTTTCACAACATTCAGAACTCGAAGGTCCGAGCCGTCAACTTAAACACTTTGTTTTTAGGAAAGTCGTTGACCAGGAAGCATTTTGTAGCCGATGTCTGGATGGGTTTGTACCCCTCCTCTCTCACACATCTGGTCCTTAAACTGCGTGAGTACCTCCCATTCACGCAGCTTTTGAGGCTCACTGCGCACCCACTTCTCTCCTCCACTTCTTTTGAGTCATGGGATTCCCTGTTGTTTCTGAATGAATTAACATTTGTGTCTTCAAAGCATCAGTTAAACGCTAAAAATGGATGAAAATAATCATCATTGGGGCCCTGTTGATGTAGGGTTAAATTACGTCAAGGTTAATAAAAAAATCTTTCTTTTAAAGACACCAGCAGCAGTAAGGACAGAAAATGTCATTTTCAAAATGTCACCAATACAAATTTTCAAATTTGTATTGGTTATAGCAACAGACAGGCTATAGTATAGGTTACAGATAATAGGGTTTTTTTTTTTTTTTTTTTAAATTCAGAGGAATCATACAGAGCTTTATCTTGCAAATGTGCCCATCATAAATTATAATTAGATGGCTGGAGCCCAAAGATAGTCTATATATGTGAAATATTGCATTCATTCATTAAACTAATTGGGTTTAGTTTTATGTAACAGAACAACCATAGTCATTAAATCAGAGCATAACACAAAAAATGCATTTCAGGAAAAAAGGGTACAGAAAGAAGTGCATAAATGGTCACTTTTGGCTCAGTTGTTTTAGAATATGTTTCATATAAATACTTGAGTTTCCTGCCTGATGAATTTACAACTTATATGGCTGGAATTGGGTCCTTTGTTGACTCTGCTGGAGGACTTTTAGGATGAGTTATTAATGCACTGAAAGTATGTAATGATCTTGGCCACAGATCTATATATACGCAACTTTATGATGCATGTGTTTCCCCCACACTGAACTATGCCGCAGGGTTGTAGGGCTTAAAGGAATCTATAACTATAAACACCTTACAAAATAGAGCTATACAATGTTCTCTGAGGGTTCATAGATTTGGACTGATTCCAGCAGTTCTGGGAGACATGGGCGGCATGGTCTGTACAACAAAAATGTAAAAATGACCCAACTATTAAAAACCGTCTAATCAAAATGACAGAGGACAGAATAAATAAGAAAGTATTTATGTGGAGCAAATTGCAGTTATCCATGGGTAAAAGAGCTTTACTCAATTTGTGAGGAGGTGGATATGCTGTACATGTACAGGAATTCTCTATGATGTAATGTTAACCCCATCAAAATAAGCTTTCATTGAAATGTGAAGAAAAAATATTCTAAAATGTTCTGTCAAAGCCAAAATTAAAGACAAATATGTGCATAGCAAACAAAATTTTGGCCCTGAATTATATGTTATTGCATGAATCTAGAGGCCAAAGATCTTTGGTTGCACAGTTGAGAGCTGGTATTCTTCCTCTGGCCATTGAGGTTGGTTGATTCATAAATATTCTGGAGGAAAACAGACTGAGTGAGCTGTGACATTTGGGTGAAGTGGAAAGTGAATCATATTCTTTTGTAATGTACAAATGACTGTTTCATGAAATCGCTCAACAAAGCCCTGAAATATTCTGGTGTTCAGATGAGCAAAAACTGGATTGGCTGTTTAATTGTTATGTGTAATTTATGGTGGCTTGAAGGCCCATGTGGGCTGGGCATGCAATTGTATGTACGACACATTTAGAAAATATCATCTAATCATTCATAAAGTAGTATTTAAGTACAATTTTGAGGTTCTTTTACTTTACTGTCATTTTGAAATACTTAATACTTCTACTCCACTGCAGTATATTTACATTTGTCATGCAGTTCACCACCTGTTTAGATTTGTGTACTTCTTCTACCACTGGTAATAACAACCTGAGAACTAACATGTTTAATTTTCTCTCACTCTTTATTTATTTGGGTTCTGGTTTGTATTTTTGTTACCCTGCACTGCATCCAACGCTTAGTCAAATGAACAAAATCAGTCTCGGGTTGCCTAATTTTTAGTATTTTAAAGAAATAAATCTTTTGGTAAAATATAAACCAAACTGTAAATTAGTGTTGGGATAATAAGCGTAGGAAGGACATTCCTATTTATTTCTAGGCATCAAAAGATAACCAGTTTTCAGATCAGTGGATTCTTCTTCCCTCCTGGTTCCTTCTTTATTACCCTCCTTTAGCTGAAATGTATATCTATTGCTGTAAAAGACATTTATGTACCTAAAACAAAAAACCTAGTGCTGTGGGAAGGAAAACTTTAGAGTAATACATTAAATCAAAGCAAAACAGCTTGTCATCTTTTTAGCAACCAAAAGGTCACATAAAGTACAACAATGTGTGGACCCTCAGCATCTATTTGTGCCATTTTATGATGCATTTCACAACAGCCATGGTGCTAAAGCTTCCCCTGCCTCTGATTCAAGACATGCTGCTGTCTAATTTGAGAATACAGCCACACATGCAGTACCAGTCAAGTTTGGACACACCTTCCTTGCTCCTTTGAATGAGAAAGTGCATCCAAAGTTTTTACGGTACTCTACATCCAGCTGAAATCTGTTTTCATGCAACAGGAAATACAATCAAAGGACAAAGATGTTTCTAAAGGTAGCATTTGCATGCCTTGTTCGTGACCTTTTGAGATATTCAACAAGTGAGAGTTTTGTTTTGTGTGCTGTGTATGTGCCTTTAAACTGTGACACTCCCGCTCTGGTTTAATCTGTAGGCGTGAAACAGATAAATTCAGGCTGTGGGGAGCTTTGTTTCTCAAAGATTAACAATTGCTGATTTATGATCCTGGAAACACATTGTGTTTAGACAGTTTCGGTCCAACAAATCCTGAGATAACTCCTCCAACCTTGTAAAAATCTTGATTGGGGGAAAAGTCTGCAGGCAAGTGAACAGAGGTTGGTACTTGCATGTTGCAGCAGATGCCAGTGGACCTGCCGTCACTGCAAAATAACACAGAGCTGCTGAGAGAAGGAAGGGAATGATATACCGTTTGGTCTCTGTCCATCACTCCACTCCTTCTCCCCAAACATGCATTCTGCTTCCAAACAATCTCATCTCTCCATCTATCATTCATTTCGGTTTTCAGCAGGTTATCTTAGAGGCAGCCTGAGAGAGGGCCTGTCGCTACGGTAACCACTCCAGCTCCTGGATGGAGCCCAGGGTTGTAAAAGTGGAGAGCAAAAAGCTGTTATGAGCAGGATCTGTTCCCGTCCAAGATTTAATGGAGGGGTCGCTGGGGGGAGTGGGGATGTTGTCCAAGCCAACATCTGAACTCAGCTACGTCAGGATTGTTTGAAAGAGATGGACCCACTAGTCTATCCCATGAAACTTTAGAGCAGCTTAATGTATAAGATTAAAGGGGAGTAAATGGCCTTTCACACTGCTTCCAAGAGCACAATGAGAAAAACACAAGTTGAACAGCAGAAGAGGAATACGTAGGAGGCAATGAGGGGAAAAGACAAGATGAAGAGGCAGTGTAACGAGGTCATAGACAGCAACAGACTGAAAGGAAACAAAAGGAAGCAGCCAAGATCGTGGATGTTGTTTTATCAAGTTCACTTTGTCACCTGGTTCTTTCCCCCACTCCAAAATACACTATTACATCATGCTGAGCATGGGAAACTTCTCCAAACCAGCACACAGTCTCAAGAGTGACTCACACTTATCTCTTTTTTCTTGCTGACTGCAAAGATACCTATCATCAGTGGAGCATCACTCCGACACAACACAGTAACACATTCTCTCCGTCTTTACTGAGAAAAACATACTAATGCAGTGGGCACAAAGTGGATTTGAGGAAATGACAGTTCAGAAACTGTTATGATGAGGCTGACAAATGAATTAGTCCTTGACAAAAACCTTGTTGAGATTAAGTAAAAGCTCTTTTTCCATTTTATCAGGATTGCTGACAATACAGTAGCCTAATCATATGGTTATTGAAGTTGACATGATACATATTTACTTCAAAAATAGTAAATAAAATAGCTCAACATGAAAAAAACCTCAAAACCAATCTATGATTTCATGCTCTCCTCAATTGTCTACTTCCAGTGGATGAAAGCTTGGAAAACATTTTGATGGCCACTGATGACAGAAATAAAGAAAAAATACAGAAAGAAACCAAAATAATAACACACTTTTATGGCAACCACAAACATGTTTTATTCACATGAATGCATCACTCACAGAGACAAAACTGGGGAAATAAACAACTTCAAGGTTTTACTGGTATTCTACAAGCAACTTGTATTGTCTACCACTGGCACCAACTTTTCTATTTCATGGTTTTCTACCTCCAAAATTAAAGCTCCCCAAAATGTTCAGCATGTTACAATTAGATGAATCAAACAAACAAACAAAGCTGTGCGGCTAAAACAATATGAAAACAAGCTGAAGAAAGTGAAGGAAGGCAGTGCTCACAGTCAGGATACACAGTGTGGATTGATTCATGGAGAGTGACAGGAAACCAAATGAATCACAACCAAGAGTAGATGTCCTTAGCTAAATGTACTTTCCACTGCAGTCCACCCATGACAAGAACGATGACGAGAAAAGGCGCACAGCACTGGTTGTTAGAGGTGGGATTCAGGGATTTTGCAAACCCTCACATGGGTTTTGAGGTCAGCCATGTGGCTTAACTCCAAATAACTCCGCTATTTTCCAAAGTTGATGTAAACACGTGTGTATGCTGATGAAGTGGCAGGGTGACGGTCTGCATAAGCAGCATCCTCCCTGGACAGACAATAATCCCATTGTGTATTCTGTGGTGGGCCAGGTCCCTCTGGTGATGAAAACACCAGAACAACCACAGCTGATTTTGGAGTATCATGGTCTTTTCAAGTTTTCTGTGAATATTTCCACATTGCGACATCTGGTTAACAATGAAGTGTGCAGTTTGCAGAGGAAAACAAACCAAAATTTTAAAAAAGAAACAAAGAAAATATCCACTTCCCTGTGTTTCATCAGTGACCCCATAAGTATTTGTTAAAAGGCTTTCCGACTTGATTGCTTGTCTGTATGCATTTATTGACCTCTGATGTGACTCGTCTGGCCGTGCTGTAGGGCAGAGTTCTGGACTGTGCTGAGCCAGATGTTGTTCTCAGGTAGCCACAGAGGTGACAATCTGGACCACCTCTCCATTTTCTCCCTGGATGGCGCCCTGGATGGCCTCTTTCACCTCCATGTCTGCTTGCATGGCCGGGGCCAGCTCAGCAGCCTTGGACACATAAAAAAAGGGACACATGAAATATACATACATTATGTATCACCCTGCTTGAGCTAATCCTGAAAATGCTGGGACAGAGGTGAAGTCTTTCCTGTGAATGAACTAATTGAGACCAAGCCCTGCCCCTGTGTCATTGTTGGGAGACGTCTACAGTGGATAGACCAAAGAAAGGAGCAGAGGAATGACAAGAGATTATAGGAGATATATCAGAGAGAAGAAAGAGGGAGGCAGTTGGTGAAAGGAATCAGAAAATAAGCAGACTGACAGGCATAGAGAGACTTGACAGGAGATAAGCTATTTGTATTTTAATTCTCTGTGACTGTCTCTATGGTTGATGTCTGACAGAGCGAGGTATTGTGTGGGTAAAAACCCCTAAAAAAGATGAGAAGTTCATGACTCAGTCCTTGATGATGATCATGAAGAGTGACTCACTCCTTCCCCAGATGTACGCCAAAGGTTCCCTCAAACACACCTGCAGCATTTAATCCTTCCTCCAGCCCAGCATGCTGTCACTAGACAACAGCATTGACTGGAGCACAGCTGCACCACAGCAGCAAACACAATGCAACAACACATGAGGCTGACACACTGTTACCACTGGTGATACAGAGGCCAAGTAAAACTCATACGGATCCATGTTTTTCATTGAGTGTTTTAAAGTCTGTCCATGTTGAACTGTCATAGCAGCAGCCTTGTTCTCCATTTGGGGAAACTGATAATGGGTCCATTGTGTTGAATTGTAGAGACTGTCCTGATATTACAGACCTGCAAACCTTGAAAGAATTTCAACCCTTTTGGTTGTAACCAAAAAGAGTACAACCAACCAAAACCAGCAAAATGTCGCTGCCGAGTACTTTTAAACAGCACACAGGTGTTAAAGGCTGAGCTGCAGGGTTGAGTAGAGGTGTGCTGCTTACTGACGGAGCAACTCTGTCCTCCATTCAGTGTCCGGACCTTTTATACAGAACAGCGAGGCAGAATAGTCTGCTGTGAACAGACTCTCAGAGAAGAGCACCGCGATGACCGCAAATAGCAGCAGAGGCTAACGTTAGCTGCTCCTCTCCCCCGTCTCGGGCGCAGCTGACTCCTCCGTGCAGCAGACACACACACAGTGGTGGAGAGCTGTGATAATTTAACCCAGTAATTTAGATGCAGTAATGGTCTGCTTGCTTCCAATATCATTGTAACAATTTATTGATATTTGGAAATTGACTCATGGGCTGCCCATGCCTGCTCTGTGTGTTTGTTGTGATAATAATGTCGAGTATCACATCATGTATATTATTATTATACTTTCGGAAATCCGAAGAATACAGGGAAACGTGACAGTTACCATTGCAACACACATCGAATAGATTAACCTTGATGAGTGGTTAATATTGGGCTAACTCAACGTCTTTATTTTACCTTTTCAATGTTATCAGGTGAACGGGCGAAAGGGGACCAGCTATCTGACTGGCTTGCTTGCAGCACCGAACTGAACTGAAGAGCGAAGCTAGGCGGGGCGGGGTGGTTGGGTGAAAATTAAGCGTTCTCATTGGCCGAAAGCACTCCGCTTACGCGCAGATCATCTGGTGACAACTTGACTGAAACTGGCGAAATGCGAGATCAAACAATATGCGTACTTTAGAAAATGGAATCGTACAAGCGTACTAGGAGGTCAAAATGCGTGACCACTACGCAAAATGCGTACATGTTGGCAGGTCTGATATTACTTTAAGGGTTGTTGGTGTTTTGTTGTTTCAGTCATAGACCTGAGTAGGACCTAAACATCTAAAATCACATAGTGCCACAGATTATCACCAATTTGAAGAAATTAGCCTTTCTATGCAAAGATTTCTGTGCATTGCTCAATACAGTACTACGGTACTACATCTAGTTTGTGTAATGGAAACTATTATATAAAGAGAGAGGAAAAATGCAGAGATAAATAAATACACAAGTAATTTTTCAAGAACATGTGTAAATGCTACCATATGTCTGGAAACGGATGAGAGCAATTCTCTCAATTCTGAAACACGTTTCAGAAATAGTGGGGGAGAAGAACAGTGTTAACCTTCCTCTGAACTTTTAACTGCAAGGAGGTCATTTTTAAACTCTAGGACATCAAAATCAAACTGTGATAATAATAACACATAGAGGATCACGATTCTCCAAATCCTCAATTTGATTTTATTTCGATTTTAAGGTCACGATTCATTCACGATTCTCAATCCCTTTTTTTTATCCTTTTAGCACAAATGCCTATGCCATTTTTAGACTAATCATGAGTGATATAATCTTCATCAGTTGTTTGCAATGTACCACACTAAGGCCTTACTGTCAAAATTAAATAATTTATTAGCAATATAATGTAACAATAACTTGTTTCAGTAGTCAATTGAAAACTTACTGTAAACAAAAGAATCATCTAGTTACCCTTTTGTAACTGCAGTGTAAACTCTTCATATTAGATGATATTCAAGTTCACAATAAAACAAAAACAAAATTAAAACAGCCTAATGTCCATAACCATCCCTGAACAATTAAATGTGTTAACTATCCTAACAGCGTCCTAACTGTATCCTAACAGTAGCATCTCTGGTGCTACAAATACTCCTGCAGCGCTAGTTATTGCTTTAGTGCAGACATCCCAACCTGCAGAGAGTAATTTCAGGGAGGTCCATTCGGCCTCCCTGAAATGACACTAACTGTTGATAGAGACACTAACCTCTATCAGCGGTTAGTGTCTCCTCTAACCGCTGATAGAGGAGACACATCAACCAAACTCGAACTAGTTGTCAGTCCGGTGGGGGCTGTGCGGTCTAATAAGCGGTAACACAGAGCTATAAGGACGCTTTGCCATGGTGTGTTTTTACCAGGTTCAGGTTAGAGGAGGTAATGTTGACTCTCCACATTTCAACACGTGTTTTTTTCCCTCTTGACTCGCCTGCGGGACGTGACTTCGGGGGCGTGGCTACATCCTCGATTCCTCTGTTGATTTCGAAGGTCGAGATCGTGAGGTCATTTCGATCAATATTCGATTTACAATCAAGATCATGACACCCCTAATAACACAATGTCGAGAATAAAGTTGAAATATCATGCCGACTTTAATCTCGACAAAACTAGATAAACCGCTGATGGAAAGGTGCGCAGCTGTCAACAGGCGGCAGTGCGCAGTGATACGAAGGGAGGAAAAATAGTGCCAGGTGATTGTGGGGTCTGTCTTTTTTATGGACAACGATTTTGTGATGCAAATGTATTACTCTTTTCAACGCATATGGTTTTTTGAAGCAAAACGCTTTATCTTTGTGACCCCAGAAACTAGCCGGAACTACTTTCTTCAACACCAAAAGCAGGCCACAACTCTGCTCCCAGGACGCACTGGGGAAAAATCCACTGCTGATGCACAACGCTGATGGTGAGGATGTCATACAACTTCATGTCAAAAAACCCGAACTATCCCTTTAATAAAAACTGCTTCTGCATGAATAATATAAACCCCTTTTATACAGATATCCTGCAATATTGAAAATTTAAAAACCTTTCAGACCTGGCTTTGCTTTTTCACACTGACCCAAACAAAACCGGCATGATGCCGCTTCTGTGTGTGATCCGGCATGATGTGTAACACAACAGTGTCGGCATCTAGGGTATGCAGTCCCGCCATGCCAGCTGTCCCTTTACACAGACATTGATCCCATAAGTGACTACCTCCAATGCCAACTTAATGGCAGAACAACATTGCCCCCCCAATTCAGTAATTGTACCTCTTATACAGAACAGCTAGGCAGGCCTTGAACATACTGTGTAAGAGGGGCTATAGTTTCATCAAAAAACACAACATTGTTAAAAAATGGTTTCATTCTGTCCTTCATCATGTCCATACCACCCTTCCTGAACCCAAGCTCCACTGAGCAGCAAGTTGATGACTGATTCGACCTTTTTGTTTCATTTCTGTCATGATCTGTGTACAATCAAATGTTAGGAAAAATGAGCTCTTTAAAACCTAAAAATCCATTCAAAAGAAATCAGTTGAGTAAATAAACATTTTGATTGCTTGATGTACCATGCAACATGGAGCACAGATCTTGGAATACAGTGTGTGGAGTGTCAATCATTGTGTATGATCATAAATACACAAATAAATTGTGCTTCAGGGTTTATCAGTTTGTATCTGATCCACACTCCAAAAAAATAATCAATATAGGATGCCTTAACTATCTCCACGCTGCTAGGGGAAAGGAATCAATTGCCTAGACAACAAAATAAATAAACAGACAGCAAGATAAAGTCTTTATGTCTTGACTAGGAAACCCTAAAAACCTGATGTGTGGCTGGTCAGCACATTTGTTCTCTGCATGTCTTGCAGGGACCCAAATATGATCAATTACACTACAAAGCCTGCAAGGAGATTTCTATCAGGACAGGACGTGTATTCCGCACAGCCATAAATCATTTGAAATTCTCTCTGTTTATACAATAATAACACAACAAGGACTTTACTCGCATCAGGCCTGGAGGCACACATGACTTGGGGGGGGGGGGGAATAAACGCATACAGAACAATGGAAAAGCGATGTTCTTTTATATCCCTAGCAGATTACAATGACCACTTCAAAGGCCACTGTGCCGTGTGCCTGTGCACAATCCTGATTCCATATGTGGCTGTTGCTCAACAAGCTCAATCATCAAGGGATTTTACTCTACTAATTCTACTAATTACCACTTTTCCCCTTGTAACACTCTTTCTTCACATTTTACTATCTTAAATTACTGTTTGTCCAAACACCCGTCATAATGACTGAGAGAAAAATGCATTTTATTCAAGCTGAATTACGACAACAAGGAAAAAGGAGACCCATTGTACCTGCAAGTAGTTTAGTTTAAATTACAGAAATTACTCATATTTCTATTTCAACATTACAGTAATTATGAATGAAATATTACAGGATGCAGTCATCCTCATTATGAGGTATATCAAACCATTATACAAAAGAAGGCAGGTGTCAGCCCCAACAAGCAGAAAGTTTGGTTGCTAGTCAGCATCTAATTTCTCAAAACAAGAACTTCACAGTATAAAAACAGAAACATACAGCACTCCTAAAATTGGCAAATGCTGAATATAATGAAGGGCAGAAAAGTTGAGAACAATCAGGGTTGTTCTTTTTTACTGATACAGATCTGGTTTGACCTCTCCTTTAAATAATGATGTGTGTTTGTTTTTCATTTTATCAGCAATTCTATGTCATTACCTATGATGTATGAACCTGGATGACTGAAGCGTATATTTTAATTGTTTACCAGAACAACTGCTCCAATTCAACAGAACCATTTCTCCAATTGGATGGCGGTATAGTGTTGAGAATGGGCGATTAGGCAATGTGAGGTGACTCGCTGTCTAGCATGAACATGATATTCTCCTGGTTGAGTCACCAGTACAAACAATTGGCAACTGAAAAAATATGGCTCATTTAGAAAAAATAAATTTAAATCAAAAGGTACAAGATTGTGTACATTTTAGGTGATGACTACAATGACTGAGCTGCGTTTAAAACAATAAAAAAAGCTAACTTGCCTTAGATTTCAGTTACTTTCTTGTCTACAGTGACACATTTTCAATATACTACAAATGCACTTTTGAGGCGCTGGCTGGCACTGTATCTGGGTATTGTATATTTAGTACAATTTGAAAACACTGAACTAACAAAAAAGTGTTTTTCCAGGAACGAAGGAGAATTATTTAAGACCTAGGAGACTTAAAGTAAAGTTAGAAGTCAACTTTCAGATGGAAAAGATACTTCCATCACAAACTGCTCTTCCAACTGTTTCACTCTGATTTAACACATTTTTACACAAAATTAAATACAAATTTAATCGTGTATACAACAATGAGAGTTTTCTGAAGAAGCTAAAGTACTAACTGTACCTTTCAGATTATAACTGCTATTTTAACACCTTGCAATTGCTGGCTGAACACAGTAGAGATTAATGGCATCACTAAGGGACTAATTACTGATTTATATACATCAGTGTGAGGAGGGGAACTCAGTTATTTATTATGGTTTGGGTTTTTTTTTTTTAAACACAAAAAAAACACATGTGAGTTATGATTGATTTAGGTTAGTGCTGGGTTCTGTTTTACTTCAAACAGACAATAGTTGTACACTCCAGCACTTGGAATGCTACACAGCTACAAAAAATCTGAGTTTGTGTACACGTGTACAAAAGCCTGGAAGAGTTTGTGTTTGGGGTGTGTTTCATACCTGTACAGCAGCTGTGTGATCTGCAACAGGGGCTAGTTGGACATACTGCACTTGGATGTCCGGGGGGAGAGGGGAGCCCTCTACTGCTGTAGCACCCCCATCAGCTGATGCCACCGCTATCAGCTGAGCTCCACGCAGCACCTAGGAAGGAGGAAGAGTACAGAGAAGTATTGTCAACCATCACCCATGAACACCTTCAGTCCATTCTCAACATTATCATCAGTCAACCAATCTGCTTACATTTCCATGTATTGTAAAAGTGTAACAGATCTGATTACACTCCCACTCATCAGCTTTATCCAAGCTGAGTTTTACCAGCAACAATCTGGCCACCACTGTGATGATCTATAGTCCACACCAGTGGAAATAAGAACCAAATAAAAACAAACAGCCAAAGCCTCATTTATGTCCTATTGGATGTGTTTATGTTCTCTTATTGATTACAGCCATCAGTGTGAACAAGCATGGTGTAACACAAACACACCATGTACGTTTGTGGCAAAGAAAGAGCCATGTGGTGGTGTCTGAGTGACGTAAATAAACAATTCAGCCACTCTGTCTTATTCCACCCCCTGTTTGTACATCGAGTTGGAGAAGAACTTTATGGTCCATTCAATTCAATTACATTTTACAACTTTTGTCTTCCTGGGCTTAGTTTTTATTTTTATTTTGGGGGGGGTTCATTCCATTAAAGTCATATTTAGACAAAGAAATAAAGTCACGTGCAGAGCATGAAGAAGGAGACATCACAGGGGGATCCTAATCTCCCACCGCAATGGAAGTCAGCCAGGCGACAGTCGAGCTCTGTGGTTTCAGTGCAGTAATTACAGAATAGCACAGTGCAGCTGGAGTGTTGTTGGGTATTCCTATAGTTTGTTGAAGCTATTTCTGTAGATAGACTGTAACCACAAACACACAGAGCATTGGTAGTAAAAGGTCACACGCGCGCTCACGCACACCGGCAGACACACCACACACACACACAGATGGTCTGGGATTAGCAGAACACTGCTGTTAATTTGGATAGCATAACTCCCAAGTGACAGCAGGCACACAAATTAAGATACAATCATCCTGTCAACACAAACACTAAGAAGACAAATGAGGGAAACATTCACTCAGCTTTGTGCTCGAGCATGCTTGTTTTTTTTATCACAGAGAGGTTAGAGACCACACTAGTATCCCTCCAGTGTGGCCAATGGCTTTCCAACTCTAGGTTTCTCAGTGGGGGTGGTGGAAGGGGAGTGGGGGGTGTGGCTACTGGTTTGAAAGAAAAGGCATTCCTCCATGAAATGACAGCTTGGTCTCGAATTATTTTCTTTCCCAGTTTAAAGGCCTTTTAAATATTTCATATGTATGTAGTCTTTGTGCTCTCTCTGTGATGTTATGTGAGGTCTCTGTCTCAGTCTCCTTCCAGCTGCAGTTGGTGCTGGGACTGGCTGGGACATGCTAAACAGACATTAAAATGTTAAGGGAGAATATGCAAGCCTGCAGAAAAACCCAAACCTCACAAACCTCAATTACAGATGATGTTTGTTGCCCCCTAACCCTTTCCAATTCCAGAGTCCCACACTGCCTCCCAACCCCCAGTCCAACCTTTGCTTTGATGTTCTGAGTTAGTGATGGACTCCACGGATTCAGTTAACCTCCCCGGTGCCCAACAACTCGCCTTGTCATCTGAAAGCCTTTGCCAGTTTCACCACAAAATCTGTCGCTTCATCACCAGAATGCACCAGACCCAGTCAGCCCGATGGAAGCTATTAGTGACTCATCCCATCAGACAATCAAGAGGCTTCAAACAAACACAGATCAAGGCTGGGTGAGTTAAAACTCTTAATATAGGCTGTTAGAGTTGGTCGAAGTGAGTCAGTGTTTCATAACCCATAAAACATTTTTGATCAGTTGGAGAATTGATCGGGGGGGTTGGCGTAAACAGCATTCGTAGAGTTAAAGGAATAGTCTGACATTTTGGGTGTGCTTTTTGCTTTCTTACTGAGATAGATGACAACATTGATACAATTCTCATGTTTGTACACTAAATATGAAGTTGGAGATCTTATCTTAGCTTAGCTTAGCATTAAGACTAGAAGCTGGGGGACACAGCTAATTCTGTCCAAAGGTATAACTTGACTGCCTACCAGTATCTCTCTGGAGAGTCAAAGTCAAGGCGTCACCGGACTAGCCTCTGTTCCACTAGCTTCCATGACTCAATGTAATCTCTCATTCAGCGTTTCTTTCATCAGTCCCTCATCGTAACCTGGTTCCATCCTTATCCATTAAACTCCACAACAGCTTCTTCTGAAGTCATCTTTTCAACTTTCAAACCTGTATAGGGTTCGCTCCTCTCTGTCCTGCTGTTACCACAGACATGTCTAGCTGGCTGCGACTCAACTCAACTCACTCTTTAATGCACCTCCTTTGTCGACCCCTTGCATTTAGCCCTTGAACGTCTAGGGCTTATGGGAAGGGGTGTTTAGCTACTAAAATTAGATGTTGAACCAACAACAATGTTAAATCATTTTTCAATAAGCTACTGCTCTTATCTAAACATATGAAGCGAGCCACACAACACACTGTTGAGAAGGGCTCTGTTCCAAGGCTGTCATTTCAGTTGTTAGCATAGTTAAAAATATGATTGCGGGTTAGAACAAGGTTTTTTGTGTCTGGGACAGAACCCGGAAGTTTAATCAATTACAACTCTTTATATCTCACTAATTAACATGTAACCTTTGGAAAGAGCCAGGCTAGCTGCTTCCAGTCTCTGTGTTTAACTAAACCAAGCTAAGCAAACATTTCCTGGTTCCAACTCCATATTTAACATATAGAAATGAGAGTGGTATAGATCTTCTTATCAGTCTCTTGGGGGATAGGTTTGCTTCTGTATCCCCACACTTCAACCCACTGTTCTCTCCTCTTCTGCATAATGCTCATGTGACTGCAATAGTATGAATAGTATAGTGTGTATGTATGTAAACATAATGATGTATCTCCACTGTCCAACTTCTGTATCTAAATGTACAGTTAACGGGTTCAAGGGATGCTATGGTTGTCACTTGAGATGGTAAACACTTGTCTCACTCAATTAGATTCTCAACCTCCATTTGAGAGCCGTTTGCATTCTCAGCTGTGGAGCAGCACACAGAGGCTCACAAAAGCATTTACAGATTTGGAACGGTGTGTGAGATCCCTGCAGTGGTTACACAGGAACTGATCTGGTCCACATCCTGTCCCACGGCTCACTTTGTCAGAGCAACTCGTCTCTGCTGTTTGGGTGCAATACTGTCACACTTGGCTTCAAAGTATGAATAGCTCGAAAAACAATCAAGCACTCAAGAAATGTACATCCACTTCAAAGAAGCTGTTCAGAAAATGTTACCGGAGAATGTATTTCAGTCTTGTAGCATACTATTTATTTCCTTGTAGCATACATTATTAATTTGTTGTCTATGATTACCTCAAGGTTGGAAGTTCATATACAGTAAAACACTACAGAGTGCTATTAAGCAATTACCTGAGTACTAATTACGTCTCATTTGGCTAATAGGATATAATTATAATCATTATCATTAAGCTTGTTGGCAATGATGCAAAAACAAAAATAATTACAAAATTGTATCAAGGAAGGGTTATATGAGGTAGAAAAGTATTCTGCCTGTAGATTATGTTGAATCTACCTCCAACAATCATGAAACATTGTATAGAAGGGTAAGAAATACTTGATGGAACTTTCTTGGAGCAGACAAATATTCTCACACTGGGAAAACTTTGCACTCTTTACTGCTTTACTGCATCAGTTTTCAACTAAGATCTGAGATGACTCACTTAAAATGTAGTCTAGTAAAATGAATTTGACATTGTGGGCTCAATTTGTCATAAACAGGGGCCATCAGCAGATCTTTAGTGCATTAGTTCCTGTTGACCTAAATGTTTTAGCGACTGGGACTCTTAAATAATCAGAGCTGGTTGGCAGGCCACCCTCATGCTGGAGGGCCAAAGAGCAGAGCAGACAAGCAGGATTAAAAAGGATATGTTACCACAGCACTGGAGAACAAGAGTACTGAGCAATCAACAGCATCTTAAATTTTCTGCAGGCTTTGCTAGCTGTTATGGCCTTGAGAAAAATGGGACAGAAAAAAATAAATCTTTCACTGATGCTGTAATGTTTTCATTAATGTATTCAGGACCACAAAGAAATACAGCAATTGGAGAGAAAAGACGCATAAATGAACAACACCAGCTTAATCCAAAAAACAGTCATGATTCCAAGAATGAAAGACAATAACTAACAGGATAAACATGACATTTTTACCCAGCCATCATCTCAACTTGCCTGATTTAAAATGCAGTTTGTGTCTTTTTACTTCATATGAAACTAGTTAAAGAAATAATGAGGGATTAAACAAAATATGGGCTGTTCAGAGATAGAAAAATAGCCCTGAATTCTAGTCTTTATTCAATCCCCAATAACAGTGTCAAAATCATGCAACAATCAGAAAATTTGCAGACTGGCATTGATTCCCAGGCTCACAGGAGGTCTCAGTAAATGTCAGCTGTGAATCAGATGAGGCTATGAGTCACCTGCTTAGTGTGCACGTGTGTTGGAATCCCAAAAACACAAGAGGAAATGGAAATATACACACACACACACAACGTTTTTCTGTGCTCTAAGAACTGGACCGCAGATGTAAATTACCTATATAGCTAACTCTGACTCAACAGTTGTGTTGTGCATGGCCCCTATTAAATAAACTAATAAACTAAAAAAAGACAAGAGTGCCACACAAATCTGGTTCCGATCATTCCCAAAGGAAAACCTCCTCTTCTTTCAGATCTGAAAAACCCAAAAGCAAAACAGGGAAATGAAAAAAGAAACATTTGGACTTTGGAGTGGCTGGAACTTCCTCTCAGCTTCACAGCCGTCAACAACATCTGCAACTGCCAACCCTGGACAGATGTCCAAGCAGTAACACTAGCTCTGAGTGGGTGGGGCAAGAGAGGAGGGGGTGTGTGGTGTGGACAGACTAAAGCCTGGCTGTGATTGCGCTGTAAAGATGCCCAAAGACATAGTGGTATTCTGAGTGCTTGTTTAGTGTAGACTGGGAAAATGAGCACACTGGCCTAAATATGTCTCGCCAAAACCATTAACGGTCTTAGTTACACATGCCATTTATTTCACCTTTGAATCTGAAGAATATTCTGATTTCAGCTGGACCTCAGCTCATAAAATGATACAATAAACAACCGTGGACTTGTGATATAAATATAATAAATGTCAGAGTAGAATTTGAAGCCAAAATATATCCTTACTTGCAGGTGTGATGTTAAGACTTTTGGCATGTAATATTATAATGCATTACTGATATATCCATCTCCTGTCTATATATTATTCTTTGAAATACATACTTGTCATGAAATCTTAATGTGTTGCAAAATCCCTGACCTGGTAAACTGGTCTACTGCTTCCCATCTCCCACCCACACCCTGGCAATGTTTCGACATCCGAGTTCAACACCTGCATCCAATCAAACCCTCCCCTGCATCCTTTGCTCCACAACTCCCACTAGCAGACTGGGAGTCTGATTCAGACAGGGCTCAGAGAGGTTTTATGACAAAACCAGCTTGACTTGAATTCCGATCCACCACCGGCAAACCAAAAGGGGACCGATGACCAAAATAACAGCGGTAATTAAGAGTCGGGACCCTAAAACGAAAAGGAAGAAAATTCCACTGAAGGTCTCTGTTCTCTAGTGCAAATCCAAACTTGGCAAGCCTAACTGACGGAGGCACTTTTACAATGTCTTTAAATTTCTTGATTTAAGATGATGACTTTTATAACGTTTCCAATTATCCTATTTAATTCAATGGAGCCAAAGGAGATGGCATACAGATTGTAAAACTCAACTAACAGAATATCACACTGTGAAAAATACCCATCACAAGTCATTATATCTACTATTAAGTCAGTTATCTTCAAATGCACATCAATGTAGGCCAAGACATTTCTTAAACCAAATGTCATTTTACTGACACAGCTGGAGTGATGCATCTTATTCTGTTTTCAGTTAATTGTATTTCCCTTTTGAGTAAAGGACAAATAAAAATGCACTGAAAACAAGAATAAACAAGTACAAATGACCTGAGACTGACCTTTTCAAGCAGTAAACATGAACCTCAAAACACAATTTGTCCTGAACTCACGCAGCTCATTTGACACGCAGCAGCCAAAATTTCTACATTTCTACTTCAATTCTCAGATCTGCCGTGAAAGACATCTGCCCTCTTACATCACTGTGTAAGACACTGGAGTCTTGAACTCAATGAGGCATCACATCTGTCAGATACAGTCACATTTACTGTAGTCTGTACACTTGCCAGCAGCAGCAAAAAGGAAAACAAAACAAACCATTGCACCGACACTCTCGTTTTTGGTAAACAGTCATTTCAACATTTCTTTTCCCTTCTCTTGTATAATTATATTTAATGTTTAATAGTCAAATTAATATTGAGGAGAATGGGTGGTCTGAATATATTATGCTTGGTTGGTATTTTAAATTGGTAAGTTTTACAAAACCCCTTTTAGTTACTTTTAGTTGTTAGTGTCAGTTATGTAAGCTGTTCTGCAATTACCACAAAAATACAAGTTTTATGGCTCTCCATGACTACTGCTTGTCATGCTGTTTGTTTTCCAAACACACACGTTGTGTGTGTGCAGACCAGGGCTGAAAGATTTTGAAAAACAATATTTAATTGCAATTATTTTGACTGATTTCGCAAATGCAATATTAGAGTAAATGATAATTGCCACATCATTATTCTCATTTTCATTGAAAAACATTTTGACACACATTGAACCTACTGTGAATTTGAAAATTGCACTAGACCATATTACGATTTCAATTAATCATTTAGCCCTAGTGCAGACAAACAGAATCAGACCAAAATCAGACTGATGAGTAATCTAGTTCTGTTAACTAAGTTGTCCCTTTTCTGATTATGACTCAAATGTGTGTAAACACCCCGATTAAAGACAGATGTATTGCCTTAACCTGGTTATAATAAATGTAGAATCCACCAAAACGCGCTGACTATTGCTGTAAGAAATGCTTTCCCTGTCAGGATCCTGTTGGAGTTGAAACTGATGAAGCGCTGTGAGCCTGGGATTGGTGAGGCAGGGCCGCGCCAGGCCTGTGCTGATCGTGAGTCACACTGAAATGCATCTAAAACATCTGGTCCCTCTTATTCACACAGCCCGCTACCCTGGGCTCTGCCTAAAAAGACAAAAGCAAACATGACTGGGGGTACCCTCCTCTGCCTTACAAACACCCACACATACATTCAGAACTTTGGATTCGACTGATCTGTAGCCCTTTATCTCCAGGCCACAATGCCACAAGAACACAAAGCAGACCGCTGCTCCTTTGAAACAGTATCCAAAAGTAGGCCTCTAAATCCTTCACTGCTTACGCACATCCCACTTACACTAAACATTGGTCATAAAACATCTTGCTTTATCTTTTTATCTCATTTTTACCCTCCCCTTGTGCTGTGAATCACAAGAATCTCAACATCCCCTTACACACTAGAAACAACATTCTTGAGCAGAGAGAAAAAAAGCGAAACTCAAGCCACGAGCCAGCAGTTTGATTCCAGGACAAATCACACCCTGATTCTATGAGGTTAACCCTACAGATTGTTCAAGCATCTGCTTTGCATGTAGCAATGACGAATCATAAAGTACTGTCCTAAAGAGCCAGATCTGTACCGAAGCTAACAGGCAACAGGCATCAAAAGAGCTGATGTCTCTGGTAGTTGTCACACAAGCGCACACACAACTGTAGAAACATCAACACTTCCAGTGCAAAATGAGTTCAGAGGAACTGAGTTCAAAACGCACTTAATCATCCATTTCCTCATCATCTCTCCTTCATGACCTCACTTTAGTCTCTCTTCTATAGACTTCCTTCATTTTTCCGTTTTTCTTCTTCCGTTATCTTCTTCCTTTTCAGCACCATCACTCGAACACAATATATACTACCTCAATTTTTCCTGGTTATGGACCAGTACTGTGTTTACAGGTCTTGGCAGCATCGCTGAAGGGACCAGTGCCGAGCCGGACTCTCTCTCTCTTCTATCTGTGACCCAGTTCCCACACTGACCATGAACAATGCCGCTTGGGAGGATCCAACAGATGCACCGCAACATGTGTTGACAGGAAGCAATGGCAGTGGTTCAACAAGGGGGAGGAAATGAAGTGGGGGGGACTGTGTCCAGACTCTTGACAATCACGTCAAAAACCCCTGATGGGCGGCATTCAGGTCCATCATCGATAAATAATGCAGACAGATGACAAGATCAGTAAATTTGGTCAAGCTTTTAAGCTCTCTCTTGAGATGTGCTGTTTTTTTCAGACTGACACTGCAGGGGTTTTGGCCTATCTGACAAGAAGAGTCCTCTATAAACTTTGTGAGCTTACTCAACAGTGTTGCTATTCTGTTTGTATTGCTGCAAATATTATTTTTATTTTCTGCTGTCAGAGATTTACATAAAAGAGAGGCAGTAAAGATGGGTAAGAGAGAAAGGGGGCATCTGAGGCCACTGTGGGCACGTTGTGTTTGTCTGAGTCATTTGAGCTACCAGAGGGCACCACCCCTTTCTGTGTTTTTATGTGGCACATGGAACAACAATGCATTTGTTTAACAGAGTGGGTTTTTTCCCGATTCACAGCTCAACTGGTTTCAGTTTTCAATCATGAATGGCACAAAACATCTCCTCCAGACAGTCTCCCTTTTTGGCTTTCCTCTCACCATCTTTTTTCTCCCTCCCTTCCTTCCTTCTCATCAGCCATTCCTTTTATCTTTCAATCCTCCATTTGGTCTGCATCAGCGCAGGGTAAGATCACATTAGAGAGAGAAGGGCACTAGATAAGAGGCTATGACAGACAGGGAGTGTAGTAAAAGACTAGTTATTTTATGGTTTCTGGGTCTGCCTTCTCTTCCGCCTCTTTTCCATGAGAGGGTTTTTATAGTCCGGCAGAGATCCAGTTTTTCTAAGACTTTCAGCTGGCACAGTCAGGGCTACATTGGCATCGACAGACGTGGAACCGGATACACAAACATCTGCTGCCACACTACACATTGAAAGTGTACGTGAGCAGTTAGACAAACACACAAACAGTGTGAGTAGTGAGATATGTGTAGCAGACTGCACTGCTCATAGCAGAAAGTCTCCAGTGGCAGTATAGGGCATAATAGGTGGACAGAGGGCAGACTGAACAGTCAGTTTGCAGTCCTGTCAAAAATGTAACAGTACCTGTCTCCCAGACTACAAAGACATCTATATTTATTTTGCCAGTAATAATGGAGCATGCTTTAACGAGGCACCAAATCCTCTCACTTAACTTTTACTGAAAATATAACTGACATGACACCTCCAATTTCTGACAAATACTGCTGACATAAACCCAAATGAGCTAGGTGCAGAGTAGACAACCATGGAAAACATGCACATAAATGAAGACTATGATGGAGTCACAGAGTGGAAAAACGCCTGTGTGAAGCTGTTAAAAATCGTAGCCTGTGAGTGTGACAACTTTTCTTTGTTTGTGTAATGGGTCTAAATGCAGCCAAGATATGACCTGAAAGCGTAAACGTCTGACGTTAATATGACCTTGAGTGGCTGCATGTGGCAGGTGGCCATTAAAAGAAAGGTGTAACAACACCTTCACAGACAGATGAAAAGAAGACAGAGCAAGATGGAGAGTAAAAGAACACCCAAGAGAAAGAAACAGTGAGAGAGAACTCTTGTCTGATGAATAGTGTAGGCTAGTTTACACAAAGATAGCCTCCGTACTATTCCGCCATATTACAAAAACATAACTTTTTTGATGCAAGCCTCTCTGTAAACAGACAAATTAGACATTTAAGAAAGCACACAGGATTAAGTCTGATTTGTAATGTCTTCGTCTGAGGTTTTTAAATTCTGGTCCAAGATACACGCAACTAATCACGATAAAGGCATAAGATGTCATTAGTATGCAACCATATCTGTCAAAGCCATTCATCTCCTTGAATAAGCTTTATCACTAATAGCATGCTTGTTTGGGTCTAGTTTGTTTTGAGTGTCTATGTTCTTTCTGGGTTTCATCACATTTATGATTCGCCCACCCTCCACTCCATGAGAATCTGAGAACATACAAGGGAAGAAATGCTGCCACTGTTATGTACCACAACATTTGTGTGAAAAGCTCGACCTGCAACATGAGGTCTCAAGAAAAAGTCACAGTGTATTTGTTTTGGCATGGTGTTCATATCATTTTACAGAACTAATCAAAGTATGAACTAAAAAAGACAGAGAAAATAAAAGCTTTTTATTGGACAAGGCTTCCAGACACTGCCTAGGGAATAGAAGCCTTTGTGCAGTTTCTAGTTCTCACATCCTGGGACTCTGTGGTGTTTGTCTGCAAGAAACAAAAGCCTTCAAACATTACACACTGCAGCTTCAAACTACATTTGTTAGTGCATGTTATGTTTATGGCACGGCATACACCCTATACAACAGCTGATCCTGACAGAGCCGATGGAAGTGGACAAAAATGGGTACATGAAATCTGTGAACTGATTTGATACGTGTTGGAAAAGTGCCTTTTGGTGCAAAATGTAATCAAACTCCGCCAAAATCTGTTCTAAGATCCTATAGAGAGAGACAAAGAGGAATGCTGCTGTCAGGCTCAGAAAGTAGGTCAATAGAGGACTCAAGCATGCATGTGTATTTATGAGTGTAAGACAGAGAGGGAGCGCGAGGATGTGTGGTGAGTACCTCAATCAATTGAAAGCACACATGGAGCCAAACAGCTAATAAAACAACACAAACAACCCCAAAAAAAGGAGGCACGCACACAGTCAATGGTGCTTTGAACCAATAAGCTAAGTGGAAGACTTAGATATTAACCAGACATTAAATGAAGAACTGAGCAGCTGAAAGTACATGGTACCAGATGGTGCGTAGCTTGCAACTCCTTCAGCCCCAATTTTGAATTTGTTATACAACAAAAGTGATGATTAGTTTTCAAGTGCAACATTGAAAGCTTTAACGAATTCCTTATAAAGTATTGCTACTGTTATCACAATATTACTGCTACTACTAATACTTCTATTACTGGAACAAAGCACGTTATTGCTTTATTGACTGAATAAATAGGTTGTTACTTGCATTACATTCTTATGCCTCTTAAGTCCGCTCATTATCTTATTCCGTCTTCAGTTCAAGCCAGAAATTTCTGAATTATGAGCGGAGTACTCATGCTTGAGCCAGCAAAATGGCAAATACAACTCCGGATGTGTGAATTTAAGGCTGCAGACATTTTTGCTATTTTTATTCAAGAAGAAAGCAGTGCTGTGGTCTTACTGGGCTTTTAAACAAAAGGGGCTACTTTGGTGGAGGCTGTTGTTAATGGTGTTGTCAAGAAAATAAAATATGATCCAATGAGGCTGATTTGAGCAATAGTTTCATGATTTTGAATGCTTATCAGATATCAAAACATTGCACTGTGCAACAATCACTAGGGAAACAGTAAAATTACACTGTCCATGTTATCAAACCAGAATGTGCACTCGCACAAATCTGATTGGCAATTATGATGCCTTTTGTGCCAGTGACTTAGCATTGTATTGCAGCAAAAAATGGGCCAGATTAAATTTTTTTTGTGGATGACCCTGGGTTTTGTTGCTGGAGCCCTCTGCCACTGCTGCCCCGCTGTGGCAGGGTTGCATGGCCCCAGATACAGCACAAAAATGACCTCATTGAAATTAATGTCTGAAAACAACCATTGTGCTACAGCATTAAGTCAACCAATTGTTTTATGTTCCTGTTACTCTGATGCAATGGCTTTTCTGATTATTAAATATTCTATGTGGAGAAAAAAAAGGATCAAATAGTCAAATTCTTCTTATTGAACAGCCAAATCCAGGTTGACTGACAAAATTCTGAGTCTTCAGTCGTCCATATTTGGCCTGAAATGGTCATACACAGGCCGGCTCTGCTTTGATCGAGACTCACTTAGATCTCAGCAGAAAGAACAGAGAAACAGGAAGGGCCCTTGGTCCAAAACATCCAAGACAGAGAAGGAGGAGGGGCAAAGCATGAACAAAAACAGACACTGCGAGTACAAAAAGAATGAAGTGTCTCTGTGTGTGTGTGTGTGTGTGTGTGTGTGTGTGTGTGTGGGTGTGTGTGTGTGTGTGTGTGGTGTGTGGGAGGGCATGTTTCTATTAAATACATAATTGTCATATCCAATTGTATTTACGAGGCTGTTTGACGGGGTGCACCTGTCCAAGTTGACAATGTAGAAGCAGGCTAATTCACAAATTCATTTCATTACTAAATTTGTATTGCCTGGTCGGCCAATTACAAGACAAAGTGACAGTTAGCAGCTTTCGTACTTAGAAGTATTGCAAATGCTGTGACTGGTTGAAACTGTGTGTTGCACTTTTTAGGTGATAACTCTCAAACACTCGGTGAAACCTTAAACTGACTTATACAAGAGAAAAAATTTGATTGGCCAGTGACTCCTTATGTTAGAAGAAGCATATTTCAAGTCATATTTTCTGGCTTAGTACACATTGTTTTTATTTATGATTCTCTCTCTCTCTCTCTCTCATTTAGAGGTCCTCAAAATAAAGGCAAAATATGGGAAATATATGTTTTCCAGTTGAATGTGGCCATCATGGATGCAACATTGGGCAAACTATGGGAAAAATATTCAGCAAATATCCATAACACATTCACATCAGCATCAGCATCGTAACACTCACAGTGACAATATAATAGGGGGTGTGAACTTCACATCACCACACACGGAAATCACTATGGTTCACCAACCTGATGACCAAAAATGCAAACATCCAGCACCTGCCAGTTGCATTTGCATGGAGAAATCACAGCTAAAATGGTAATGAACTGTTGTGCAATGACTGAAGAAACAGATGCAGCAATAAAATTCAGGGTCACGTTTTCACAGACCACTGAAGGCTGTAATGCATGAAAAGAGGTAAAGATATCTCTGCAATTCAGAGAGAAATCTGGAATCCTGGTACAGAAACAAAGATGTTCTTGTCATGTTGTGTCAGGTGTGTTACATTTTTGAGGAAAATATTAAAATTGAACTAGATAGTGACAGACATCCCAACTCTCCCGGAAGTTCCAGGATTCCCCCTCATATTGATAGTGGCTCCCATGATCACACACAAATAATTTGTGGTATCTGCCATTACTTTTATCCATTCTCATTAAAGTAAAATTTCATTTTTATTTTTTTATGAATGATGCACTGACTGGTGAGCACTTTAAATGTCATTGTACTTGTGACAATCTATCTATCTATCTAAAGTATGCAGTGATAAAAATATATGGTTTATAGTCTGTAGTGATTAAATATATTACTAGAACAACTAGCTTTGTTTACTGTGAATATGTTCTTACCTGTCCATCCTGACCAACATGCACCTGGTGGATCTGGAGGTTTCCCTGAAATAGAGAAATTACAAATCATGCCAAAACCCCAATGTCATATCAAATATACACAATTATTAAGTTATTTTGATCAGCAAACATAAATCTATATAATAAGCACAACTTGTTTACTTCTTGGCTTTCCTGGCTATAATTTGTGCTGCATGACAGTGACTATATGAAAAGTGTTACGACTGTTTATTTTGGGTTGTTTAATATTTTGGGGGCATTTTATGCCTATATTAGACAGCGAAAGTAGAGATAGATGACAGGAAACAAAAAGAGAGAAAAACAGGGAATGACATGCAACAAAGGCCTGCTTACGAAATCAAACATCAGTCATCCCAACCAGTGGGCCCCCTGGCTACGCCATCACAAGTTTTTATGGCATTCTGGGCGTGCAATGTTTGTCATGTGTTAATACCGCTCTGATGCGCCGCTCTGGTGCTTTTCCTCCCCCCGAGCCAGCTATTGATACCTCTCCTAGGGACGTAGCTACTGCCGGTGCTCCTGCTCACCCCGAGCCAGCTGTCGATACCTCTCCTAGGTACGTAGCTGCGGCCCGGCCACAACATTCCCCTGCTCAGGCACAGAGCACTGAAAGCCCACAGCCATCGTCTCCTCGTCCTCTCTTCGCTCCTACCACACTCATCGTAGGAGACTCAATTATCAGGAACACTCGCTTCTTCAACGCAGCCACACACTGCTTCCCTGGAGCCACAGTGCCAGTTATCCTGGATAAACTCCCTGACCTGCTATGCTCTCTCCCATCATCCATTAACCGGATTCTAGTTCATGTAGGAACCAACGACACGGCTCGTCAGCAGTCGGAGCTGACCAAAAAGTACTTCAATGCCCTTTTCTGCCTCTTAAACAGCTGTGGAAAGGATGTCTGGCTCAGCGGACCTCTGCCAACTGATGGCCGTGGAGCTGGGCGCTTCTCCAGAATCCTCTATCTTAACACCTGGCTCCAGCACGCCTGCAGAATCCACAATATTGGTTTCATTGATAACTTCAGCCTATTCTGGAACCGTCCTTCCCTAATCCGGGCCGATGGACTCCACCCCAACAGTCTGGGTAGCAGAGTACTAGCAGCTAACATCCAGCATGCTGTCCAGACCCCCCCCCCCCCCCCCCCCCCCCCTGTGATTGACTGCTCTCCACCCATGCCCCCACCCTGGACCCCTCTTCTTCTCTGCCTACTCCGGTAACACACAGTACTGTGTCTCTCACAAGCTCCCCCGGGCGACCAACCGAGGTTCTGTCACTTCCCCTGGTCCACTGCCCTTCCCATGGTGCACTATCTCCTACTAGCCGTCATAAAGCTACTACCACTGTTGGGATTAAGTGGTTCCAAATTCCTGTTGTTATTTCACGTAGCAAATCAATGCACATGTGCAGGAGCACACGAACTGTTGATCATAGCGTCCTAGCTAAACCAGCCAGGTCAACTAACACCAAACCTCACATCAGCAATCTAACCCTTGGGTTATTTAACATCCGTTCGCTGACCAACAAGGGACCTCTGCTCTATGATCTAGTGAATGATCGTAAGTTCGACTTCTTCTGCTTGACTGAGACATGGCAGCAACCTAATGACTTCTCACACCTTAACCAAACTATTCCTCCTGGGTTTGTCTACACATCACAACGCCGTACCTCTGGCAGAGGGGGTGGCTTGGCAATACTATATAGTGAAAAGTGGAAAGTGTCCGCTATCACTGTGCCTGTGTACCCTTCATTTGAGTCCATTGCTCTCCTAATCAAGGGCCCAACTCCTACTATCCTCGCCACTATCTACCGGCCACCCAAGCTAAATAATGCCTTCCTACAGGAATTCTCTGCCTTCTTAACAAACTTATGTTCTGTGTCCCCAAATCTACTACTACTGGGAGATTTCAATATCCACTTGGATAACATCAACAATGCTTTTACAAGGGACTTTACTTCATGCCTTGATAGCTTTGGAATACAGCAATATATTGACTTTCCGACAAACTCCAAAGGTCACATTCTTGACCTAATCTGCTGTTCTGGTGCAACCCCTCATAACTGTTGTGCCTCAGACCTGCCTATCTCAGACCACAAGTTAATATCCTGCAATGTCAATATAAGATTATCCAAGACTAACATACATCGCTCTATCACATTCCGAAATATTAAGAATATTGACTTGCCGGCCCTCTCCAATGGAATTGATGACATGCCTAGCAGAGAAAATGGAGCCACCACAGATGAACTAGTATCTCACTACAATGATGGACTTCATGGACTGCTAAATACTCTTGCACCTCTGAAAATCAGATCTGTTTCTTTTACCCACTCTGCTCCTTGGTTCACACCAGCACTACGCCAGCTCAAAACCAAAGGCCGTCGATTGGAGCGCCTCTATGCAAAAACCGGCCTTGCAGTTCACAAAGAAATGTATTATAATCACATACTTCAATACAAGGATGCTCTTTCTTCAGCCAAGACCACATACTACTCAACCTTAATCAGGACAGCTGATGGGAACACTAGAGCCTTATTTTCAACTCTCAACAATATTCTGAAACCTCCTGATGCTCTGCCATCTCACTTACTCACAGTCGCAAAGTGTGATGCCTTCATGACCTTCTTCAATGCCAAAATATCCACCAGACACTGACTGCTTCAAATAACTCTGCATCCTCTCCACACTGAAATAACTGGTCTCATTCATAAATCCAAGCCATCTACCTGCCAGTTAGACCCTCTACCTACCCACCTGGTAAAAATCTGCCTACCTGCCCTATCCGTGTTAATAACCGACATCATTCATTCCTCACTGACTTCTGGTGTTGTCCCAGCATCACTAAAGACTGCTGCAATAACACCAACACTCAAGAAACCTGGCGCTGATCCGAATGATTTGAACAACTTCCGACCCATCTCAATCCTGCCATTTCTCTCCAAAACTCTGGAAAGAACTGTTGCAGCCCAGCTCCACACCCCCCTATCTGACAATAAACTCTATGAACAATTTCAGTCTGGCTTCCATCCCCTTCACAGGACCGAGACAGCACTAGTGAAAATCACCAATGACCTCCTGATGGCATCTGACTCTGGACTTCTCTCCATTCTGGTTCTCCTCGATCTGAGCACAGCTTTTGACACCGTCTCCCACGAAATCCTCCTGGACAGGTTATCCTCCATTGGAATCACTGACATCCCTCTGGCCTGGTTCTGATCATATCTCTCTGGCCGCACCCAGTTTGTTCAACTTAAGAACCTGAGATCCGGCTCCTCCCCAGTCTCTAGTGGTGTTCCCCAGGGCTCTGTCCTTGGCCCCCTCCTGTTCATTATTTATCTTCTACCTCTTGGTCATATTCTCAGGAAATTTGACATTCAATTCCATTGTTACGCTGATGATACCCAACTCTATCTTTCCACTAAGCCTTCTTCCACTCTGCCACCCATCGCCCTATCGGATTGCTTACTGGAAATTAAATCATGGGTCTCACTCAACTTTCTTAAACTCAACGGCGAAAAAACTGAGGTCCTCCTCATTGGTACCAGATCTACCCTAGCAACACTCAACACTTTCTCCATGTCCATTGACAATTCCACTGTTCCTACATCGCATCAGGTAAGGAGCCTTGGTGTTATCCTGGACAGCACATTATCTTTCGAAGCCCACATCAATAACGTTACTCGGACTGCATACTTCCATCTACGGAACATCAACCGTCTCCGTCCCTCACTTTCACCAACCTGCACCGCTATCCTGGTAAACACCCTGATCACATCCCGTCGGGACTACTGTAACGCTCTCCTCTTTGGTCTTCCGCGGAAATCTCTTCACAAACTCCAGCTGGTACAGAACGCAGCCACCCGTATCATTACCAGAACCCCCTCTATTGAACACATCACTCCTGCCCTGCAGCAACTTCATTGGCTTCCTATCAAATCCCGCATTGACTTTAAGATTCTACTCCTCACTTACAAGATCCTTCACAACCTGGCACCATCATATCTCTCGGAACTTATTCACATCTACACACCCTCCCGAACTCTCCGATCCTCCTCCGCCAACCAGCTCTTTGCCCCATCTGCCAACTTAACTACCATGGGGTCAAGAGCTTTCAGCCGATCTGCCCCCCGCCTTTGGAACTCTCTCCCACCAGACATTTGCACTTCGGACTCTGTTTCCACCTTTAAATCCCGCCTGAAAACGCACTTATTCAGAGTGGCATACTCTGTCTCACACTAACTATGCAATCATGTTCTTGCTTATATGTTGCACTGATGCACTTTATAGTCACATTCATATTTATTTCTTTATCTTTGCACTAAAATGTACCTGATTTTTATTGTTTGATGTACTGTCGTGTTTTTGTGCCTTGTAAGGTGTCCTTGAGTGCTTTGAAAGGCGCCTTTAAATAAAATGCATTATTATTATTATTATTAATACACAATGACATAAGAATGAAAAGAGGACGCAATGTCAACTGTTTTGTTATTCTATAAATTAAAACAAAAACACATTTTTGCAGGCACAAACCCGTCAAATCATTCCCATCGTGATGCAATGACCATGATAACATTTCTGACACCCACAGTGATATTAACAAGACCACATGAGAGAGGGCACCACAAATGCTGAATTTAGCCTCAGCTGTTTTCTCTTCCTAACTGTATTTCACATATATATGCAGTGCTGTCTGAGCTGCCATATGGCCAGAGAGCAGTGTAATCTCTCAAACAGCTCATTTCCTTTTCAAGCACGCTAAAACCAATGTCTTTAATGAAAGGGGCCAGTTCCTAATGAAAACATATTCTGTGAGTGGCAGTTGGGAGATGTGGGATTTTGTTGCTAAGCTTTGAACTCTAAAAAACAAACAATATCATGGAATAGGAAGGAGAAAGGGGGGGGGGGAATCTGGGCTCAGCCACAAAGAGCAGGAAAGGCTTTAGAGCTTTTCTGCCTCCAATTCACTCCGTCTCTCTCACTCAATCGTGCATTTCGTCCTCTGAGTGCTCTTTAGCACAACTGAATAGGAAATGAGAAAAACACTTGGTCTGAGTGTCAATTGCTTTTGCATAAATGTCAAGCTGTCATGCATGTGTGGCACATATCATATACACTATGTGATTACATGTGTATGTGTGTACACAGACTGGCGCCTTGAAATAAATCTCTCTCCCACATCCTCGATAAATCATTAACATTGATGCTGATGCAGAAATTCCTCTTCAGCAGTCGGTGTGGTTTTGATTTTGATTTCAACTGGGAGCAAACGCTGTGAGTGCATGCAGAGATGTCTGGTGGGGGTGTGTTATGTGGAAACTAAGTCATACCCCCGTGCTAGGGGTGCAGCTGTACACAAAACTCAAGGTTCATATGTACTTTGATTTTGGGGTCAAGGTTCGGTACGATTTTGGTGGAGCAGAAAAAAAAGAAAAGTAGAAAATAACATTTTGATCCTTAATTTTGAAAAATTTAAACATTCACTGATGTATTAATTAAAAAGAAAACAGCGTTTCTGTTGCTTGCAAGGAGTCCGGACATCTGCTGACAGCTGTTTATGCTGATTTATGGTCTAACTATATATAAAGCAGTTGAAACTAGCTCCATCTCCAGCAGCTACAACAGTAACATGCTGCTCTAACACTGATGCTTCAGTATTAATAATCTAATGATGTCATATATAAGAATATATCAGGGACCAAACCACTACTTTTACTTTCAAGGGTTTTAACTACATTTTCCCTTTCAGAACTGGCTCTTACAACATGCTGTCTGACCAGAAATCAAATGTTCACTCCACCTTGAACTTCCCTCAAAGACGGAGAGAAAAGTCAACAGTCTCAGAGAGGGGAGTGGGATGGGGAGACGTGGTATTGTTTCACTACAGAGATAACGGAGCATATTGTAATTATAGTGTCACACCCAGTCAGTGTTTTGGGTCTCTTGTTTGTCATTCTGATGGCAGCGACACTACAGGGTAACACGGGTAACCAGGCTACCTTGGCTAAAGCGGCTAGCATACGCCCATAAGTATACTATAGCTAAGTGTTGCACTGCCAAAACGCTCCAGGGGGAATTGCGCTCGTTGAAGTGGATTATTAAACTATTTTGACACAAATTGTTTGGGTCATGAAACATATTCTTTGTACGCCTGCATGTACTGGACCGTAACATCCACACTGTGATGATTTGGGATGAACACACGTACCATTACCCCGCTACCCCATGTATAAGTGTATAGATACATAAACATTAAGACATTCTATAAGAAACATGTGCTTTTGCTAAAATTCACTAATTAATTAAATGTCAGCTGATTAATATCAGGTGTAGTTTGCTTCACTTGGATGTCTGTCAACATGGAAAAAACATGCACAATAAATTACGGTTAATGGTAATAACTACGCATACTTTCCAGATGACTAGTAGTTTGCTCTATTATGTTATCCTCTCTTTTGGAAGGAGGCTATTTTATAGTGTACAAAAAGTGAATTGTGCAACCACAAATGAATGATGCACAGCTGAAGTGGGATCAACCCTAATTTTCTGAAGAAACACTTGGCGGGCTTTCAGTGTTACAGAGAGCCTCATCACAGGACACCTGCTAGAACAATGCGCTGGACAGCAGCTCTCATTGTGTGCTGGTTTTTGCAACAAATCCCTCTACTGGCCTAAAAGACGTGCAGTTGATTTAATAGCAATAGTGTCACGCAACAGTGTATATCTGCAGGCATCTCTTTGTTTATAATTGTTCTACGTTGAATAGTAATCAGCAAAAAAGCGTGACAAAAAATGCATCAGTAATTATTAATGTTTATCTATTCCACTATTCACAAGCTAAATAAGAAGAAAGTTTTTGTTTCTGTAAATTCAAACCATCATTGGCAATAGTTTAATGTCAGCAGGCAATCAGGGGTACAGCTGCGGAATCCAAAGGCTCCCACAAATATTAAAGATTATTTCAAATAGCCAGACAACACACAATATACTGTCAGTCTCACACCAAAACAGACAGCATTCTTTATTTTTTCAGTAAGCCACGTCTTGCTGAAGCCTGAGTTCTCTGCAACAAAATGAATTCTCCTGAGTGATGTGTTTGCTAAGAAATGTAATACATCAGGAAGAATGACTCACGAAAAGGAGTGGTTGACTGTTTCTTTTCTCTTTCTCTCTCATCCTAACACATATACACACAAAAACACACACATACACAGTTACCTCACTGTCCTGTGTGATCTGCACCTCTTCTCCTTGTGGCACCTGGGCAATGTGCAACTGACCCTGTGGAATCTGAGATAGACACATGAAGAATTAGATAGCTGAAATTGGAATGAATAATGTGATCAATAACTCAACATAACCTTTATCCTAATAACTATTCAAATTAAATAATATATATTATGTATTAAGCAGCAATTTACAGAGCATGATTAAAATAGTGAACTGAGCAGTCTTAGCATGCTGATGACAGACAGACAGACAGACAGATAGACAGATAGACAGATAGATAGATAGATAGATAGATAGATAGATAGATAGATAGATAGATAGATAGATAGATAGATAGATAGATAGATAGATAGATAGATAGAAAAACAGTTATCAGAAAATGGTGCAAAGCTTACTCACTGAGAGTAAGTGCATTTGATTTCCTGTGCTTTATTAGAAGCACTCATAAATTTAAGTCTCAGCTGCACCCTTTAATACTCTGCAGAGTATCAGGAGGATAATAATGCTTACTGGACTCCTGACAATTGTTCTCTCCCACTCCTTCATGTTCTCCCTAACTTTTCTTCTGCCTGTCTGCCTTCCATCTTTTATTGCCTGTTCCTTCCTTTCTCAGAAATGCTCCTATCATCAGTACCATTAAACCAGTGCATCATGTAGCAACCTATTAACAGCAGAAGTACTCAGTACTGTAAATCATGTGGTGGCTTTGTACCACCAGCATCACATGCAGTGAGTGCACCAATGACTGTCGGTGGAGCCTTGCAGCAGAGGTAATGTGTCTCCTCTACCTGTTCAATTGTGTGTTATAATCACAATTCATTGTTTTAAAGTTGGTAAAACTGACTTTTGCACTCAGGCAATACAATCTGATTCAATTTCCTCATGATACACACACGATTTCTCTCAGCGCTTGTGTATCTGTCACTAGCTGTTTAACTAAGCAAGACTGAGTTAAGCTGCCTTTCTTGTCACCACTCCATGGCGAACTTTGAACTACGACCTGGCATTTTAAATAGTATATAATAAAAATAGTTTGATAAATCCCACAGACACAATGAAACTGATGTTTGAGACCTTCACCAGACCATAGAGTTTGATTGACTGACCAGTCTGTCTATTGTTACCTAATACTGACGTTATTCCATACTAATTCTATATAGTATATACTATATACTAATCTTCATTGTATACTGTTTTTTCGTATATCTGTTTAGTAAACAACAAATAAACCACACACCATTTTGAAAACTTTAATAGTTATTTTCCTTTTTTTCTGAATTGTTCTTGGAGCTATTTCGCCACCATTCACTATTTTCTTCTTCTTTTTTTCAGCTGTGAGTATTTCCTGTTTCCTTTTTCCCACTACACTGAGGCAGATACTATACACCAACAGCACACTCAAAACTTCCGGTACTTTTAAGGATGCATATCAACTGTTTTTAGTATACTTAATTTCATCACCTGCCAAGTGTGAACACCTGCTTAGAGTTACTGTGCAGTATGGATTTTGGACATACTTTAGGCCCTTTGAGTAATTTAGAGCCACAGGGAAGACAAGATTGAATAGCCCCAGTCACTTCCTATTTGCCCGCCCACCCATAATGCTGTAGTGGGCCTGATTGTGACCTTTGACCACAGCAGCTGTACAAGGTCATCCATCCCTGAGCATCGGCTGCCACTCCTTCATTTATTTCTGCTGTATGTGTCATTGTGGTGGGTGGTGTTATCTGTCCTCACACACTCCAAACCCTGCTCTATGGGACCATCATATGAGTCCACTGTAAAGAAAACCCATAAAAGACAAAGAAAAAGTTTTTGCGTACAGATAAAGATCAAAGGATGAAACATCTGACACTCACCACCTGAACTTGTCCGTCCTCGCCAATACGGTGGAACTGGACCTGCTGATTGGCCAGCGTGTAGTGCAACGTCTGCTGGTTGGCAGTCTCAATGTGGGCCGTTTCTTCTGCCATGCCTCCCTCTGGTTAGGAGGACAAACAGAGTTGTCATTGGTGTGCTCATGTTTACAGTGTGATCGAGGATGACACAGACAGACACACAACCTACACAAGCCCACACATGATCATACAAGGGGCCTGAGTAATGTCTTGTAAAAGCCTGGCTAATTCCCAAGCCATCTGCTGCATGATGGCATGTTTATACTTTATCAAATGCCTAAATACACAACAAGGACTATCCAGCTAGACATCCAAACATACTGATGGTCTAGCGGCCAAACACAAACTCTAGGCCTTAGTTTAAACACTCACTATCACACCAGCAGTCTGAAACCCCAGCATGGATCCGTCACGTCACCCACTGCAGCACCACACTACCCCAAAGACGTCAAGACACAGTGCTCAAAGAAAGCAGAGTGCTCAGCGATGGTGATGTCTACACCACAGGCTACAAAATAAACAATATCACACCTTCTCCTGTGAGATGTCAAAATGTGCAGCAGTAAATAGACCATCTGGGAAAAAGTGAAGACTGAAAGAATTTGTGGTCATTTTCTCGTAACAAACCTTCCTGCAGTTGCAGAGTGGAGAGTCTAAGAGTGTTTTTTTTAGCATTTTTAAAATCTGGAAAAGTATCTTAAATGGACATAAAACATACAGCACATATCACATACACCTCAAAAGTTCTGTTTTGTGTTATGTTGCTTTGAAATACAAGGCTGTCTCCCATCTTTTGGTATTACTGCTGTGTACAGCACTATGTAAATAATCCTCAGTACAGTTGTTTGCCAGAAGAGGAAGCAAGAGCCAGGTGGCTTGTGGAAACTACAGTTTTGGTCTGAGCTCTATGAGCTGGTTCACTGATAAATAATGGTTTTAAAGCAGAAGAATTGCCTGTTTCCAGTCCATTAACATGTAACCTGATTAAGGAGGGAATGATTGTTTGGTGTGTGTCTTTGCATGTTTGTACATGCACCATCTGAACTGTTGTGTTTGTGTTGTACACTCTGGGGTGTGTGTGGCCTGAAAAGGCAGGGCCTAAAAATCCACCCCTAGTGTATGCTCACAGGATATTTGGGTTTCCCCTGCAGTCTTACTTTCCTTGGTCAGAGGTGAGAGGTGATGGCTCACAGGGAGGGAAGGACAGCAGGCATTGTGTGCAGATTAGAACCATCTGCAGCAATACACACTGAATCTGCATTTAGGCTCTTGAAATAGCTTTCATATAGCCTAGGTAATAAGTGAGGATGCATCTGAGTACAATGTGTTTGCTGAATACTTGCATATAGTCATTTTCTTGAATAAAAGTAATAAGAAGAACTAAAGATAAAGAAAAAAAGTTAACTTTTGGCATTCAGTACTTTTGAGCAATGCAACCAACTGATGAGAAAGATGTGCATGTAAATGACGCAACTGAGTAGCTCACCGGTCATGCCAATACTGACCAATCCAAAATTTGCACCAAAATCAATTTGCAGATGTGTAATACTAGTGGTAAGCATTTAGATGGAGTACCAGTTATGTTTTATATAAATAGCTATACTTATGGGTAGCTATTCATATTCAATTTTGGGCACAACCAGAAGTATGTTTTGGCTTTCAAAGTTTGGGACTTCAGAACTTTCTTCATGTTGCATAAAATAAGCACTTACATACATTTGTTTAATAGTGTCTGGGCACCACTTCACATTCATTAAACAAAGCTAAACAAATGTGTAATTTGTTCCAAAAGCACAAAGTGAATGACCTTCATGACTTGGAGCAGTGATGTCACATGTTCTTCAACTGAAACCAAGAGAAACTAAAAACCAGAGGTGGTGTCACTGACCCTTGCAATAAAGAAATAGCGGAAGATAGCTCTTTACAGGCTCTGCAGTTGATTCTTACAACTGCACATCATGTTTGAATAGAAAACAATCACTGAAACATGGCAACATTATCAGTTAATGAAGAGTTGCAAGAGTCGTGCCTGGTAGGTAATAGTTTTCTCTGGCTGTGGAGATACATATTAATGCGCTGACTCCAAAAACATTTCACAAAAAGATTCCGAAATGTTTTCTTAACACACAGATATGAACAAGCTTAAAAAGATGATTTATACATTTTTTAAACATGATTTAGTGTTTAACTTGTTGGAAGTCATATTACATATATAGTAGGCAGTACTAATACTTAATATCTAAAAGCATATTTCAAGACAATTGGTTGTCCTTAGTATGTATATTTATGCAGAAAACTATAACATGCGTTAGTGCAGAAGACGCCACAATAATAATCTGTACTTCACCTGTGACTGAACTGCGAGGTGTCCGCTTGGAGAAGCTCTTGACAGCCAGACTCTGACCACGCTGCTTGCGTCTCCAGGCGGTGCGACACTTGGAGTCGATGCTTTGCTTGATGCGATACCAGTCTGACTCTGTGATGCCAAATTTGTGGAACAAGTGGCCTGCAGAGACATGGAGAAGTCAACAGTTATCACTAACTGCATGCTTAATCATTTCGTATTGGCTTGGTCATGAATGAGTCTATCATATCGCAATTTGTAAAATAAAAATAAAAAAATTGTGAAGATTGACTTTTGAATGTTGGGGTGGGGGGGAAGCAGCCCTACTGTCTGCCTTGCAAGTTCTCTTATGGGCCTGGGCCACTGCACTGAAGGCACTGCATGACGGACAGGATTCATACAACATGAAAAACTGTGAGGTAATAATGGCAGACTTCACAACCCAACCAGGCCACTGAGAGAATGATTTGCCCGCCGAGCAATCTAAGGGCGTTTTCACACCTGCTTGCTTTGGTCCAAATCAGTGGATGAATTATGCATTTTCCCTTTGGTTTGGTTTGGTTTGGTTTCACACTACAACATTTCAAGCAAATAAAAATGTATCAACAAAAGCCATGCAGGGATTTGGGGATTGGCAGGCAGAGAAATTAGTTTTTCAGACATGCAGATAGGCTAAAACATTTATAAAGGACTTGATTGTCCTTCTCGTCGTAGTGAAACAGAAAATAAAACTAACATAAATAATCTATGTTTTGTGTTGGTGCGCTTGCTGTAACTTCAGAAAAATGGGCAGAGATGAGCCTCCTGTCAAAACTTTCATTTAGAATATAAAGCCTCCACATAAACATTTTGTATCAAAGAATTATTCACATTATTCACATTAAATCACACTACCACTGACTATCCCTCTAACAAATCAGCCACAAGTTTGCACAACAATATACAGTTCATCCATACACTAGATTTGGACCTAATCTTGTTAGAAGGAATGATTGGAATAATAATTTTTGGACAATTTTGACAGCCCTACTTTGTCCTTTACCTGACCTGCTCTTCTGTGTTTCAGTCTAGTCTGCTTTCAGCTTTAGTGAGGAAACAAGTAGGTAGAGTATACTTTCAGGTGTATATATATTTTAACATGACAAGCTAAATTTTAACAAGCTCCTAATGACAGAAAACCCACTAAACACACCTACATTTGAATGACACTGACACTGTGGGTTGCACATTTAACAGGAGCAATACTGTTTCATGATTGAATTTGAAGGTTTGCATTAAATATGTATGAAGTAGGCTTACTAATATGATATAACATTTATTCAGTACATACAGACTTTGCAATAATCATTTTATATATACACTTGAAACAATAAAATAGGAAGGAAACAACTGTCCAGATTCTGTTTACTTCTCTTCTTTGAAACACAGCGTCAACACAGGCCTGCGATTATCCCTCATCCCTCCCTCTGTAAAGATATGTGCAGGTGAGACTGGCTGCAGCTGTATTGGTGACTATCTACCACAGTGTTATGAACTGTTCCAAGCGGGTGAGCAACTTGACAGCTAATTTTCACATAAATTAACAAAACGGCTCAAACCTGAGGCTAGAAAACAAGACAGAGGGCAAGTTGAGGGGTATCTGTGGATAGTCAGGAGGCAGCACATGGCAGCCCTTTCACACCTGATGGGTCGTGTACGGGCAGGCAAGGCAGGTGCTCCTTCATTCTTTTTACTTTTTTTAAGCAGGCAGAATGAGTCACCCAAAAGTCAGCTGGCCCTGCTCCAGCTCCTGCATACCTCATGTGTTAGATCGAACCTACATAACTGCACACACCCACACTGCTGAGAGAGAATACAGGTAACCGAGTAAAACCTCCTGCAGGGGGTCAGTGTGAACTCTGAAGGACAGGGTATAGCTAACACAGCCTCCCTTTACATTGGGATTTTTCCACCAGACATGTGCTTGTCATTTAGACTCTGGTATGTTATAAAATGTGTTGCACATTAATGCTTGTGCTGTGTACAATGATGAATGCATGTTGTTGTAACCCACTTTGGGAATACAGACTGAAGTCTATTTCTGTGTTCAATTTAATGGTGCTTTGTAATGGCGTGGGGATGAAATGTAGGAAGGTCTCCAAGAATTCATTCATTCAATGCTCTAAGGGGGAGAGAATTTAAACCCTGCCTGAGTGAAACTTATTAGGATACTTTAAGATACGTAAGAATCATATAATCAACGTGATATAATCTGTGGTTACTAGATGCTGCCTTGGCAGTGACTACTGGGTCATTTTGCCAATTAAGTCATCACACACTGGCAAGTTCTGACACCTCTGAAACACTTCACCTGAAGATATGTTGGAGGAGCAAAATGTACCACCTGTGCATTGTCTTTAAAGGATATGTTTGTTGGATTCACTTCAAAGCCTTGAGGGTGTGTGTCAGTGCCGGTAGCTTGCACAAAAAAGACACTTTGTAAATCGGCCTGTTATTGAATATTTACCACCAGGCGTACCTACACTTTGTCAAAAACCTTCAGTATTGCAAAGTAAAACAGTTGGCGTTTAACTGACTGGTAATCAATAGTAGATGGTTATGATGTCAGCTCTGGGAGACTTACAGCGAATGCCATAGATCATGAGCGGATCCAGCTGCTTCTTGCCGTGTTTTCCCTGTCCAGAGAGGTTTGACATGGCCTGGACCTCCCGATGGAACAGGTAGTCCAACAGCGTCAGTGCCATCTTCTCTGCAGTGCGGCAGTTTGTGGAGATATGTAGCATGTCAGCGGGCGACACTGGGCACCGAACTCGCATCTCTGGGTTGTTGTCATCCCCCAACCAGGTGCCCCCTGGGTAATCATCTGGAGAAAATGTGAGGAACAGTAATTCAAACACAGCTCTCTTTCAGTTAATAATGCTAAGATCTGAGGCATTGTGAAAATTCAACTTAACCTTCCTTCACTGAAGGAAAGCAAAATATATCCACTCTATAAAATGCTCTTGATTCCCAGGTTGACAAATACTACACTGGTACATTGCCACGGAGATAAATCATGTAATACAATAGCACACCCATGTGGTAGTAAAGGAGTAGTGGCTGAATTACAGGGAAAACTGTTATTATTAAAGATATTAAAAAACAGAATATGTGGTTTGGCTGTTTGCTTACAGCGTATGTAAGCTGTTAGGTCCACCACACAAACAAACACACAAACAAAGCGTGAGACACACTACTCTGAACAACACATGGTAACATCTAGCTAATGCTGACTAATACAATTTTATCATGGTAACCCACAAGCAGCAAATAAATGAACAATACTTTGCCTTTGAAGATAACCAAAAATGTCCCAAGGCTATTGAAAACAACCCAACCAACAACTGCAGCAAATATTACAACATTATGGACATAGTTTAGGTTTGCATAATTAGAATACAAGTATTCTCCCTCAAGCTCACGAAGATCCGCTGAGCAAAACTACTGAAAACATGAATGACCACTTCGTCAGTACAGTCTGAGACAGATTACACACATGAACATGTCACACCCAGCTTTCCACTGAATATGTGGCATACATTAGCCACATTAAATAAGTCCAAACATAACAAAACAATCAAAAGAATTTGTTTGGGGAGCTAAATAAAATGTAAGGTAATTACATCAGTAGTCAATTACAACTGTCTTCTGCATTGCACAGTTGTCACAGTCAATCTTGCTGCACACCACTGTTTGGTTCCTAGTAGATGGGTGACCTTGCTAGTGCTAAGAAGTCACGCCAAATGAGAAGTCAGTCTAAATAAAGCAAAGGGAGGTTTGCTGTTGGTGTTGGTGTTGAAGTAAATATTTAAGGCTTGTATTTCTTTTACCTCACTGGAAAGATTTGGCCCATAAGTCTGTAATGATTCCCTTTGCCGGAAAAAATACAATTTTGAAACCAACAAAACATAAACTAACCAATTAACTAACTAAAATAGTGCTCTTCAAAATTTGTGACAATGATTGGCTTCCAAGTAAATATAGGGAATACTAACATAAGTGTGCAATGGTGTGAGGAATAAGGCTTAAAATCAGTGAGGTGGCCCCTTAAAGGAAATCCAAACTTGTCTTCAATATAGCCAACATATTATTTTCTCTCTACTTACCACATAAAAGGAAACAAGAGCAAAAACATACACGTGTGCTTCTATGTATGTACCAGCAGTGTGAAGTCATACCCTCTGAGTTGAGTGTGATGAGCGTGACATTTTGGCCATTTTGTGCGTTGCTGGAATTGCCACCATTGGACACAGAGTCGCTGGCCTCTGAGCCACTCTCCTGTTCCTCCTGACTCTCCTCAGGGCCTGGCACCTTCACCAGGATTGTGTTCTGTCGCCTCTTAGCCACCGTGCTACAAAGAAACAAAAGTCTGTAGTGCAGTAGGTTTAACACACATACAAGGCCCTGGCAGTGGCCACAGTAATGATTAAGTAATGAGTGGGGTATATTTGATTACTGTCTTCCAATAACAACCCCTAATATTCTTATGAGGTGCTGTGTCGGAAAGGATTTGCACACACACAAGGCATAAAGTATGAATTTTGCCACTCACTTGCTGAGCAGATTCTCCAGTGGGGTGTCTTCCTGACTGGAGGCCTTTGGAGGTTCACTGCTCACAATCACATTCGTTTGTGGCACAACACTGAGGGAAAGTTCAAAACAAATTGGTAAACACGTTGGCACTTGAAAAACATATTCCCCTGTATGCATGCTTTGCACAGTCTAAAATAAGCTTACAGTGAGTAATGTGGTTCTGCTAACTCCTGTAATCACGATACAGCTTTGCAAAAAAAAAATGTTCTCAGCATGACAAAAGACAACGCCTACTTTGGCCTGAAGATGTGCATTTATCTCCTCCTTTTGACTGCACTCTGAGCCTTAATGGAGAACAATATTTGACTGATGCAAAATGTACTTTTGAGCAAATACTTGTCGCTTACCACCGCACTTTGTTCCAAGTTTGAGTGGCCCCCTGAGGTGACCCTGCAACCATAGGGACCTGGATAGGACTCTTGGCACAAGGCACCATGCTGTCCAGTTTGCGTCCAAGGGCTTTACAAGTGGCATCCAAAGCCAATAACTTTGATTCAATTCCCTCCAGTCGCTGGCTGATTGATGCACTGAATGAGACCAACATGTTCTAGAAGGCCAGAAAATCAGATATATATGTGTATGTTATGAACACTCATAAAATATATAAAAATATATGACTTTTAGATTATGTTAATTTTACAAAGCTAAAGTACCTTAATAAAAGATATGTCTTGGTTGTTGTTACTCTCCTGGCTGTTGCTTAATTTCCTCTTTTTCTTTGGAGGCCTTTCTTCATCATCTTCATGATTGTCCAGCATGTCTGCTATGAACCAATTAGAGACACCACATGACAGTCTTCTTATTAGATTTCACTGGGAAGTCCAGATTGAGCCTCTATTGGTGCTCTAATCAGAGGCAATATGACATTGCCGATTTATTATACAGATTTTACATAATGCAGTTGCACAGAGCACACTTAGCCTAATTTAAATGTTTAATGGTGCCACACTTGCCTAATATGGAACTTAAGCATTACTGGAGAAGAGAAGAGAGAAGAGAAGAGAAGAGAAGAGAAGAGAAGAGAAGAGAAGAGAAGAGAAGAGAAGAGAAGAGAAGATATCCAGCAATTTTCTATGCATGGATTAAATCTGATCTGAAAAATCCTATTTTCATACTGCTTCAAGGGAATCTTACCTGAACGGTCATCCTGGTTAAAGTCCTCCACTGTTATCTGCACAATGTCATCCAATTCTTGCTCAGCCATTGTTCACAGCTGAAATAATAAAAGCAAAACTTGGTTAATAAGACAAAAAAATATCTCTTTACTAGCATGCTACTGAGTGTAAAATATCTCTCTGTTGTGGCTGTAGGTATTTCTGGATTAATGAAGACAATGCACTTTGTTTGTCAAACTGAACTGAACTGCCTTTCACTTCTTAGAGGAATCAGGTATATTCTGAACAAGACAATCTGTCAATATGTCACATTGATGTAAAAATGATCTATTTGACAACTACACTCTAAACATCACTAGAGATAGAATATATGAATTCCTAAATTAAAAATGTAATTTAATGTAATGTACAAATGGTTGTCCAGCAGCATAACTCATTCTATGATATGTATAATACGAGAGAGCTACTCTTTCTTGATGGCCACACAAGGTTATTTAAAATGATGATTGTTATTAGCATATAGTAATATTAATCTTAGTTATGGTTTTACAAATGTGTAGGTCTTTTAAGGTTAAGAGGCTGAGATGCAAGCACAAGAAAACACCACAAACTTCACTTTTAGTTACAAATACATTTATTATGACCACTACAGCTACAATTACTAAACACTACAAAAGATTACAAACAAAACACAAGAGGGAGAGGGAGACTGGTACACAAGCTAGTGACTGATTGAAATACAATATGCATCCAACATTCCTGAGACCAACCTAATTAATAAGATTATTACACAAATCACTGTGCCCACTTATTTTTATTATTCTTTCCTCTTGCTGATCATCTATGTCTATCAAGCCAATATAAATCTTTTGTGCTCTATGTAATGCAAAATAGTTAGGCCTCTGTGTTGTCTATAATAGTCTAGTCTTGTTTGCTGCTTTCCTAATTAATTAATCATGCTGTCACTGCTATGTGCCTTTTTACATTTACCAATAACACTATATTTGTGTGTACCTGTGTTGAACATTTGGTTAGGATCCATACATTTCTTATTATGTGCACTTCATCCAACAAAGGTCTCTGTCTTTTGTATTTGTTATGCAGTTAGGTCTACATGAATACACCAGAAATAATTTGCCTTTTGACAAAGAACCATTTAAAGCAAGAGGGAAAGTTTTATTTTACACCTTTAAAAAAATGAAGGTAACATTCAAAGGCCATTATAAAAATGTGCACCCATGTGTTTTATTTAAGACTAATACTGAGGAATGCCAGGGCAGCAGTCTTATTGAATAATGCACTTACATTGACTGTTCAACACAACCCCAAACCCATACGTTTATATATTAAGGAAAATCCTTTCTGTACATGGTATGTTGCAAATGTAAGGATGCTTCTTTCTTTCTATACTCAAACAGGAATACATTAATGCATTTTCAAAGTCATGTACAGGGGCAGATCTCATCACCAAGATACAAACACAGGAAGTGTGATGTTAACAATGACTTAAGTGTATGAGGAGGGAAAGGTCCTCATCTGCGTCCATACCTCTGGTTTTACATTCATCGGCAAAAGTCTCTTTAATAATTAGATGGGTAAAATATAGGGTTTTTTCCATTTCTTATCAATATCCACAATGAAAATTGAAATTGCAAAAACAGCATGTAAGAGCTAACATTTAATTTAGAGATGGGTAATATTATCTATTGTTCGGCGTTTGGTGTAAGCTAAGCAATAAGGTTTGCTTAGCGTAAAGTTAAGAAACCCCAATTTATCTACTTTAGATAGCAAATATTACCCTCAAAGCTGCTATGACTATATCGTTATCATCACACAGTGTATGTAGCGTTAGCTCAAGCCTTGCTAGCCTGGCTAGGCATTTCATGACGATGTTAAGTATTGTAAAATAAAACAAACAAATAAATATCCATTGAATGTAACCAAAAAAACATGATTTAAGTTGCATGTCGGCTAAACGGTCCATTTTGTATCGGCTAACTAACCTAGCCTGAACAAAAAAGCTAACGTTAGCTGACGTTATGAAGTCGGATTTGCAAGCTTGCGCGCTAAAACTGCTGCAAAGGAGTCGCTGTTCAAGCTAGCGTGGTGGTTAGCATGCTAGTAGGGCCTAAAGGCCGCCTAAATATAGTGCCAAGAATCCTAAACTGTTAGAAGAAATAACTATTAAATATGATTTCGATACAGCTTCTATCCCCCATTGCTGGCACACGACACATGCAGCCGTGTAAGATTGGGTTATATTACCGTGTGAATGATGAATTCTCGTGTTGTTTGTAGAGATTCCGATAACGGCGTCGTTCCTCGCGAGAGATGAGCCCTCGGCTTCGTGTGTCCCTAACATGGAGCGAGAGAGTGTGTGGGTCAGGCAGACAGGCACTGAGAGGCTCAGAGGAAATACAAAGCCTGCAGCACCACAGCCACACAGCACAGGCAGCACGGACGTTCATAAGCAGATTTGACGATTTGACTACGTTCAGGTTAAAAGGAAGCAGCTGTTTAACTAATTGTATCATATTACTGACTTCAAGCTGAATTTGACATAAATCTTGCTGATTTTAATGACCTTTTGATTGACATTAGGGTCGTCAGCTAACCTTATAGTATTAAAACTTATGAGAACAACATTGTGTTATATTTGTAAACTACAAATGTTATTAACAGGATTGGGAAGGTTACTTTGAAAAGGTAATAGGTTATAGATTACTAGTTACCCTATTTAAAATGTAATAAATAATGTAACTATTTCAGTTAATTAATTAAAGTAATGTAACTTATTACATTTGATTACTTTTTTATTAATTTTCTAATATTCTAACAAATGTTTTCAACTTTGTACGCATTAACCCCACCTAAGTTCAGGTGTGGTTAATAAAGATAAAGATATAGTCACTCCATGAATGCTGACATGATTTATAAGGGGTATCATTTCTTATGAAGCAAGATGTATCTCTCATTTGAAAATGTGTTCATTAGTTCATGTAGATTTTGGAATATAAAATAAAATTAGTTTGTGAAAAAAGTCAAAAGGCTAGCATGGGCTCAATTGATTTGACACCATTTAAGTCCATGTGTGCTCCAAATAAGACCACGTCATGATTTATTTGCAAAATATAAATACAAATATTGATTTCAAATAATTTAAACCAGCAATATTTATTGAATTACATGTTTAATATTAAAAAATGAGGACAAAACCCTCCTCCTGAGCAAAATCTTAAAGGTCTGACTGATGTAACTCCCTTTGTAATCATCAACATTTTCATAAGTAGCTGTAATTTAATGACACATTTTTTCTCAGTAACTGTAACGGATTACAGTTATATTTATTTTATTATTTAATTATCTAACGCCGTTACATGTAACAAGTTGCTCCCCAACACTGGTAATTGCAAAGGCTGAGTTAGTTTTTAAATGTACCTGCCCAAGAGAAAAAAATGATTGGCAACTCCCCAACTATATTAGTTTTAACCCTGACCTCAAAGATTCATTATTGTTTTTTTTGGGTGACCACTTTATAAATATAATGTGTAATTATACATGATCTAAATCGTTTCTAAAAACGTATGAAAGGACTATGTAGTGTTGAACTGCGGAGTTAGACCATTAAACAGTTTTGGGGTTTGTTTTTTTTTTCGCCATTTCTGTGTTCAGTATTTTTTGGGCAGGCCTGAAATGGAGGCTCCATGAAATAATCATACTAGAATGACCCCTTGCCTAACACTATAAGACTAGAGTGCTTTGGCATCAGCTGGGTATGGAGTCTATTGTTTGCTAATGACTAAGCCAAGCAGCAAATATGGATGTTTCACTAGCAAGGACCACACCATCAACAAGATACATTTAAACAATTTAATAAGAAAAACGATTGATCTTTGTAGTTCTTCCATTTGCTGACTGTGTTGTGGGGAAGCTTATAGGGAATTCACTGTGGCACCTGGGCAACAACAGGCTCCCTCAAGACCCTATGAAGGAGAGGAAGAAACAGCAAGTGCAAATAGGGTGGGGGTGGAAGGGGGGATCCTACATTAACATTGTTCAGGTATTATATCACCTTAGCACTGGTGATGATGCACTCTTGGATGTAGCCTACTTGTAAGCACGTGTCACCAACTCGCCATTATGAAGTGTCTTTTTTGTTTTGTGTTGTCTAGACATTCATTTTTAATATCTGTGCATAGTTATGTTGTTTTAGCTTTTTAATGAATGCTTTTGTTTCTCATTAAATTATTATTGTATATCTTATACAAAGTACATGTTGGACCCCAGGAGGATAAGCGGATGTGCTGATTATTGGTCAACTGGGGCTACAAGGCAAAATATTATATATCTTTGCATCTTCATGACATATATACATTTAGAGTTAGTGATACAACAAATACTCTATAAATACTTTTGTAAAAGTTACTGGTGATGATGTCACTGGTGATGGAGGGACCACAGACAGTGATGACACAGAGCTGGTTAATGGAGGAGTCAGAGATAGACGCTGCAGGCACTGATGCTTGTGAGAAGGCAGCAGGTGTTGGTTTTTGTGTCCATGAAAGTACAAAGAAACAAATGTAAATAACACAGCTGTGAAAGATGAGATGGACAAAACATTTGGTAACACGTTATTTACGGCAGCCGAATATATTATACTGCTACTATATGATCACCTTTTATATTGTGCTCTATGTATTTTACCAACAGCCTCAACATTTTAGATAATATCTCAGAATAAGTAAGAAGTAAAGCAGCATAAAGGAGCAATACCTGCGATCACAAGTATACCAATTAACACAATGTATGCCCCACTTGTGCAAAGGAGGATTATTCAAGTAAATAAGGGGTATTGTGGATGAGAGGAAGGGGTACACTTTTAGTAGTTCTTTTAGTATGCTAACTTAGCTATTGCTGCTAAACTAATATAAAATAGTAAAACTAAGTCGTGATTTTTACTGTAACTTACTGTATTGAACACCTGTTTGTAACTTACCGTTCATTTCAATGACTTAACTCACCTAATTCATCAACAGGCAGGCTAGTTTGTCAGACATGTCAACATTGAATTGACTTTACATCAACGTAATATATATGCTGAATATATTGCCAATTTATTTGTATTGGCCATAGCTATAATGCATTGGCTTACTTTCTAGAAGTTGGTAAGAAGTGAAGCAGTCGTTATCGTTATTACATTTTTCAGATTCGAGTTTCCAGGTGGGCACTGGGCACTCACCGATTGCTCGATTCTTGGTAGTTGTTTGGGTATATCTTGGTAGTGATACGGGCGCTGATTGGCCACAACATAGGCTACAAATCCAAAAGATTTTTGGTAACAGACGGAAACATGATTGGCTGTCACTACCAAGAATTACCTCGACATAAAACACCAATTTAATTGAAAAACACGGTCTCTAATCGCTTTAAGGAGTATCACTGCGAGTAAAGAAAAGCGAACGAGCTAGCCAGGAGTCGAACCTAGAATCTTCTGATCCGTAGTCAGACGCGTTATCCATTGCGCCACTAGCCCGACATGCATTGGTAGTAATACTTATGTATTTTATCTATTATTATATGTATGTGAGCAACAAGATTTTTCCAAGATGAGGAAAAACACATAACAATATTCGCATATTTATGAACTATAATATAAACTCCCTTGCCTCTGTTAGTCAGTTGCATAGCCAAGATGAGCAAAGCATGTCCGTTTTGGTTTTTTGAGTCATTTTTTTTCCAAATGTTTTTTTACTTTCAACACACAATTCCTCCTCTGAGATTTGACCTGCGGTAACGTAGACTACCCGCTGCAAATCCGTGGTCAGGCCAACCACCTGAATTTCATTGGGCCTAAAGTAGTGTAATTATGGTATGAGCGGCCGCCAAGTAGGGTGAAGGTCCTGATACTTTTTCCTCATGTTTGTCCTCCTGTAAGTTTTACTTTGCCAGTGGGTAATCAGATATATCCTAAAGATTGCCGTTTCCTATGTCCTCTCTAACAAAATTAAAGTTGAGCCATCTATCTGTAGGCCTATCTGTTTGTGAAATGGGCACAATAAAATAACTTTTTAGCTCTGTAGGCAGTATGGTGCGTTTGTTTCATCTATTTTTGGGCTTGGATGAAAATTTCTTGCATTGTTTCACAGACACTTCCAATACACAACACTTCACGGTGTCTTATTAATCAAATCTAATGAGAAAACAAAGTCAGTCCATTCACATGATTGGCTTTAGCATCAATTTTGTCAAGCCTTTAATTCGGATCAGAGCACATAAATATATATGGGTGGGTGGTGGGTAAGAGTGTTCGAGGGAACTACTTGTATGTCAGAGTTTTCTGAATCGAATGCTATGAGAGTTATTTCTGTAAATTATCAAATGTATATAGAAACAGGCTCAAAGTTTATGGTGTTTAAGGTGTATGTGCTTGTGTAATACTTTGTCGTGGAGAGCATTTTGAAGTGGGATTTCTCCAACTTGGTGCAGTACCAGTGACACATTTTTTTAAAAGGGTGGACCTTTGTGAAGAAGGATGAGCCACTATCAGGAGCATAGCCAGACATTGTAAACATCCAGGGCTTAGCGCAGTGACACAGCAATGGTAAGGGGTCCGGGGACATGCTCCCCCAGAGGAACATTTTTTAAAATAACTCCTTAAATAATGGACAACTTCTGGTGATTGTTGTGGTCACTAATGGACAAATTGAGACTTAAAAATGTGAGACTAACCTTTAACAGATCTGACTGGCAAGTGACTGGTTGGCTGCAATATGGAAGCCAGATGATGATTGATAATCAGACTTTATGGACCATTACGTTTCCAAATATGAATTCTTACCCAATGATGTTGAGGTTTCACATAGGCCAGGGATGGGCAACTTTGACGTTAGAGAGGGCCGCAAATATTTTATCCCCACTACCACACTCTTAAAAGCTCAACTTCAAAATTGTAGTTCTATCATTTTATTCAAAGTTGAGTGAACAAATATTTTAGAAAAAAGTTGAGCTAACCCAAAATTTCAAGTTTACTAATAAGTAGTACAATCCACTGAAAGTTTTAAGTTGAGAAAACTTGGGATAGTGTTTAGGGCATCTGCTGAGGCGAATACCTGGCAATTGATATTAAGGAGCAGGTAATTGGTCAGCACCTGAAGAGGGATCGCTTTGTCTTCATGACTCAGACCCTCCCAGAGAAGATCCAACAGCGTGAAGAGCTGTAGAGCATTCACCTTTCATCTTTCTCTGTTCCATCAACATTTTTTTCATTCCTTTTCAATAGTAATCTGGATAGCTTAAGCCTCATATAAGCTTCAGGTGGACCTTTGAGTACATTTTTCCAGGAAAGAGGACTGTGGATTTTGACTGTCATCACTCACATTGAAAGTGCATTAGGAAGGGATCCTCTATTGATCTTTGTGAGCAGGAGTAATAGTTATAGCAAGTCAAAACTCTTGTTCATCTGACTATTGTTTTAAGATGGACTAAAACATTGTGAACCTGTCCTCTAATGCAAAACTCCAGGATAGATAATTTTGCAGTCTCTCCAATATACAAACTGCCATTACACAGAGACATAGCTTGACAAGTGCTCAGGTTTAAACAAGCTGGTAGATTTGCATACCAGCCACAGCTTTTCACATTCACAACAATGCAGTAGGTTTACTTTAAGACATGGAATAACCTCAACAATAAACCAAGGTGTATCAGTAGAGAACACAGATGCCCAGTGCAAAGGAAATGAATGCAATCTTTTGTATAAATCATAGAGTGTACAATGAAATATGTCCACATGAGCACTATGTATGCATGATCGTCACCCTTGTCCTGTATTTGACTGCGATTTTAATACAGGTACCATATGCTGCCACAAGATGGCAGTCATGTATAACTAATAACTCATACTATTTCAAATTCAATTGTTAACCAGATGCTTTGGAAAATAAATGCATCTTAATATCCTTTGTAACCTGTTTAACAGTTTTCCAAAAAAAAATTGGGTCATCCACCACATGAATTACAACTATTTGGTCCTCAAATACACTCAATTGCTGTGTATGTGAATTTTTGGTAACAATTGAGAGTATTTCTGCTGCAACTAAGAAGAGTGATGGTGAAATTGGGCAGCCTTGTTTTATACCTCTATCAATTGTAAAACAAGGGGAATGACCACCTTACAACGATATTGAGGTACTGGTGAAAACATTTGATTACATTCCTGAAATTCCTGAAGTTTTATTGGCTATTCTCGTTGAGTCCGAATATTCATTGTCACTGATGATCAATGTTCCCATATTATTATTTTCTTGGCAGGTTTCTCTAATCTGTAAAAAATAAGATTTTCTCTCTCCCTCATTGATCCATTTTGTGCAAACCACCATTTGCTTTCCTTGTTTAAATTTAATCCAATTTGGTTTGCAGTGTGAGGCCTTTCCTTTCGTCAGCATCAGGAACTGTGGGTTTATTGCAGCAAACACTTATCTCTCCAGTCGGTAAGCTGTTAGCTGGGTAGATTGTTGTTAATTAAAGGATATGGACATGTTTCCTTTTTTTAAATTTCAAGAATACCCTATAGATATAAGAAAAAAGGCTGGAATCTTCAGAAACATAAACTTCAGTGATAATATCTTTAACTCCAGACAGTAGATCTCAGGATGTACCAGCATTAAACGTTCAATAACCGCTATTTCTTGTGTAAGCATTAGCAGTTTTCAAAGTTAAATTAATCAAACAGCAGTCGGATATAGAGCAGCCAGCAACAAATTGTTTTATACAGTCAAAAATGAAAAAGTCAATTCTAGACCTACTTGAACTTTGGCTCCTTTAACCAAGAACATTCTTGTGAATATATGATGTATAATGAGCCATAGGTCAATCGGATTGTGACAACTACAAAACTGAGAAATATATTGATGGTTATGAAAATTGGTGAGTGAACAGTCCAACCACTGATTATGCACTATTAATGTCACCTCACAATGTTGTTAGTTGGGTATCAATTCAGTTCTTCAACAAGATTATTCATTTCAGAAAATCTTATTTGGGTTTAAATTATTGTATCCATAATAATCCCCAAAATGACAAAGGAGTGCTTGATTGACAAAACACTTAGGATCCAGTGTATTTGCATACTTTTCGTGGAAGCAATTCTTTTCCCAGGGAAATTGTTCAATAGGATTGCAGTACCTGCACAGTGATCAGTGCCATGAGAATGAGTCTCTTGTAGCAAAACACAGTGCAGTTTCTTGTTTTTCCAAAAGAGATGAATTGACTTTCATTTAATACTATCCCCAAGGCCCCTTAAATTAGGTGAAAAGACACAAAAATCTGATTTAATACAGAACATTAAAGAGCAGCTTGCAACTTAAAAATAATAACTTTGGTTTCAGGAACAAGGCTGCTCAAGAAAATGAACATAAGGCCATGTCCATCTGTATGCAATCAACTGAAATGTCCCTCTTAGAAATGAAAAAAAAGAAAAAAGTTCAAAGTATTTGGTCATGAATGCTTTGAAATCCTCATTTGTGATATTTTTTTCAACCTTTCCAGGTAAATGATGTCAGATTGTCACACATGCACATAAAATGCTGTCTGTTCCAAAGCCTTTGTTGCTTAGGTTTTCCATGTGTTTGCAATGTCCACACTCATATTTCCCATTAGAATATAAATATAAAACTAGTGTAATATAAAAATTCAAACACTTAACTGTCCCCTTGAAGTGTTTTAAAGTTCTTTTTATCCTTTGGATTAGGAAATCACTTTGCAAGGAGCCAAAAATAGGATTATTTGTCCTCTTGTTATACATAAATAGTTCTGTTTATTTGTGTTTGGAAAGGTGATGCATAACCGGCCTGCTAAGCCAATCATAACGCTTTGAGATCCAGTAGAATAAGGACGGACAGCACGAGGGCGGGACGTGCTTTGTTGATTACCTGCTGCTATGGTGTAAGAACTGCCGACTCACACCTTAAATCACGGGTAATAATAACTGCATTATCTTGAGTAAAGTAAAAAAAAATAAAATAAAAAAAAAAGGAAGTTTCACAGGAGGCGGAACTGTGTCTGTCCTGTTCTGCCATACCAAGCTGTGTCGCAAACCACACAGTCGACCGACCATGAATATCCGCACAGAGCAAACTTTCCTTTTTCTAGCGTCTGTTTTACTTCTTTGTGTTGCTACAGACCTGCATGGTGAGTAGGATACATATTTGTGTAGCAATACATTTTGCATGCACTGCTTATATGATTTAAATCTGACGCTCGCATAATTAGGCTACTTTGAACTATCGTCTAGATGTTTAAATGCATATAGGACTAAAATTGTTGGTAACTATTGTAGCTTACCCTTCCTCTTATCTGTATTTTACTGCATTTTAACCTAAGTAACTTAAGTTACCTTTCACCTACATTGCAGCTCCCAGAGGGAAACCTATCCCAAATCCCAAGCGCAGTGCGAGTTAAAGTAGGCTATAATCTTTTCTTGGCTTCATACTGATACAATAAAAACCAGAATATGGGAATTAATCTTGGTTTAATCAATACATACTCATACATCCCCACCTGCAAAAAGTCATTTCCGGGAGTCATTTTTTTGTGGTGTGAAGTGCTCCTGTAGCAGCAAGTCACAATATGCAATGAGAAGGACCGTCGTTAGATTTACAGCCGTTTTTGGCGAGAAAATACAAAGGCAAAACTCAATACGTTAGTAAAAAAGGTCTACAGTTATGTTACATGCAGTTTCAGCCAGCATAACTCTTAAAGTGCTAGTTTAACAGAAACAGATTACGACACACGTTTTACCAGCACAATAGCTGTAGTAGTTTTGCCGGGAGTTTGGACCGACGTCACTCATGCATTATTTGTGTGTTTCACTAATTAAGCTCCCCCCATACTACAACAGGTGAACCGGAACTTTAAAAACTCTCAACTCATAATATAAAACAATGCACAAAAACGTAAACTTTACAATGGAATATTACACTTAAGTTTTGACGAAGTTCACAAGATAAAAAAAATAAAAAATAATGTTATACACATTGACTCAGCTACACTCCCACTCAAGAACATTTCAGTCGGACCGTTTTCTCCGCCTCTGCCATAATACCAGCTCCGCTCAGCTCTGTCTGCAGGTAAAGTAAATCATTGTCAGGATTGTATCGGTGCGGCAGTAAGTGAAAGGGGAGAAAGACACATGGGTTCAAGGTCTGAAAGAAAAAGATACAAGATTAAATTAACACAAATTAAATTATCCCCATGTCTTAAAAAGGCAAATGAAGCTTCAATTAAACCAAATGTAAACTAAAGAACATGTTAACTAAAGAAGATAACAACCCTCTTGCCAGGCCCGCCACCCTGTCTTTAAATAAGGCCTGAGTGTACCAGGTGAACTCAATCAGGACAATTAGGGATGACAGAGGGTGAACCAAACAGCCAGTTAGTGAGAAGGACAGAAGAAAAAAGTGAGTGAGAAAAAGGAAGTGGAATTAATCAAAGACAATAGTTAACCTTTACTACAATTATGTCAGGCAACCACTATGTTGGTTGCCTGGGAATTTATGGGCTTGATTTGTTACTTTGTATAGGCTTGTCTGCAGGTGTAGATGCTACAACAATGTCAAGGTACCTCATGACTCTATCTCCCTAATGTATGTAGGCTACAACATAGTGCTGCTTGACCGACAAAACCGTTTCTAAAGAGTGCTGCACACACCACATGGATAAGCCAGAAGATAATTGGAAGAATGTTCTGTGGATGGATGAGACCAAAATCAAACTTTTGGGCTTGAATGAGAATTGTTTTGTTTGGCAAAGAGCAAACACTGCATGCCAACATAAGAACCTCCTCTAATCTGTGAAACATGGTGGTGGCAGTATCATGGTTTGGGTCTGCTTTGCTGCGTCTGGACCAGGGTGGCTTGCAGTCATTGATGGAGCTTTGAGTTCTGAGTTGTACTGGGAGATTCTACAGTAAAATGTTATGGTATCCTTCTGTGAACTGAAGCCCAAACAGAAAGTGGGGCATGAAATAAGACAACCCTAAATACACAGGTCACTCTACCTAAGAATCATTTAAACTCGAGCATGTTAATGTTTTGGAATGGCTGAGTCAATGTCTTGATGGTGGTAACATGGGCAGTTCTCGTGACAGTGTCATGGTCCTGCTTGAACTCTGACCACACTGTCCCAATGACAGAAATACACAGACATACTAATTTATAGTTTCACTGTTTCAAAATTCCACATGATCACACTTATCTTGATTTGACTCTCTGGTGACGTTAAAGTTCCTATAAATATGGGTCAAATTTGGCCTAATCCATAAATTGTTTTTTAGCACTAGTAAGTATTTTAGTCAGTTATACCAAAAGCATAGCAAGACTGGAAAAATTTATTTTATATGAATTGACATGGCTGAATCCGAATAGAAAGCTGTATAATTATCACCACTTGTCAGGTGCACACAGACAATAAACTGTCTGTTACTGAGTAAGCTACACAAGTAAAGGTCTCATATTTGGAGGAATTAAGCCTGCCTCTATTACTCAGCTCTAAAAGTTATGTTTCTGCAGAACAATTTTGTTTTACAATTATTCCATTGTATTGATAAATGTGTTTTGTTTTTGCTGCATTATGATTGTCCTCATATCCTGACAGCACCTGAAGTCCATACAAAGCTTGGGAGCCTGAGAGGTGAGTATGTGAGTGTAAAGGGGAGAGAGACTGGGGTCCATGCCTACCTGGGTGTCCCATTTGCTAAGCCGCCTGTAGGCCCTGCTCTGAGACTGGCTGCACCTCAGCCTGTAGAGGGATGGGAAGGAGTGAGAGACGCCACCCAACAGCCGCCCATGTAAGGCATCCATCTTCTCCACTTTTTGGATACTGTACTTGGAGAAATCATATGTTTTTTACACGTAAGTGTTACTTTTTTTCAGGTGTATTCAAAATAAGCAGTTTCTCATAGATCTGCTTGATCATCTCGGTGGCATGTTGGCAGTTGTCCCAGATATTTCAGAAGATTGTCTTTACCTCAACATTTACACTCCTGCAACTAGAGCTCATGATGCCAAACTCCCAGTAAGAACCCTTTGCTGCAGATTTGAAGTGATGCTGTTCAGCTACTGAGATTCAGTTTTGGATAAGTTTGTAAAGTGTTTCTTGAGAAGGTGGTTTGATGGTTTCCATACTTTTAAAGGGTCCATAATGTCAATATAAATTATAATTCCTATGTTTACGATCAGGCTGCAACTGAAGTTGTCAATAATTGTCAAAGCCCATTTATAATTTTTCATCAGTTTAATGAAGTTTGATTGAAATGATTACAAGATCAGCTCAGTTATAATAAAGTGAAAAGCACCAAAGTCTTTCTTCATCTGACCAGGTCATGGTTTGGATCCATGGTGGTGGATTTGGTATTGGGTCAGCTTCAATGTATGATGGCTCAGCCTTGGCTGCTTACCAGGACGTGGTTGTAGTTCTAATCCAGTACCGCTTGGGACTTCTGGGCTTTCTCAGGTAAAAAGCTTAAGTTTCTAAACACCGTTAGAATAAACATACTATGATTATGCTCTGTATCTGATCAGCACATGTCAACCAAAACTCAAAATTGACTCACGTTTAGCAGTTAGTGTAAACATAGCCTTATAGAATATGCCTGTATTGTCAATCCAGCACAGGAGATGAGCACATATCAGGGAACTTTGGCCTGCTGGACCAGGTACAAGCATTGAGGTGGATCCAGCAGCACATTCACAACTTTGGAGGAGACCCAACTTCAGTCACTGTATTTGGAGAGTCTGCAGGTGGAGTGAGCGTGTCCCTCATGGTGAGGATCAATCTGCTGATAAAGTATTGCAATTATTTCACTGCAAAGTTACCACTGTCCACAGAATCGTTCATATGTCTCTTGCTTGAATAAACAGCTTCTCTCACCATTGTCTGATGGCCTGTTCCACCAAGCCATTGCAGAGAGTGGCACTGCTGCAATGGATATGATCATAATAAATGATCCTCTACCAATAACGCAGGTTATTTTAATTTTTTTGTGTGGAAACGTACTTCAGAGCACAATGTTGAGAATATTACAACACATTTTTGTTTATTTATTCAAGCCATTGAAATTAATCCCTGATATCTGTCCTCAGGTCGTGGCAAATGCATCTGGATGTAGCATCGAAAGCACAGAGAAGATTGCTGATTGTATGAGAAACCTCAATATTGATACTATTATGACTATTGTGCAGGTGAGTTTCTATATATAATACTGTATGTATGTGAAGCCCATAATACCTTCTGCAAGGTTTCTGTGAAATGTTCACGTTCATGTGACTGTTTTGTGTCTCAAGGATGTAAAACTACGATTTACTGTAACTGTTGATGGACACTTTCTGACAAGACCCGTGGATGAACTGTTCCAAAAACATGAACTTCTTACTGTACCGTTCATGACTGGTGTTAATAATGATGAAGGGGGCTGGTTATTATCCAATGTAAGTGTGTATGCTGAATTGTTAAAGTTTTGTGATTTAATACTATACCCATTTCCAGATGAGACCGTTAATTTGAAATTTGAATTACCTCTGCTTCTTCCCTTAGGCCTTTGCTCCTCCAAATTGGACAGAGGGAATCGATCAGGAGCATGTTGTGAACATACTCTCCTTATTCTTCCCTGATGTAAGACAATCACTGCCTGACATTACAATAATACTTCACCATACTCGAGTTTCTGTGACAGTGTTGCTTACTTTTTCCAGCCCAAAGATGCAATCGCAAGAGATCTGATGGTAGATGAATATTTTGGAACTGGTGAAGATCGTGTGAAAAATAGAGATGGCTTTACTGAGATGATTGGAGACATGCTGTTCACCATTCCAGCCATTAAGACTGCAAATGCTCACAGAGGTAAACTTTTTATACAAGAATATGGAAATCTATTGAAGAACTATTACTGTCACACACTTTTATAAACAAGACATCACACCTATTTGTCTTTTAGATGCAGGCGCTCCTGTTTACCTGTATGAGTACCAGCATTCTCCCAAATTCTTGCAAGCAAAAAGGCCGAGCTTTGTTGGGAGTGACCATGCAGATGAAATCCTTACAGTGTTTGGACTCTGCTTCACTACCACTCATGTCAAATTAACAGGCAAGTGTAATGTAAAAACCACAATTTCAAATAATCATCCAAGATATGGGTTTTCTCTGTGTTTCCAGGAGAAAAAAAAAATGTTTGATTAGACTGTCTTATTTTAGATGCATGCCCAGAAGAGGAGGAACAGTTGAGCAGAACCATGATGAGCTACTGGGGCAACTTTGCTCACACAGGGTAGGAATTAACCCTCATCATAATTAATAATAGCTATGGATATAAGACAAACGTGTGTGTGTGTGTGTGTAGGTCTCCTAATGGGCACAGCCTTGTCCACTGGCCAAAGTATGGAGTAGATGAAGAATACCTGGCAATTGATATAAAGGAGCAGGTAATTGGTCAGCACCTGAAGAGGGATCGCTTTGTCTTCATGACTCAGACCCTCCCAGAGAAGATCCAACAGCATGAAGAGAAGATGGATCACAACGAGCTGTAGAGCATTCACCGCTCATCTTTCTCTGTTCCATCAACATTTTTTTTCATTCATACATTGAGAAAATAAGTTCACATTTATTCTAATATATGTTAAAACAAGAGTCAGGTGCCCACATGAACCTTGAAATAAGTGTTACTTAAATTTATGTAACTGTTCCTCCCGTTTATACTGACCGTTAGATCAGTTTCAGTTTCTAACATGCTTTTAATGTAAGTAATGGGGGAAAAACAGCACTTTACTTCTGTGCTAAAATGTATTTAGAAGTGTAATATAAGCTAATATGAGGCTTCAGCCCTTCAAATTAGTCAAATCAAGTGGATATCATCCTAAATTACAGATAGTTTTTCACACAAATTTCAAAGTTTTTGATGCAATCCATCCACTGCAACTCGGCAAGGAAATGCTGTCCAGGGAAATAAAAAGAGGATATCAAAAAAGACTGGAAATATCCACATGATTTTTATAATCTGTATAGGAATGAGGACTGTGCTTCCATCCCTTACATTGACAGCACATTAGGATGGGATCCTCAAATGATTGATATGAGCAGGAGGAATGACTACAGCAACTCAAAACTCTTGTTCATCTGACTTGTTTTAAGATGGACTAAAACATTGTGAACCTGTCCTTTAATGGCAAACTCCAGGAGAGACCATTTTACACTCTCCCCAATATACAAACTGCCATTACACAGAGATAGCTTGACAAGTGCTCAGGTTTAAACAAGCTGGTAGATTTGCATACCAGTCACAGCTTTTCACATTCACAACAATGCAGTAGGTTTACTTTAAGACATGGAATAACCTCAACAATAAACCAAGGTGTATCAGTAGAAAACACAGATACCCAGTGCAAAGGAAATTAATGCATTTGTTGGTATAAATCATAGACAGTACAATGAAATGATATGGCCACATGAACAGTATGTCTTTATGGATGATAGTCACACTTGTCCTTGTTCGTAAGCAGAGAAAACCTACAGACATACATACTGAGGTGCATTTGAACAGTGATGCAAATGCTTAGCTCAGTAAAAAGTGAATGAACTACATAGTAACTACAAATTGTTTTTTTAATCGAACTAAGAAAAGTGATTTGTAATTTCCACCTTTATAACAAATTAGTAATTTGTGTCACCCTTGTGTTGAAATAGTTTCCAAAATGATTTAATTTGAATACAAAATATCAATGTTTCCTACATTATTGTTGTCATCAAAGCCTCAGACCTCAGGTTAATTTGTTCCGTACAAAAGTTTGGGTTTCACCCATGACTCGACAAAAGCAACAAATCTGAAAATCTGAATTGAAAATGTAATATCAAATCATGTTTCCTGTTAAAGAGCTGTGAGAATGTGATGAAATGTATATGTGTTTCTTCATATTTAGAATAAACGGGATGCATTCTTACATTTCAACATATGACAAGCATTGTTTTAACACAGAATTGAAGGGGTGTGTGTGTGTGTGTGTTAGCGGTGGGCAGAATACAAAATTAAAGGGTTAGTGCTTTTAAAAACACCTTGAATATTGGCTATCAAGTTCTAAGTATATCACTGTTGTGTGTACAGGCAGACAGGAGCAGGACTGAAATGCAGACACCAAAGACACAGGTTGAACGTAAAGGGCTTCAATAAAGAAATCAAAAATACAGGCTTACAGGTCAGTAATGGAAGACGGTCCAAACAGGCAACAAGTCCAAAGGGGCAAGGCAGGCAGGTTATAAACAGGCCGAAGGTCTAAACAGGATGGCTAAAATAATGAATAATAGGAGTAGATGATAGAAGACTGGCCGGGGAGCTATGAGGCAATTTGCAGGGGATGCAGACAATTGGGGAGTAACACCAGTTGAGCAGGTGAGTGTGGAAGCCAAGCAGGAAAGGGCAAGAGAAACCCATGAATTGTGATTATACCCAGGTATTTTGGTGAATAGTCATACAACGTGGAAGCCTAAATATAAATGTGTACTTGAAGTGCATCTTAATCCATGTATACCCCTACTTTCTTGTATCCACAATGTAAATGTCTCCTGTAAATTAATTCAATCCTAATATTTAAGTTTTAAAGACAGTTTTACTATTCGTTCATGACGTTTTAATATCTGTGGCTCATTTTACAAAGAACTTAAATAATATCATACAATCTTTTCAAATTGTAAGAATAAAGAACGTCTTGTGTTTAATTGTACATGAAAAATAGCAGTCATGACATGGCAGTCTTTGGCGCTGTGAGAAAGGGTTATGAGATGTGCATGTAATTCATGAAAGAGATCATTGCAATCCCTTTTTTGACTAACCCATTTATAAGAGCAGGTAAACCAAGGGATTTTACCAACTAACGGACAACTAAAATAGAAACAATCCTGTGAATTAATTTACCAGATATACAAGTAAAATGTGTCATTGTGAAATAGAAATGGACTCTATGGCTATATGTGTTTAATTTATATGCTTCTGTATGTTTCCTTTTTTGATGAGTTTTAAATGTCTACGTCTATGGGCCTTGGACTTACACCCAACCCCTCAGTCACACTAGGCCAGGCATGTCCAAACTATTCCACAAAGGGCCATGTGGCTGCAGGTTGTAGTTCCAACCAACCAAGAGCACACCATTTGACCAATCAGCTGTCTGAATACTGAGATCAGCTGATTAAATGAATCAAGACTGGTGTGATCCTGCTTGGTTGGAATGTAAATCTGCAGGCACATGGCCCTTCGTGGAATAGTTTGGGCCAATACGGCAGGTACATGGTGGCCTTTAACCATACTGAGAGGCTCCTGGACAGAGAAGCAATCTTTGTCCAAGAGAAGGAAAGTCTGCTCAGGGGTCAACGGTTGCCATCGTATATCTGTATATTGGATGCAGTCACGTAATATCCTGCAGTTAATATTAACCTGAGCACTATCTCTATCAGAGTCACGAAGGGAGAGCTTCATAGCAGGCAGCATTTTGTGATTTTTGTTTTGCCAAAGCTAGCAGAGTGTTGCAATCTGCAGAGATGACAGCCATGAAGTTTCAGGCACACCAAACTCTCTTCTTTCTGTTGTCTGTTTTATTTATGCATGTTGCTGCAGAACTGTATGGTAAGTAGGATAAACCTAATTTCTCAATAACACCAACAACAAAAATGTATTGTGCCTTCAGTGCTAGTTACAATGACACATTATTGATATCTTGCTTGAATGTGTCTGTTAGAGGATTGAGATAGAGTTCATTATTAACCTTTAGTGCTACCTCAACCCTTCCATTATTAACCTTTAGTGCTACCTCAACCCTTCTTATTTTATCATACTTAGCTCAAGAGGATCCTTCTTAAATATTGTCTGATTGTGAAAGCTTATCCCTAAGAACCAAGCAAGGTGGAGGCATTTGTTTCTTTGCTAGTGTAATGGGTGGAGGTATAACCCAACAGCAGCACAAAGACACCACAGTGAGCATTGGTAAAGACAGTTTGTACTCGAGGCAGGAGAACACCAGGCAGCCACACGGACAGGCAGACAGAAACCCAAAGGTGTAGAGGCTGAACTTGTGGAAGAAGGCAGAGGTTTTTACCGGGGCAGAGACAAGGTGGGAAGGTCAGGAGCAGTCAGAGTTGGCAATGGGAGATCAGGCCAAAAATGAGTGCTGAAGAGTCTTGCATCAGGGGCAAAGAACAACCTGGCAATGTGTGAGTGAGCAGGACAGGCTTATAAGATGGCTTGATTACAGATGAGTTGCAGCTGAGTGCCCAGGTGAACATAGTTGGCTGATGAGGTGGGTGTGGCTGACTGGCAGAGTGAAGCAGAGGTGGGGTAAATGGAAATTCACCAGCAGGTAATGAGAACTGACTGTGACAGCTAGCTTCATGGTGATGCAGGATATAAAACTGACACTGTGTCAGTTTGTATTGAATTGGATAATTTCTGTTTCTGTTCTATTTGATGCTCTAAATAATAATAATAATAATAATAATAATAATAACAACCAAGCTGTATTCATATAGCCCCTTTAAAAAACAGCTTTACAAAGTGCTTCACAAACAAATATAGACAATTTAGTTACGCTTCAAAATAATTTCACTACAATCAAGAAATAAACAAAGATAAAACACAATGAATTAAATAATGTTAAGAACAATAATAAAAGCACACTGAGGTACCTTGTCTAATTTCCAGTGGAAGTGCATTCCACAATTGTGGAGCCTTTACAACAAATGCCCTGCTACCTTGTGTCTCAAGCCTTGTTTTGGGGACCGAGAGCTGGTCAGCACATCTGAGAATGCGAGAAAGGGAGTAAGGGGTGAAAAGGTCAGTAATGTAGAATGAGGCAAGACCGTTCAGTGATTTAAAAACACCTAACCTTAACCCTAAATGAGAGATCAACAGGACCAAGGTGTCAAGAAAGGGTTGCTACCCTACTGGTACAGTAGTTAAATGCATGTGAGTTGTCATACCAATAGCATGGCAAACACTGGAGTAGGCCAGGAAAATATGTCTTTCTCATCAGCACCACAATAATCTAAATGTAATGTTATTATTTTACACTTTTATACAGATGTGTTTAGCTTCTGATCTGAATGACCTTTGCATATATTCCCAACAGGCCATAATGTATATCTGTTTAGACATTAGTGGAAGAGGAGGAAGAAGGATTTTTCCCAGTGTCACCCAATGAAATCAGTTTCACAGTCATTGTTTTGATTAATTGTAAGATGTTGTTTTTACTTTATTTTGCTACATTATGATTCTGACTCAGTACTAATATCCTGACAGCACCTGATGTCCACACAAAGCTTGGGAGCCTGAGAGGTGAGTATGTGAGTGTAAAGGGGAAAGAGATTGGAGTCCATGCCTACCTGGGTGTCCCATTTGCTAAGCCGCCTGTAGGCCCTGCTCTGAGACTGGCTGCACCTCAGCCTGTAGAGGGATGGGAAGGAGTGAGAGACGCCACTCAGCAGCCGCCCATGTAAGGCACTTTTTGGATACTGTACTTGGAGGAATTATATCTGTTTTTTACACATAAGTGTTACTTTTTTTCAGGTGTATTCAAAGTAAGCACTTTGTCATAGATCTGCTTGATCAACTCGGTGGCATGTTGGCAGTTGTCCCAGATGTTTCAGAAGATTGTCTTTACCTCAACATTTACACTCCTGCAACTAGAGCTCATGATGCCAAACTCCCAGTAAGAACCCTTTGCTGCAGATTTGAAGTGATGCTGTTCAGCTACTGAGATTCAGTTTTGGATAAGTTTGTATAGTGTTTCTTGAGAAGGTGGTTTGATGGTTTCCATACTTTTAAAGGGTGAACTGAAGTTGTCAATAATTGTCCCAATCAGTTAATATTATTTCATCAGTTTAATGTAGTTTGAATGAAATTATTACAAGATCAGCTTAATTATAATAAAGTAAAAATGTCCTTTTATCTGACCAGGTCATGGTTTGGATCCATGGTGGTGGGTTAACTTGGGGGTCAGCTTCAATGTATGATGGCTCAGCCTTGGCTGCTTACCAGGACGTGGTTGTAGTTCTAATCCAGTACCGCTTGGGACTTCTGGGCTTTCTCAGGTAAAAAGGCTGAAGTCTCTAAACACAGTTAGAATAAACATACTATGATTATGCTCTGTATCTGATCAGCACATGTCAACCGAAACTCAAAATCGACTCACGTTTAGCAGTTAGTGTAAACATAGCCTTATAGAATATGCCTGTATTGTCAATCCAGCACAGGAGATGAGCACATGTCAGGGAACTTTGGCCTGCTGGACCAGGTACAAGCATTGAGGTGGATCCAGCAGCACATTCACAACTTTGGAGGAGACCCAACTTCAGTCACTGTATTTGGGGAGTCTGCAGGTGGAGTGAGCGTGTCCCTCCTGGTGAGGATCAATCTGCTGATAAAGTATTGCAATTATTTTACTGCAAAGTTACCACTGTCCACAGAACCATTCATATGTCTCTTGCTTGAATTAACAGCTTCTTTCACCATTGTCTGATGGCCTGTTCCACCAAGCCATTGCAGAGAGTGGCACTGCTGCAATGGATATGATCATAATAAATGATCCTCTACCAACAACGCAGGTTATTTTAATTTTTTTGTGTGGAAACGTACTTCAGAGCACAATGTTGAGAATATTACAACACATTTTTGTTTATTTCTTTAAACTGTTGAGATGGATGCCTGATATCTGTCCTCAGGTCGTGGCAAATGCATCTGGATGTAGCATTGCAAGCATACAGAAGATTGCTGATTGTATGAGAAACCTTGATATTGATACTATTATGACTATTGTGCAGGTGAGTTTCTATACGTAAAACTGTATGTATGTGAAGCCCATAATGCTTTCTGCAAGGTTTCTGTGAAATGTTCACGTTTATGTGACTGTTTTGTTTGTCAAGGAAGAAAAACTACGATTTACTGTAACTGTTGATGGACACTTTCTGACAAGACCCGTGGATGAACTGTTCCAAAAACATGAACTTCTTACTGTACCGTTCATGACTGGTGTTAATAATGATGAAGGGGGCTGGTTTTTCTCCAATGTAAGTGTGAATGCTGAATTGTTAAAGTTTTGTGATTTAATACTATACCCATTTCCAGATGAGACCGTTAATTTGAAATTTGAATTACCTCTGCTTCTTCCCTTAGGCCTTTGCTCCTCCAAATTGGACAGAGGGAATCGATCAGGAGCATGTTGTGAACATACTGTCCTTATTCTTCCCTGATGTAAGACATTCACTGCCTGACATTACAATAATACTTCACCATACTCAAGTGTCTGTGACAGTGTTGCTTACTTTTTCCAGCTCAAAGATGCAACCGTCAGAGATCTGATGTTAGATGAATATATTGGAACTGGTGAAGATCGTGTGAAAAATAGAGATGGCTTTACTGAGATGATTGGAGACATGGTGTTCAACATTCCAGCTATTAAGACTGCAAATGCTCATAGAGGTAAACTTTTTATACAAGAATATGGAAATCTATTGAAAAACTATTACTGTCACACACTTTTATAAACAAGACATCACACCTATTTGTCTTTTAGATGCAGGCGCTCCTGTTTACCTGTATGAGTACCAGCATCCTCCCAAATTCTTGCAAGCAAAAAGGCCGAGCTTTGTTGGGAGTGACCATTTAGATGAAATCTTTACAGTATTAGGACTTTGCTTCACTACCACTCATGTCAAATTAACAGGCAAGTGTAATATAAAAACCCAGTTTCAAATAATCATTCAAGATCTGGGTTTTCTCTTTTCTCTGTTTCTCTGTTTGATTTGACTGTCTTATTTTAGATGCATGTCCAGAAGAGGAGGAACAGTTGAGCAGAACCATGATGAGTTACTGGGGCAACTTTGCTCGCGCAGGGTAGGAATTAACCCTCATCACAATTAATAATAGCTATGGAGATAAGACAAACGTGTGTCTAATGTGTGTGTGTGTGTGTGCGCGCGTGCGTGCGCGTGCATGCGCATATTCAGGTCTCCTAATGGGCACGGCCTTGTCCACTGGCCAAAGTATGGAGTAGATGAAGAATACCTGGCAATTGATATAAAGGAGCAGGTAATTGGTCAGCACCTTAAGAGGGATCGCTTTGTCTTCATGACTCAGACCCTCCCAGAGAAGATCCAACAGCGTGAAGAGAAGATGGATCACAATGAGCTGTAGAGCATTCACCGCTCATCTTTCTCTGTTCCATCAACATTTTTTTCATTCCTACATTAAAGAATAAGTTCACATTTATTCTAATATATGTTAAAACAAGAGTCAGGTGCCCACATGAACATTGAAACATGTTTGACCTAATTTACATAACTGTTCCTCCCGTTTATACTTACCGTGAGAAGATCAGTTTCTAACATGCTTTTAATGGGGGGACCAACAGCACTTTACTTCTTCTGTGCTAAAATGTATTTAGAAGTGTAATAGAAGCTAATATGAGGCTTCAGCCCTTTAGTCAAATCAAGTGGATATCATACAGTTCATTTTTTAGCACAAAGTTTTTGATGCAATCCTTCCACTGCAACTCAGCAAGGAAATGCTGTCCAGGGAAATACAAAGAAGATATCAAAAAAGACTGTGGAAAGCATCCACGTGATTTTTGTTATCTGGATAGTAAAGAGGAATGTGGATTTTGGCTTCCATCGCTTACATTGACAGCGCATTAGGATGCGATCCTCAAATGAACCATATGGGCAGGAGGAATGATTACAGCAACTCAAAACTCTTGTTCATCTGGCTATTGTTTTAAGATGGAATTAGATTAAATTTAACTGAGTGATTGTAATTTCCACCTTTATAACTAATTAAAGCTCATTAGAAATTTGGGTCATCCTTGTGTTGAAATACTTTACAAATGTATTTAATTGGAATACAAATGTGTTTTACATCATTTTTGTCGTCCAACAATGATGTTTATTCATTAAATTCAAACAAGTCAGTCAGACATTTGTTATGTGGATGTGATAATGAGAACAGTATTTTAAAGAAAATTCTAAACTTGGAAAATAAGGTTTTTCACTGTGTATGTTGAGGTAGTTTAAATGCAATGAAAGTATCTTGAGAGAATACTTTTATAAAATCTTAAAGCCTGAAGGTAAATGTGTATTTGAAGGCTAACTTCAATTATGGAATACACTTACTCTGTTTGTATAAAGTTTATTCTAAAATAAAATAAAGATTTGTGAAATGTTTTACTTTTCACTTAGGTCATTTCATGCCCTCATTCACACACTGTTTCCTGTTTAGAAGAGACTTAATTGGGTCAGGTGCTACATTTTTACATTTCCATGTTTTTTATATGATAACATTATTACATTATATATGAATAACGAGTATTTAATTACCGTAAATACCGGTGTGTAAGACGCACCTTTAACGCAATATTTTTTCATTTAAAAGTGGGGTGCGTCTTATACACCGGTGTGTCCTATTCACCAGTAAAATGCAGAGAGAGGTTGGATCTGCATATGATTACAGGTATGTAAAAGGCCGTCCACAGTAAGAACGATAACTATAACAAGAACTTTAATCATAATGATGTTAATGTCCACACTTATGAACTATAACGTCCTATAAACTGCGGTGTCAAGCATGCGCTGCTCGCTCCAGCTGTTTCGGCAGCAAATGAAAATAGACAGACTATTGATGACCCGTTAATGCTGTAGACTATGTTGTACAGAAAAATTATTGTGTGTTGATCAGAAGTATTTCGGGACACTAGTTGATGTGATGTTTCAGTATTTACAGACCATTAACCATTAACCTGACACACTGTTTCAGGTGTAATATGTGTGTCTTGATTGTGTTTCAAATAAACTTAAATTGAGAGTTTGAGTATGAACATATGTGTTTATAAATGAAGAACTACTGGTGCATTCAAATAAACTAGTCTTTAATAGAAAAGCGTTTTCTCCAGCATGAGAACCCCCAAAATAGACTGCGTCTTATACACCAGTGCGACTTATACACCGGTCTTTATGGTCAAACCTGATGAGCAGGTTGGCACCTTGCTTGGCAGCCTTTACCAGTGTATAAATGTGTTTGTGAATAGGTGAATGTTGGCATGTAGTGTAATGCGCTTCGAGTAGTCGGAAAACTAGAAAGCTATAAAAAAAGTTATATACAGTAAGTGCAGTCCATTTACCATTTATAAATCACAATTCTTCCTCAGCACTGAAGTAAAACTGCAATAGAGGAGATATATCTTCTTAGATTATGCTTACATTACAGCAATGTGAATCCCACAAATCACAGTAGATAAAACAGATTACAAAAAATGTTCTTTTCAGTTTTTTATTGATTTTTTTATTACTGAGAAGAGCGCTTAAGCTGAAAAGCTCCCTGAAGTCCGATGTGAGCAGTTCAATAGGTCAAACTTTGTTTTCCACAAAATCAGTCCTATGTCATTGAAAGTAGTACAAAGCAACACTTTTCAAAGGCAAATAATTCATCTAGCTGGTTACAGAGGGCTTACAGACAGGAGAATGTAAAATGAATGAATGAAATATACCCAGGTTTCAGAAGAAATCAATAAAATATGAAAAAATTAAGTTGATGATGCTTTAAGGAGACATTTTTGGGTTGTTGTTGTATTTTTTTTGCACATGTTAGTAAAGCTGCAGTCTGATATAAAAGTGCTGGCCAGTGGTTTTGAATGATTGACTTAACTGCCCAGAAAAGTGCACTTGGAATAGGAAAGCTACTGGGCATCACCATCAGGCCAGAAGGAGACATACAGAAACATACTTGGTACTTTGAGATGCACTTTGAGCTGTTAGTTTGTATAATGTTCAGCTAGCCTGGTCTCAATATTTAAATAAATTGGAAAACTGGAGGGAATAGCTTTGCAGGTATAAAGCCAGGCAAACATTATGTCAGCCAGTTAAACAAACAACAAATGCAATACATTTCAAAAGGTAAGAGAAGTTTTTGTTTCAGACCATTATTATACAAGCACATAAACTGTACAATGTTAAATCCAGCTTATGTGAAGGCTATATTATTCTATTGCAATACATATTTCCAACTTATATAATATTATGTCAGGTGACATTAAAAGTATATCAGATGCACGATCATGAGCCAAAGCATATCACTGAAAGAGATATCGCTTAAGTTCAAAGAGCAAAAACATATCAGTCTGCCCCAAACTGGCTGATAGCTACAGTGTTTGATAAGACAGCAAATGCTTACTTATCAATGGTTAGAAAACTTCCCACTCAGCATTTCTATTGGACAAATTAATAAAACAAATTTGATTTCACACATTTCTAAAACATAAATAGTTTTGTCACATTTTTCACTCATTTGTGGTAAAGAGAAATACACCTGAGATGCTGTCTTTTTTTTCTTTTTTTTTATTCTTATGTCCCTAAAGCAATGAACTAAAAAGCAAAGCATGCTGCTTCATAAAAAATCATTATTTTCAGAAATGGTTATGAGTGTGATGTGATTAGACCTAAATTAAAACACAGCATGCAGTTTCAACATGTTGGGCACTGAAATCAGTATAATACTATGGAGCAGAATACGTTGGACGCCTTTATCTTCTTCAAGCACTACCAAGTACAGACATGGTTTTAGAATCAGAGGCACATACAGTTTGATCCATATTAAGTGGTTTGTAATATCATTCCTTTTCTCCTTAGGGTGTAAGGGGTGAGGGTAAATAAATAAATAAATAAATAACTTTCATGTGACCCGTTATCATGCTGCACTAGAGGTTTAAGTTCATACTGGGATGAGGTGATAAACGGTGACTCAGGAGGCCTTTCAAAGTGCTTGCAGGGGAACGGGAGCGCAAGTGTGCTGGGTCAGGGTGACATAACTAGCTTTATCAGACAATAAACCCATATTTGTGAAACGTGTATCGATACCTGGAAAGTTAATGTCATGAGCTAGCATGATAGTAACATGGTCAGGGAAGGACAGAGGTGATTTGTGTATAATGCATGTTAGTATGCATTGCATTGTGGGAAGAGACTTAAAGCTTGGTGCATCAGGATGTCCAGGACTGCATGTTGCGCAGCATTGCCTCAAATCGCTCCATGTTTGGGGCATGAGCGTGGGCTAGGTGGTCCGTCAGGCGACTGTACAGACTGAAAGACTTCAACTCCAGCCAGATGAAACCAAAGCGGTCCTCATCAAACAGCACAAAGAGCCCCGGGGTGCGCTCTGGACTTGTAAAGCCATGCCCAGCGATGAGGCCTGTCCCGTAGAAGCTGAAATGGAGGGAGATCAATTCATCAATCAGTGAATATTTTGATGGATGGGTATGAATCTCACCGAGGTATTGACCTTGTTGTAATAAGCTTTAAATACAAAAAATAGAACAGGTAATGGTTATGGCACACAATATTTTGCTTTAATAAGGAATAACATCTCATAATTGCTGTATAACTTTATCTATCACAACTGTTCACATCCATCTTAAAACTGATTACATGTCATTTAGCTCTGAGTTCTTCCTTACCATTTCCTGCAAGTGCGAGGGTAAACTTCATTGCGAGCCATAACCCCTAGGGGCAGAGTGAAGGGCTGGGCTTCAGGAGGATGGGTGCTGCTGCTGGGACCTGGTTGGCAGCTGTCTGAACAGGCACCATGGTCTGCCTCCATGTCTTCTGCTCCACTGGCACCGTCACAAGCCGCTTCTGCAGTGCTTCTTGCTGTGGCAGAAGAGTCTTTGGCCTGCTGCTCAGCCTCCCTCTGCACTTCCTCATGTACTCCTAATACCAGCCGCGACAGCTCCTCTATGTTGCGCTGGTGCTCCAAGTCTGGGAGGACCAAAGGCCGACTCAGGTCAACATCCAGAGTGAGCTGCCCAGCAGGAACATTGGGGTCTCCCTGCAGGGAGGGGTAAAATGGCTGTCAGCACCACTAGCGGAAAATGTGTTGGGTTAAAGTTGCAACTTCAAAGTCAGAAATGTGAGAATATTCCATTCAAAAAGGCACATGAGGTGTGGGAGAGCCTGATTTTGTTTTTCTTCAAACACTCCCCTCTGGCAAGAGACTGCAGCTATCAAGACCAAAACCTCATACCACAAGAACAGCTTTTTCCCATCTGCAAAACCCAGGACCCCGAACTGACACAAACTCTATCCCACCCACGGACACTACATATTATATTAATATAAAAAAGGCATCATCTGCACACCTAGGAAACCATCACATTACATTAATGCAACTATTTGTAATTTTACATTTGCATATTTCATGTACTGTTTATACACTGTGAACTTCTACACGTTCCTGTCAATAATTTGTAAAGTTCCATAGCTCTTTTCGTTTAGAACATATTTTACTATATTTACAATATTTCACATTTTAATTGTGAATTTTATTAATAGAGTGATATCACCTTTGCAGTAGCAGTATGTTTCTCTTACTTTCTAGTAAAAGTACTTGTGTTTTCTCTTTTTCTTTCTATCTTTCAACTGTTATGCACCATAATTAACCTGATGTGCCAGATGATTTGTTACACAGAACCATCAACTGTTTGAAAAAGGGCAAGCACTTTCAAAAAATACTTGGCAGGTGACTGTATGAACCATCTGTCTATTACCGTCTCACCTTTCAAGGCAGCTATGTTCATGTGATCTTGAGAATCCTCATAGGACACTGATTAGACACACGCACATAAGCTTGACAAGATGGATTCTCGTGTGATCTTGCAAATCCAGCTGTCTTGCAAGGTAACATTTTGGCTGAACAGTTTGTTGTTGGAGAGGAGAGGGATGGCATAGTGGTCATTTAGCAGAAAATCAAAGTGTTCATACAGTTGTAATCAGCCAATGACGCCTTTGTGTTGCAAGTCGATATTCAAATTAGTCATTCCAATTAGTTCATATGCTTTGCCAAAGCTGCAGATAATAAGCATGCACTAATCCCAAAAAAGGGACTTACAGTGAGTTTGGTGGCTCTTGCAGAAGTACCGTGGAAACTGAACATGATAATCTCCAAACCGTGACTGCCATAGGTTCCTTTAAAGAGGCCTGGCTGCAGCAGGTCAGTGGGCATTGTCGGAGGCAGGTAGATCCGTCGGTATGTCAAACAGTTACTGTAAAAAATATAAAAAGAAGCAATTGAGAGAGAGGGTTAGGGTTCTGAGCCTCTGCCAAGTCTGTCAGATAGGTTACACATTAATTCTTAAGAGAAAGAAGAACCACCCTTCAAATAAAACCTATTAAAACTTCCTCAGAGAAAGTGCATGTAAGGAAGACACTCACTCATATTGACTTGTATAAATGAACTTCATTAAGATGAGCTCCTGCATGTGCTCATGGAAGATTTCTTCCAGCGTCCGGCCCCATTCTTCCTCCAACCACGTCCTGAACTCCTACACACACACACACACACACACACACACACACACACACACACACACACACACACACACACACACACACACACACACACACACACACACACACACACACACACACACACACACACACACAAAGCTGATAACGGCTGATAATGCTGACATTATCAAAGTACACAGGCTTTAAAAACCTAAACAAGCAAGATAATCACACGATTAAAAAGGTCATCCACAGGTTTCAGGTAGTTACAGGTTCATGATTTGACCAACCTCCTGTCTGCCTCCTGGCATGCGGTGATGATCAGTCTGGTTACATTTTGTTGAGAATTCATCCTTCTTTACAGTCTAAAAATAACAGAATATGACACATTTTAGAGGATGGCCTACTTTTATAAGCTATTAACCTCAAATTAATGTAGAATCTGTAGTCTTGTCCCTTGTCCAAAAGTGCTGTGTAAGCCCTCACCTGTATGTCTCCTTTGTGGGGGCCCTTGTGTCCGTACATACACTCCACAGTGGCTTTGTTGCTCTCCCACATGTGGATGCGGAAGAGCGGCCGTCTTCTCATTGGATCCTCCACACGGGGGTCATGAGGTGGCAAATACATCCAGCCAATAATGAAGAGGCCATCCACCTGAATGAAAAATACGTTTAGTCATTTAGTAGCCATACAATTATAATTGGTTTCCTGCCAAAGTTTTTGCAGATTCTGCCACGTCATTATTTTTTTTATTATACCTTCTTGCAAAAAAGAATACAATGCAGTCACTGTTCCTCATTTTTATCCAAATGTCTTGACATTTGTGCTTACCACGACGTTGAGCAATCCACCGTAAGGGCCTATGTCAGGCTGCCATAGGCCCAAGATATGTCTGTATGGATGAAGCACTGCAACACAAGAGCAGAACATCACATCATACTAATCAATATCAGCAGTACTACACTCATGCTTAACAAACAGCTGCACTGTGCACGGTTATATACACATGAGGAGACGTTAAAATCCACACACTTCAGTTGTTGTTGTTGTCAGGATGGGGTCTGAGGGCGTTTTCACACCAACAGCATTTAGTGCGCTTTAATCGAACCGTAGTTTGTTTGACCCCTTGTTTCAATTCGTTTGCGTTGGTCAGAATGCAACAATCGGACTCAGGTCCGCACCAAATTAACCGGTCCGAGACCTCAAAATTAGGTGGTCTCGATCCGCACCAACTGTTGAAATCTGGTGCGGTCCCGGTGGTGAGAGAGCAACCTGAAACAAATAGGTAAAAACGATCTACTTGAAATGAATTATGGGTATGGGGGCACTGAATTGTGGGAAAAATTATACATTTCATTCCATATATTTTATATTTCATTTATATTTCTTCCTGAATTGACGTGCAATGCGTTTTCGGTGGCTCCAACATCATCCGATTATTTTCCAGTCACAGCTGCACCTCGTTTTCAAACTGTAATATTTACAAAAAAATTAGCAGGGCTGGGAAGTAACGTAGTATGTACTTGTACTAAGTAGTTTTCCCAGGTATCTGTACTTTACTTGAGTATTTAATTTTCTGACGACTTTTTACTTTTCCTCCCTACAGTTTAACACAAATATGTGCACTTTCTACTATTTATATTGTCAAAACAGGCTCGTTACTTGTTTCAACCTCAGTGAATTTATAAAAAGAAGACATGACGTGCAAATAAGTGATAGAAAACCCTTCTTTTTTTTTCTTTTGGTGTGTGCGCCGCTCCGTACCTCCCTGGCTGACTGCTCATATAAAAATCCTCCAACAAAGAAAGTCCAACAATGTGCAGACAGTGCAGGAATATAACAGCAGCAGTAAAACTCCTGACATATGAACACATGCTGAGCACTGTGCACAGTTTACCCAGCTCCATTATAACAGCAATCTGTGACAATGAGTGAGTCAGTGAGGAGAGATTAATGCGATTGAAAAATACATTAAATAACAGATTATGCTTGGCCCATACATCGCGATTAACACCTTAACCTAACCTAATATTTATATTATATATTATATGATTTATTTTTATTTTTTCTGTGCAGGTTGTTAACAAAAGAGGAAAATGAAGGAGATAAACACCAAAGTGACCAATGAGGAGTAGTCATTAAGTATTTTGGTTCGTTTTGAAAAATGCGTGTGTGAAACTGAACCGTACCAAAGTCAGTACGCTACATTGGAAGAATTTATTGTCTGCTGCGGACCAAACAATCGAACTATAGGTGTGAAAACGCCCTGAGATGCAAACCCAAAGGGAAGAAAGTGTAAACTGATTCTGTTCTAGGGGCGTGTCATTAAAACCGAATAATCAAATCATCGTTTGCGGGGTCTAAAGTCAACCTTTGTGCTGTGGTCAAGTTTTTTTTCACTGAAAAACCTTAATCAAGAGTTGAGCTGTGTAGTCTACTATGAGGGATTCATTAACAACTACTGCAGAGCAATTCTCACTTTCAGCCACTAGGGGTATGTTTAAGTTTTTGTAAGCCACTTCCACCTTATTTTATTATTTTGAACTAGAGCCTGCCACTGAGTGAATTTTTATTCCTGCCCTTGGCTACTTTGACTCGGTAGTAAATTAGCCTGCTAGCTAGCTGACTGGTAGTCCGAAGCCACACAAAAGTCCAGTGTAGAAAAACTTACAGAAAATAAAAGGATAATCAGGTCAGGTGTGAAATATGTGGAGCAGAGTTGAGCTATCGTGGTTTCACATGGACAAAAAGCTGCTGTGACGGTTTACTGAGGGAGACGGACCTGACGCTAATCACCAACTAGTGCGTCAACATTTGGAACAGCTCCTCCAAAGTGTGACAAAAGTCTCATAGAGCAAGCTAACGTTGACTCTCATTGCTAACATGATTGTAAAGGATATACTCAGCGTTGTTTATGACGGGGAGAAAAAAATCTGCGTTGTTATATTTTTAGGGGCCTGTAAAAAAATGTTTTATTGATGTTTCCGTTAAGAAATGAAGGCTGATTATCATTTAAATTAATACAAGTTTGCGCAGTTAAAGCTTGTGGTTTGTTATGAACATTAAAGGTTATTTTTGACGCATTAAGCTCTTTTGAATGTTGGCATGCAGCGAATATTCGATTAGTCGTCGTTATATCCACCGAGTAGTCGACCCTGAAAAAATGGCAGTGCAATCTCATGCACATCCCTACTCTGGTCCAGTTAGCCAAGTTTCTAAACAACACACACAGCACACTGAATTATCCAGCTTCCCAACTCACACACCTTATATCAAAGCAAACAGTGCGGAGGAGGATTATTAACACATTTGCAGTTCACACAGGATGCATAACACTGCTGCGACTGTTTGCTTACAACTAAATCAGTCCCGCACACACAGCCCTCATGCTTTAGCCATCCATACTGAGGCCCATGTACATACAGTGTGTGTACACGTCTCTATAGTCCATGTGCTCGTAGTCTGGAAGGAGCTTCATAAAGCGCCCAGACTTCACCCGTGGGTTGACACCTGGACGGGCACAACACAGGCATGTGTAGAGCGCCCACGGACAACGGTGAGCTCAGTCCAATGCAGCACTCTTAACGAATGTAGTAATGTGCCAAAATAATCTTTTCGAAGACCCAACAGGTGCCATTGCTTTGCACAGTGCGCTTTGTGGCAGCTGGTTTAAGCTCTAGATCTTTGTTGATACATAAATGAGACACAAACAGAGAATCCTATGAGAGCTGCAATGATAAGGCAATAAACTGATCGACAGAAAGTTTATCACTAACTATTTTGATAATCATTACAAGCCATATTTTTAAGGAAAAAAATTAAAAATTCTCTGGTTCAAGCATCTTAAATGTGAATACTTTTAGGTATTTTTTAGTCCTTTATGACAGTAAACTTCGGATTTTGCCAATCAAGGCTTAGGGAAACAGAGATTGGCAATTTTCACCAGTTTCTGACATTTTATAGACCAAACAACTAATCGATAATCCAATTTTATAATTAATTGTTACTTGTTGCCCTAGAGCCTACTTTAAAAAAAAACAAAGTGGTACAATTACGTGAAAAAGAAATCACATTCTTATCAAAATAAAGTTTTGCCAGGAATTTTTTCCATGAAGTTCAGGAGTTCTTTCTGGACATCTACCCCACACACGTCAAAACAGTTAAAAAAAACATGAGGGCCCAATAATTTAATAACAAGGAACGCAAGGAATGAAACAAATACTTCATCAGACACATTAAATTGGCAGCCAAACTCACGTTTCACATAGAGGTCCCGGCTACATACTCCTCCCACCTCCATCTTCCTAAGATCCTGCTGCATGCCAAACTCTGCACAGAGAAAAGTTAAACAGGAGAAGGATAAACATTAAATGCGATTTATTAAGGCTGGGCATGCAAAAATAATTGTGTCAGGCTTTTAAACATTGAAATCAATCGTCTCCATACTCCTAATGTGAAATTTGAATAGCACTGACACCACAGTCAGCAGACAGCAACGTGACCTGATCACATCTGATTTACAATGATTGATAAGATTTCTTAAACACACAGCTGGCCTGAGGCATGAGCATTAGAATAAAAACATTAGATAATATTACACATTTTCATTAGAAGTAAAATTAACCAACATTTTGGTCTGAACATGACATCTCATTTTTCTACTTCACACAAATGGATACCTTTGCTTAATGTAAACCTGGTAAACTGGTTGTTGTGTAACTTTTCAGTACACAGTATTCCTTGGGCTATTATCATTTCACATTGAGTTTGCTGCTAGTCAAGTTTACCCTTGATGTTTTGAAACTCAATATTTACCTATCACTTATAATTGTTGGATTAATCCATTAATCGTTTTGTCTATAAGCATCAAACATAATTAGAGTATTTTTAAGAGCCTTGACCTTTATCTTTATGTTGCATATTTTCCTGACTGACAAGAAACATCTTTTCATAATTCAACTTATAACGATGTGAATGGTAAAAGAAGAATATACTTGAACTGGATAAACTGGAATTGTCAAATGTTGTGTAAAAATGATTTCAAGTAGGGTTGGTGATATGACAATATGTGTTAGATGATATTTCTCTAGTGAGATTTTACCACATAGTTTATAATATGTTTACCTTTAACTAACTATGACAAAACCATATGTCATTTACTTTGAGAAAGAGGCATTTCATAAATTATTTTTCTTGTCCTTTCAAATTCTCGATTATGAGACACATATTCTATTGTTACATATTAGACCTGTATTTTATGTAAACATATGTGTTGGAAGTGTACACTGAAGTAAGCAAATAATCTAATTAAGTGCATGTGTCTGTAGGGCTCCCCTCAGACAAATCTCAGTTTAGTAGTGTAGTTTCACTCATTTCCTGGATGCCTATGGGATCATGAATATGTTATTTGATCCCATAGATACTCAATATTGAGCCGGGATAGCCTGATATTGCCGTTTGACCTACTTCAGACCACGGCAAATACATAAAAATGTCTGTCTGGAGGCATTTATTAGTCTCTGACAAGCTATTCTATCTGATCTCCTTGTGATATTTTTTCCTTTCCATTCACTGAGCCTTCCCAGAAACAGTTTGAAGCCCCCCAGGGACTTCCATCTCACACTTTGAAATCCTCTCAATCATATGATTTCTGCACCAGTGTTATTAACATGCACTTGCATTTAAAAAAATCCATTAATGTTACCCATATTGCCCACACATCATTTCAAGAACACATTGAAAAACTTTCAAAACAGTGACTTGGGTGGACATCAGAAGGTTTATGGTTGCTATAATAAAACCAGGAAGTGTCTCTTCATGTATTTACATATGATTTGTGTCTCATATTCAGCCTGCATAGATTATGACTTTTTTGTCATCTTACTATGATAACAATACTGTGTCGGTTGTTGTACTGATGATTAAAATAAATGCTAAACGCTGAAAGGCTTCAGAGCCCTGCATCAACAGTCTATAATGGCCGACATGGGCACAATAACAGAGAGGGGCCGTGGTATGTTTTTTTTTTCTTAGCTTCAGCGCATATTTCTTTGGTGATCAATAGAAAATCAATAGAAATGCTTTTAAGGAGAACAAATTACCGTAGACACACATAACCTGTAGACCACATGGAGTCTCATACAGTCTGACCAACACATCTGACATGCATCTGTGTGACTCAGTGCTTTATACGGCAGTCTGACCGTTCACGGTTAAATTAACTCTGTCCAGTAATGGCTGTATTTACCCTCAATGCAGCGCCTCCTCCAGATGGTTTCAGTGTTAAGGATTTGTCTGAATTTCTTGCAGACGAGGGCGACATTTGGTAATGCTGTGCCGGGAAGCAAGGAGATTATTTCCACCAGAAGCTCTGGCGGTAGCTCTGATAATGATTGCGGGTTTGGAGGTCCCGTGCTGGTGCGATCCAGAAAGCTTCCTCTGTTGACACGACCGCTGCCATATTCACAAGCGTCACTGGGCCCTGCAGTGGCGACGCCGCTCTCTGGGCCTCCGCCGCAGACACCGACGTTGCCTGCTTGCCTCTGGCCCACGATCCGCTCCTCTTCTTCCTCGTCCATGTCGGAATCGCTGCCCTGATCCTGCTGGTTGTGCCGCTGTCGCCTCCGGCACCTCCGCGACTGACCCACTCCGCAGAGCCTGGCACAAACAGCCATCCGTAGTCACTAAACAGGCAGCATTACATCACTACAACAAATCCACCAGCTGCAGACTGGCTGATCTCCTCCTGTCCTGTGAGCATGGGCAGAGACATTTCTTTCGACGTCACATCTGTGCACGTACAGAGCGTACTAATCTCCCCTCCCTCTGCTTTCCCTCCTGCAAAAGGCGGTGTGTGCGATAGGTTCATAACAGGGATCCAGCCCATGACAAACATCCTGCAAGAGGATAAGTCTGTGGTGTATTATGACAAACAGTATAATAGGCCTAGTAGACATTATCTTTTTCTTCCGCCTCCTACAGAGGCAGTCAATAGGGAACATAGTCTGTATACATACATTCACCTGCAACTTTGTTAGGAACACCTGTGCAATGTAATGCAATCCAGTTCAACAGCTCTGCCATAAAAGCCACTTTTACAAAGTTAATAGGCCTATGTTTTCAGTTTTTGCTGACATTGTCATAAAGGTGATACTTCTACTTTGTTTATTATTGAGGTAATAGTTAGTGGTGGTGGTGTGCTGGAGTGCAATAAATTGAAGAATATTTTCAGTTTCAGTGCCTTGAGTCCCATGAGTGGTTCTCCTGCAATGCAGGTCTAGCTGATTTCAGCTGATAAAGTGCAACGTCAGTCTTGGATGGGTGTATCCAGTCAGCTTCTAGCTCTGCACACTTCACCTTCCTTCAGGCCTGAAAGGTCATCCTGGACCCACAAGAAAATGCATTGGCTGAGGCAACTCATGATGGTGCCGTACATCTGGTCAGAGTCAGTGGAGCAACCCACAGCAAACCTCCACATGAAGTGCCATATGTCTAACCAGATGGTCATTTGCTCCCACTCTTCAAACATCCTCCTCAGGTGCCATAACAGTATCAGTCAACATGTAGTACCTCAGGAGGAGCCACCACAGCCACTCTGTATCATTTGATGTGGCGTCCAATCATCAGCCAGAGACCAAAATCTGGTCACTGGTTGTAAGTACAGGCATGGGCGTCGAAGTGGGGGGAGAAATTGGAATGGTGTACCAGGGCCCCAAGCATGGGGGGGCCCTGGGCTTTTGTTTAAATATATCAGTTATAAAAACGACGTCATAAATATTCAAATAAAATCAAAGTTGCAATGAAAGTTCAATAATAAGGTTGCTTTAATCAAATTAAGACTGTCTGAGACTACCTGCACCCCCTTGCAAAAATGCAGAATGGTTCATTCCGCCTGGTAGGACTCGCTAACGGTTGTTAACTTGTTATATACAGTCTATGGTTGTTAAGCGACTCATTCCTACACAGTGCTCTATGCAGTAACGTGTCAAAGAGTAAATTAGGCTGCTAGAAGAGGAAGTAGAGAGGAGAAGGAAAGAAGCAAAGACTAGGCAACCAGATGCTTACGTTTTTTTCAAGGAAAGGTTAGTTCAGCCCAAATGTTAAAGCCCATTATGATCGATGAAATACCAGGTTTTAATCAGACCTCCCATGATTGGCGTGAGATCGCATCCCAATCTGCTGAAGGGGGGGAGGGGGCGTGTCAGGTGTGGCGTGAGAGTGTGTGAACTGCTTGAAATGCGTGAGACTGCTTTGAATGGAGACAACACATTAACACATCCAAGCTCACCAAAATCAATAGCCCTCTTAGGCTAAATAGACTTATAACAGTTATTATAAAATGCTATTTGTAACTATTGTAGCAGCCTACTCATTTTAAAACATGCTAAGCAGTTATTATTGATGATATTGATGCTGATAATAATTTAAAAATCTAGTTAATGTCATAAGTAACCTAGCACATAATACAGCAAATGTCCATTGCCTGTTAGCAAATCTAAATCTTAGCTTTTCAATCAAAAGTCCCTTTCAGAAACAGTGGCAGAAAGTGGATCAGCTACTCCATTCTCCTCTACTGCAGACTTGAGTGAAGGTCATAATGACTATTGAGTCATGGTCTGTTTTTGGATGTAGAATTTTTTTGCTGTTTATTGTTTATTAAGGATCCAGAGTTTAACATCATCACATCACAGCAATGTTAAGCCATGTGTGGCATTATGGAAACCTGTTTACATTTCTTTTGAAAGTAAAATCTGACTGACTGGTGAGTCTTGTGTGGTTGTATATTATTATAAAGTAGCCTTAGCAATTTTTTGAAGTAACCTAGGAAGTAAATTATAACAGGTGTGTTATAGTCTACTTTGGGGTCATTAATAGGCCTTGTGATCTCCAATACTGTGAGCTCAAACTGAAAACAACACAATTCACAAACCACAGTAAAACAACTTAAGGGTAGACTACAGTGTGTGTGTTTGGAAGGCGGCAGGGGTGGGTCGAGGGTGGGGTGGGGGGCCCTTCAGGAGGCTTATGTATGGGGGCCCAGAATTTGGTGCTACACCCCTGAGTACAGGCATGATCACCTGTCCATGCTCATTACCAACATTCAGTGGCGTGCACAGATAGACCCTAGGTGGTGCTATAGCACCTGCCCGTTGCCCTCTGGACCAAGCAAGTGCCCTTTTGAAAGTTTGTTGTTTTTTTGTTTTTTTTAACAGTCTACTGTATGTGGCCCATGTTGACATGATAATCTATAAATGCTCGACGATTAAAAGCGTGTGATAATAATAATTTTCAGTCAGCATTTTGTATACCCACTTCTAAATCCCCCCTGATGCGCACCATTCAGTAGTATCTGCGAGCCAAATTGCCCATTTTTCCCTAGGATGGTGAAGCCATGACCCACGCTACTCTGCCTCCAATTGGCTAGTACACGCTGTTGATCTAATCAGTAAACTGATGAGCCAATCGGAGGCAGGGAAGGGCGGGCCATGCCGAGGTAAATATTGCTAACCGACGAATTTACTTTTACAAGTTTACTTTAAATGATTTGCCTTTAGGATATGCAATGAACCGGTAAGTTTAGGTAGATTGCTAGTTTGGGTAACTTCTGAAACATTGGACACAGAGAACAGTGCAACACAAATAATACAACATGTTGCCAGTGAGATGCAGAGCAACATGTCAGTAGCATTAGTGCATCATCCTTAAATTAGCTGTCCTAATTGCTGAGGCGTCTTCTTTAAGTCACAAAGCTGTCATGACAGTTTCTATTAAAGCATCAATTCAAGAAGAAAGCACTTTTGAGTTTATCTGATTGATTTTGATGTGTGGAAGAGAATGATATGTGTTTTTTTTTTTATCTAAGGTAAAATATTAACAAGGATGCATTGTCAAATTCAGATCTGAAGTATTTTATTTAAATAAATATTCAAAAGATAACTGAAACACCATGTTTGCCTCATTTATAATTTACATTCATGCAGGCTGCCTGTGTGACCATTAATACCTACAAACTGCTCCTGATCCAGTCATGTTAATTTTATAATAGTGGCACATCTGGCCACTATCTGTTGCTAATCAGCTGTTCAAAGAGACAGTTTACAAAAGAAACTACTGACTTGCCAAGGGAGAGAATAGGTGTAATTCCTTATTCCTTAGTCCATCCACAGTGTAGATGGACTAATAGTTCACTCACAATGCATAGTTGTCTCTCACTAGTCTGTGGGCCAGTATTGGTTTAGTCATTTCATAATCCTTCCTCCCTGAGATCAAGCAGCAGAAATGATGTGACGATGAGCAAATACTACTGAAAGATTTTTGGGTAAACTAAATAGAGTCTTACATGTCACTGTTTCTAAAACAGGGTGTTTTTCTGGTCTGCGTTAAAAAAGGGCAAAAATTGAGAGTATACCAACTTCTCCAGGGACCACTACACCACTGATTGTAGCTGCCTAACTTGCTAAAAACGTCATGTGCGTATATTCCAGAGAAATAAGACAACAGTGATTGACTGATCAGTGCTATAGTCCAATTGAAAGGTCAATATTAACATATTGACATAAATAAATATGCAATTACATTCAACATGTAACAGTAATGTTTTTTTGTTTAAAAAAAAAAAAATCTCACACTGCTATAATAAGGCAGCCGGCAGTTCCACCTGCCACACAAAGTGCCCTTATTTTTCACTGAGCACCTGCCCCCCAGAATGTCTGTGCACACCACTGCCAACATTGGTTGCCAAGATAGTGGTGCCATATATGTGTTCTCCAAGCTTTCAGGCCACCTTCTTCATGGAATCAGTCTTTAAGATGTGACCATATCGTGAAGTGAAGGTGCCCTTGATCTCATCCAGCCTCTGCAGGACATCCTGGATGTAAGCCTACATCAGCCACTGGTGCTGGGGGGCAGGAGGCATGACAGGTGCAGGTTCAAATGTCACAGGCAGGATCAGGCCCGATGTGACAGCACTGGCAATCTGTCAGGAATCTGTTGCAATCACTGGACTGTCTTCTGCAACCAGACATCAGCATGTTCCTGTGGCTGTCTCAATGGACACGGTCGAGTGGGTGAGGGTGACTGACAGCCGTGTGTGTGCCTGGGTCAAAGCTAAACAAACTAAACAAACAAAGAAAGCATGACAAACAGATAAAAATATTGAGTATTGAACAGAAATAAATAAAAATGTGTTCAAATAAATGTTTGCTTACAAGTTTTGACTTTGAGGGGGGAAAGCAGCTTTTTTACAGTCTTGATTAAGCTTGTCTGGGTTAGTAACTATCTAACCAAGAGGGGGCAGAGAGAAGAAGTGGAAATCTGCTTAGGAGTTTTCCAAGCATATTACTCTTCCTTCATGGTGATGACAACTCTGCCATGGTGATGACAACTCTGAGAAAAAGCTCAATATACTTCCTGAAACAGCTTTTTTTGTGGCATGGTCTTGGGAGTCTTTGCTGCCTGCTGTGGGGTCCCTCTTCATATATCCCACCAGGTAAGCAAATACCCCAAGAAACACACCAAACTGGTGTATTCTGTTTTATGGATCTGGTGCTGAATCTAGCCTTGTCCAGCACTCCCTCTGGGGACATAGGTGGCATCCATGGCTTTACTTTGCAGATACCCTTCACCTTTGTCGCTTCAATTGTGTCTGTAAGGTTAAGACTGTCAGCAGCCAGTCTCCTGGGGCGAAGTTGCATCTAAATTGTGATGTCACTCCCTCTGCTTTTTGCTTAAGAGGTTGCTTTGGCTTCCTGGCCCACGAGACAGTGGGATTGGAGGGGACATCAGGAAATTACCGGGACCCGCAGCTTGGTAGATTAGGCTTCAGCCTATTAAGGTAGCTTCTGTATATATATGCTATGAATTGGCCATTGCTAAAATATCAGATAATGGGATTAATTACTTTATTGTTTGTTTCATATAAAAATATGGTGCTATGTGTGACAGTTTGAAAGCAGTACGTTTGTTGTGTAATAAGAATGCATCCCAGCTGGAAGACAGTTGACCTTTGGTAAGACTTGATTATCACATTGCAGGGGTAACCCTTAAAGACAGAACAGTGCTTCTATCAATAATGATGATTAGGAAGTAGTTATCTCAGGGGCTACTGATCTGTACTCAGGGGCTATTGTTCTGTACTCAGAGATACAGGATGTCTTGTGATTCTGTCGTTTCAGAGACAGGAACTATCACACTACACTGGACGTTGCTTATGGAGGTCACAGGAAGGACACATGAGAAGAGTCAGATCAATGGCCCACCAGGAGACCACACCTCACATTGCATAACCATTCTGGATTGTATATAAGGCTGGGTCAGGAAGAGATAGGAGTGAGAATTCGTGAACTGACGACAGACACTGTTAGTCAGGGATAGGAAAATCTCGACCCAGAGCTCTGTATGCTTTATTCATTTACTGCTAAATAAAATAGCGTGTTGAGACCGATCATCTTCTCCTATTTTTTCATTAAACGAACACACGGACTGAGCTCACACATAGTGTAAGATTTAGCAAGTAGAGATAGCTCAGATCCAAACACTTCTTTGTTAACCCTTCTCTCTTCTCTTCATCCCAGGCCTCCACCAGGCATTCATTACTGACTTAGCTGACAATGAAGTTAATGATGAATGTTATTTTAGAAGCTTCATTCATGTGTGATTCCCTTTTTTTGTCACTGACTGTGTGCCTGTTTGTGACAATTAAAAAATTAAAATATAAAGAAAACATGGAAACAGATGTCAATAACACAGCTGTGAAAGATAAACTGGACGAAACATTTGGTAACATTACTTAATGCAGCTGTGTTATTACCACCAGTTATATTCAGTCATGATCACCTTGTAGTCTACAAACTATTTATTTATGAATTTACAATAAACTTGTGTAACAGCATGAAGAGCTAAATATAATGAAATAGTAAAATTAAGTCATGATTTTACTGTAATGTACTGGACACTTGTTTGTAACTTAATGTTCATTCAATGTCTTAGCTCGCTAATTTCATCAACTGGCAGGTTAGTTTGTTAGGTGTGTTAACATTAAATCGACTTTACATCAAAGATTATATTAGTATAAGTATTACTTGGTGTCATGTAGTTGTTTTAGGTAGTTAATTACAAACTACAGATTCATAATATTCTCATGATGTTTTTTTAATTTTATTTTGCCATACAATAGCCTATGACACAAAGCCAAAGTTGTCAGATTGAATTTCCCCAGAAATTTAGCATTTTCCTGATTCCACCTCAACAATTTCTATCCTCCCTATGCTCTTGTGTAGGTTGTGATCGTTTCCCGAAATGAAATTTGTAGTTGAACTTTAAAAAAGTTTTAATTTTATGATGGTTTAATTGCTTCATTGTTAGTTTAATTGCTTTTCACTGTTAAGTAGCTATTAGTTTGGTAAATTGCATTGTAAAATAGTTTCCCAAAAATTGACTTACTTTCGACATGTTGATAAAAATTGAAATAATAGTAATCAGTCGTCATCTTTTTCAATGTTGTTGTTAAAATAAGGCGACAGCCGCATTGTTGTTCCGGGCACACAGAGACACTGATTGGTCAATTATTGATAGGTGATGGGGGAAATCTTGATAGTAATAGGAGCGCTGATAGGCCATAGCGCTCAAGACCTGGTAATTTTTTGGTAAGAGACGAGAACATGATTGGCTGTCACAACCAAGATTTTTTAGACAGAGCGAAAAGATCGAGCCAGCCAGGAGTCGAACCTAGAATCTTCTGATCCGTAGTCAGACGCGTTATCCATTGCGCCACTGGCCCGACTGCAAAGAGTCAAACCAAGCGAGGCATTTAAAGAATAATGTTGCTGATTATATTCATATACATTCTTTGTTTGATGTCATATGTTTAAAAATGCAAAAACACAATATGTTGACTTACTTAATCAATTAAAACAGGGGTGTCGAAAGAAGGCAGCAAATTGGTTCTGTAAGTTATGTAAAGCCCAAAAGCACATCCTGTTTCCTCCCGTAACCCATTATTAAATAAGAGTATTGATAAACCACATACTCACACACCAAGACATAATTATTTTCTATCTCTCCACTCCGCTAAATCATCAGCGCCCCAAAAAGAAAATAAACAAGCCTTACCCACGGTCGCGCTTTATGGTAACCCTAGATATGTGAAAATCTCGCGAGGTTGGGTTGGGTGAAAACAGGACTGGACTTTGCTGCAGGAGAGTGCGGTTCGGTTCCCGCTTCGGACCGCCAGATGGGACATAAAAAAATATCTAAGATTGTTGTGGTGTTTACTGTTGCCAGTACAACGACGGTTAATAACAATAATACTATCTTAATACGACCACTGCCGTACTGAATCAAGTACGCATGTGCGACAGTTTCTCAAATATAGGTTTACCAGAGGTTGCCAGGTCTATAGAAATAAAGTTTATCTATTGTCTTTTGACTGGGAAAACACAAATTCACATTAAAGAATAATTTGCGTAATACCAAATATATGTTACATTATTGTTTGGTATTCGAATATTCTCTATACCTTTATGTTGTGAAGGTGGATTATTTAATGTTGTGAATGTGGGACGGTCTGACCGAACATGGCATCCGTGACGCACAACAGGAAGTGTTTGCTGGCGGGAAATTTGCTAAATATTATGAAAACGTTACCACAGGTAACAGAGGTTTGACTTTGCCTTCGCAGACTACTGCACTAATTCAGCGTTAAATTAAATTAGATGTATAATATTAAGGTGAGCCGATAAGCAGAGGTACATCCTTCATTCGTGCGTCAAATGTAACATTTAGCTAAAGTACTCAAGCTTACAGACAACAAACTGAGATTTGTTGCTGTTTCTAACCTTACTAATTTCAGGTTATGAGTAATTTACCATTACGTTCTGTCTGTAAACTATATTTGTAGGTTAATCATGAAGACTGAAGTGGATAAAATCGTCTCACTGTCAGATGGAGACCAAACTGTTGAACTTCAAAAGTACCTGTCCTCCCTTACAGACGACCAGGTAACACTGTTTGTGAACGTAAAGTTACGTTACCTCATGTCTTATGTAAAAAATAAACTGACAGTGTCCGATGGATCTTGTCTGATAGCTTATAAAATGCTTTCCTCTTTATTGTCTCCTTTCCAGCTTATCACTGTTATTACCAAAAGTGTACTAAAGGGTAAGAATGTTGGTACCACGATTAAAGGCATTTTTAAAGGTAAGAATACAGTGTTAGTATGTTCAATTTAACATTGTCAGATCTCGAGTCAGAATCAGTAAAACAGTTAATATGAACTGCATTAGTTTTAATTTGACAGCCTGTACATTACGAGCACCGTAATTACAGTATGCAAGTGCTGTGCTCTTTTGTTTTAGGCTCTCCATCCACTTCCACTGAAGGGTCAAACCGCAGACTGATGCTGTATCAACACTGCATCCCCCTGTGTGAGTCTGGTGACCTCCAGACTGAAGTAGCAGCTGATATCATTGGACTGCTGATGCTGGAGGTAAAAACGTCTGATGCTCTTCTAGATGACCTGTTTATACAGTTGACGTGTTTAGATATTGTGTCCTTTTGTCAGTTTCATTTGTCCTGTTTGCCACACATACAACTGATTTGTTTGTGTGTGATTTTCCCTTTTTCCTTTTGAATGTTCTACACAGACTCACACACTGTCTGGACCATCTCTTGCACAACTAGCGTCTCTTTTCGTTGAAGCCATTAAGATGGGGAAAATGGGAAGTGGGAAATCCCTGGAGCTATTTCCAACTGTGCTTACTGCTCTGGCAGCGTGTGAAGCCTTGTCATATGGCAAAGGTAAGTGTAAATTACCAGCCTTGGTAACTTTGTTATTTTATATACAATATATCTTATTTTGTTATATAATAACTTTAGGGGAACTCAGTGGTGATGAATACAAGAAACAGCTGATCAACAGCCTCTGCTCAAGCAGGTGAGGACTTAATATCTCTTTTTTGTGTGTGCAGGCATATCCCCAACAGCACTTTCACTCATCTCACTGAGATGAAATGTTAAGCCAGAACCATTTCATATTGATCATTAATAAATAGAAAATCACAGTATGTTTCTATTTATCTTTTTAAATGCAGATGGGACCCACAGTGTGTTATCCACCTGACAACCATGTTCAGGTAACCTTTGGCATTACCCTCTTAGACGCTGTTCTGTTTCCTGAATAATAATAACAGTAACAATAATTTATTGCCGTAGCCTTGTTGTTTCCTTATGTATTGCTTTCACTGTGTTATCAAGGTCAAGATTGTGAAAGTTTTTGTCTCTGCATCCTTTTAGAGATGTACCTCTGTCATCAGAGGAGCTGTATTTCCTGGTGGAGAAAGTACTGCGCATGTTTAGCAAACTAGATCTGCAAGAGATCCCGCCACTTGTTTACCAGCTGCTCTTGTTATCAGCAAAGGTGTGTATGTGTGTGTGTGTGAGAGAGAGAGAGAAATTTGCAGCAACAAGAGGTCCTGTCTTTCTCTTTCTTCGTCAGTATCTTAATGCCCCTATTGTGCCTGCTAGGGTTGTAAGAAACAGGTCCTGGATGGAATAATCTGTTATTTTAAGGAGCAAGACCTTCGCCAGGAAGAGGAGCAGAAACATGGAGAGTGAGTGACTCAGACATTACAAGTGACATATATTCCTTTTAATTATCACTGCCTGTTATTCATTATTTTTCTCTGCCTCTCTCTCAGGAGCCTGGATCTAGAGGTTCAGTCTATTCCAGAGGACCAGCTAAGGCACGTAGAGGGCACTGCCATCCTCCACATAGTCTTTGCTATAAGACTCGACCATGAACTTGGGAGAGAATTCCTTAAAAGCTTTAAGGTTGCCTTTGTTTTAACTGTCTGTTATTGGCATTTTTTAGGAAGGTTGTTTAATATGCGTACGGCAGAGTACGTAATAAATCATGAATTTCTTTTTTTTTTTCTCCAGACATCCTATGGGGACTTGTGCCCTTTCAGCGTCGCCCTGTTGCTCTCAGTGTCACGTATCCAGCGCTATGAGGAACAGGTAAGAAATCTATTCTTACGTGAATCATATTTAAATTTCTCTGTTCTGCTCACTCATTTTCTCTATCATTCACTGTTTTTTGTAGGTGTTTGAGCTTTTGAAGGGTGCAGTCATCAAGAGCTTCAAGGATGAGCAGCTGCAACAGGGGTCAAAGTTCCTGCAGGACCTCCTGCTGGGACACAGTGGCATCGCTCAGATGATACTGGACACAGTGAAGAACAGGTAATGGTTTTTGTTCTATCACAGACCATGTCCTGATATACAGTCTACTGTATATTACAAGTATTTATCCACAGTGATGACACATGAAAAAGTATTTTAAATCTTGATTATGTGTGTTGGAATTTTTTTTTAATTTTTTAAATGCAAACAATTTGCCCCATTTTAAAATAAGACAATATTACAGTCACTGTAAGAAGACCAACAATTAAAAAGGATATTCTGTCATTCACAATGAACTAGATCAATTAGTGCTATATGTGATGTGTTGTGAAAAAGATGCTTGTTTGGATGATTATAAACCTGTGATGACCATCCATGTTTTTATTCAGCTATATATATGTACTGTAATGTTAATATGGATGATCATTCCACCCCTGAAATAAACACAATATTTGTAGTTAATCTAATTCACATCATTTCTTCACCTGTGCAGTGTGTTTGGTTGGGATCATGTGACCCAGGGGCTGGTGCAGCTGGGCTTCTTCCTCATGGATACATTTGGACCCAAACCTGGACCGTTTGGCAAGATCACAGAAGGGTCCGCTACTGTAGCCAGGACCCCCACTCAGCTGGCATGTAAACTGGGAGGTCAGGTGCTCTTGCAGGGATTCAAGGTAACATTTAATTTTGAGTTGGTAGAATTATTGCAATCTAAAATATGAATCTGACATGAACTATGGGTATATTGTGTGTATTTTCTTCCATAATAAGATGCACGAGCCTATCCGAGGCGAGATACTGGAGCAAGTTCTGAATCGACTGGTCACAAAGACAGCCTCACCTGTCAACCATTACTTAGGTAACAGATCTTTCAGGTATTGGTCCCAACTTTCAAATGTGCAACAGTCACCAATCAGTGAAACTAGAGACTAGATTTTCTTTTTTTTGTTTCTGTATCATCAGACCTTTTCTCTGATATTGTGGTCTCTGCTCCCATGATCCTCCTGGAGTCGTCCACAAAGGTGACAGAGACATTTGACCACCTGTCATACCTGCCGTTGGCCACTGTTCAGGGCTTACTGAAAGCAGTCCAGGTACCTAAACACACACGCACACACACACAAAAACTCACTGTAGATTTTTCTGTCTTTTGTTTAATCCTTCTCGTCTGTTTAATCTCCAGCCCCTGCTCAAAGTCAGTATGTCCTTGAAAGATGCGTTGATTCTAGTTCTCCGAAAGGCCATGTTTTCCAGGTACATACATTGTTTCAACATTCGTTTTTACTCTTTGCTGGCCCATTCACACATGTGCACATATTTCTATGTAACAGAGTAAGATGTGGTTTATGTGATGTGCTTTGGTTATTTCATTTTGTGGGCTTAACATACCGTAATATTTAAAAAAATAAGTACATTTAAAAAAGGCAGCTCAAGTAAAGTTCATTTCTGACATGTTTCCCCCCCTAAATGACTCTGTGCTAGCCAACTGGATGGAAGGAAATCTGCAGTGACTGGCTTCTTGTTGCTGCTGAAGAACTTCAGAGTGTTGGGCAGCTTGTCCTCGAGCCAGTGTAGCCAGGCAGTCTCCTCCAGCCAGGTATGTGTAGTCTCTCAACAAATGCGAGTGCAAGACGAGTGCTGTAAGAGGTTGCATTTGTGAAAACATGCAGTTATAAACATTTTGTCCCTGAATAGGTCCAAGTGGATGTTCATTCTCGTTACAACTCTGCTGCCAATGAAGCGTTCTGTCTGGAGATCCTCAGCAGCCTGCGCCGCTGTCTGGGCCAGCAGGCTGATGTACGCCTTATGCTCTATGAGGTTAGAAGCAATCTTTCTATGCCATGTTTATTGGTTGATTTTGAATTTTTTTAAAGTTGGGATTACAGTTATGACTGATGGTCTTGATAAGCGTTAACCTTTAGTGTGTTGCGTACACATCTTTCAATTACAACCAAATTTGAAAGGAAACCCCTCAACATTTGTAGTAGTTTAATCTTTGGAGATGAATATGTGTAGCTGCACTTCTTTTAAATAATATGGAGTGTTGATAAAGGTGTTATACTGTGGTATACTGAGAAAGCAAACTATTGCCTGTTTCAGGGTTTCTATGATGTTCTCCGTCGTAACTCCCAACTGGCAAGCTCCATCATGCAGACCCTTTTCTCACAGGTATGTGTGTTTAGTGAGTACATACTGTGTTATGCATAATTACCTGCTTGTCATGTTTTTATACATGCATGGAGAGCCGTATGTCATGTTTTTTTATCCTTAGCTGAGGCGATACTACGAACCTGAACAAGACCTCCTGCCTCCCGTGAAACTGGAGCCATGCATCACTGCTCACGGAGAGCAAGTCTACCTCCAGGAGCCACTGGTACTCTGTCTATGATGTTAATATTATAATGTTAATGTTACTGTTTAATGTCCTCTATAAATAGTGTTTGTTCTATCTCAGGCCCATCTGCTGAGCTGTACTGTGCATTGCCTGCTGTGGCTTCAAAACATGCACCGGTCAGCAAATCCCAACGCTGATGACAGCGATGATGATGAGGAGGAGGAGGGATACCAGTCTGAACTCCAGACAATCCTAGAGAGCATGACAAGACGCATGATGAAGAGTGAACTGGAAGACTTTGAACTGGTACAGATTCATTATGCACTGTAAAAACTGTTACACACTGAACTAAGTATGAATTGCCTTCAAATATTTATCTAAGTGACGCTTAGCATTATGTCTTTATCACATCCACTCTTACTACAGACCATACAATCTATGCTACAGACACACTAATTATTCAGTAAATATTTTCAAGTACTTTGTGGTGCACAAGGTAAATATGAAGTTCCAGAAAAGATTAAGCAAATAAGCATTTATTAATACAAACAAAGTGTAGACTTGTATAAAAGCAATAACCAGCTGTCAGTATTCCTCATCGTTGTGCTACTCCAGTCTTCCCAGTTATTAATGTTACGACAGCGGAAGCGCAATAATGCCTTAAGACATATCCTGTCTGTGTGTTGATCAGGACAAGTCAGCAGAGTTCTCCATGGGATCCAGTGTTGGGGTAAAGAACAATATCTATGCTGTGCTGGTGATGGGAGTGTATGAGGTCCTTATGGAGTACAATTTCATCAAAGCCAATTACAGGTAACAACCTCCTCACTTTGTATGCTGTGGCTGTGTAGCAAAAAAGTTCTTATGCTGCTCTTATGTTCTTATGTGGTGAATTTATCATTTATATATTTCCAGCAAAAGCCACTTTGAGGAGCTAATTGAGCTGTTCACCCACTACCACAAGCTGTCTGAGATCCTGAAGGAGAAATCTGGAAAGGGTCGAGTGCCCTCGAGTAAAACCCCTCGCAGTTTACTCTCTCTGGGCTTCGTATCAACTCTCCTCACTGTGCTCTTCAGGTAAATGCTCACTAGAGTAAAAGATTGCTGTTAACTAATGAAGATTACATTCATGAAATCAAATCAGTATAAATGCATCTGAACATTAATTTTTATACATATTGTACTCACTTCAGTGTTTTCTCTTTTATGTCTGCTGTGTAGCTTTTTTGATTGGCATTTATTAAAATGACAGGTACAAGAGAGGTGTTGTAGTATGATTGCTGGATTGTTTAAAACAGTCCCAATGTAACAAATATTCTTCTTTTTTTTCAGAGACAGTACTCAGAGCAGAGAGGATGCTCTCTCAGTGTTGCGTTCAAGTGGAGAATTTGTGCGTTATGCAGTAAATGTGGCTGTGCAGAAGATCCAGCAGCTGGAGGAGACTGGACACACAGACGGTCCAGATGGACAGAACGCAGATAAGACTTTCAGTTTCCTCTGCGACATGACGAGGTAAGAATAACAATGGCTTGAATTACAGCATTTAGTTAGACTGTGCCCATGGGTTTGTTGTTTGGGACATTGCTTGACCAATGAGGGATCCATCTGAGTCTAATGGTCTTCACAGTGTCCTGATGTGGCGCTACACCAACATCCCCAGTGTGGTGGAGGATGCAGGGAAGAAGGAGAAGCGGTGCAGTCTGTCCCTGCTGTGTCTGGAAGGTCTGCTCCGGATCTTCACAACCTGCCAGCAGCGCTACCCAGACAAGATGGCCCAGCTCCTCTCTACCATGGGTTAGACATGTGCAGTTTAACTATAATAACTGTGAGTTAAATGTTCTCACCTGAACAGTCTGTAAGAATTGCATGACATTTTGTGTTTTTTCTCCAGAGATCTCCGAGGACGATGCTGAGCCAGATGATGGAAACGTCACAGAGATCAACTTCTTTTACATCAGACAGTTTCAGGTGCTTGTGTACACAGCTGTGTCAGTAGTTTCTATCTGAGGATCTCCAGTAATAACTAACTTTTCTTTGACTTTGCCAACAGAGGGCGCTGTTCACTCAGCTAAACAGAGGAGAGGAGGAATTTAACAGCAAAGAGGCTCAGCTGTTGGTCAGCATTTTGAGCGCTCTCTCACGCCAGCTAAAGCCATCTTCCCAACAGGTAGGTGCACTCCAACATGCACCTCATTGTAAAAAAGTGAGTGTAAATACCTATGCTAACATGTCTTCATCTTACAGTTTGTTCAGATGATCACATGGACTGTGAAAATCTGCAAGGAGACCAGTTTTGGTAAGTGACATTTACAATTAATCTTCTGTTAAGTTTGGTGGGTTTGTTTAATGAGGTCTGCCTCTCTCTCTCTCTCTCTCTCTCAGAGGACTCTGCTTTCTGTAAGGGGCTGCTGTCGCTTCTCTTCAACCTGCATGTTCTCTATAAGACCCCCGTGAGCCTGTTCCTGGACCTCTGCCGAGACATCCACAGCCAATTGGGAGATATTGATCAAGTAAAACACTGTCACAAGCAGCTTGATACCGTAGCTTGAAAATGATGAAATGATCAACACGACTAATAATTTTGATTACAAATTTATTAGCAGTAAAAGTTTTAGTTTCGCCCTGCGGCCCTGTGTGTAAATTGTTGTAAATGTGTACATTTTCATTCAGCTTTTTTAAAATTTCCTCTACTGTCAGGATGTGGAGGTTGAAAAACAGTCTCACTTTGCCATCGTCAACATGAAGACTGCAACAACAGCAACGGTGAGTGCAGTTTTTTCGTTTATTCGGGTTGTTTTTTTTACCTGAAGTTTCTGACTTGTTTTAACACAGATCACCTTGAATGTGTTTTTGCTCTACTGCTCACCATCTTCTCCATCATTTTAATCTCTTGCCCCAGCTGTTGGTCCTGTCTCAGATCGACAAGGTGCTTGATGAAGTGGACTGGCTGATTACCAGAAAGAAAAGTCAGGTGGCCTCTGAGAAATCGGGCTCTGGTAAGAAACCTTTAAACTCATGCTCGCTCACATTATAGTGGTGCGAGTTGAGAGGGGAAAATGGATGGTATGCATCTCTGTAAAAAACTTTTGTGATGTTCTCTTGCGGATGTGTAGAAGAGGCCACACAGACTGCAGGCCAGCAGGATCCAGTGGAGAAAGCAGTGACACTGCAGCTTGGGACCCTTTTGACAGCTTTAAACGAGCTGGTCCAGACAGCCCTGCTGCCTGGCACCTGCACCATTACACTGCTGAGAGAGCTGAGTCGCACATACACCATCCTCACCACCTTGGTCAAATATGTGTGTACTCATCCACTTTTATAATCTTTCTCTTTTTGGAATCTTCCCAGTGTGACTATTTCTTTTCTCCACATCATGTTTTAGTACATCCAGGTTTGTGCCAGCCAGCATGGTGGACTACCGGCACGTGTTGAGAAGCTGGTGAGTCTGGGGGATGATCAGTTTTTGGTCTAAATCTTCTAGTATTTCTTATGAGATGCAATCTAGTGTTACCTGTGTCCTCTGTGCAGGTCAAGCTGTCTGGCTCCCATCTAACACCGCAGTGCTACTTGTTCATCACATACGCACAGGTACATCTAGCTTCCCTGCCAAAGCTCAAGTTTTCAGACTGACAGAGTGTGATTTTAAATTACAGCTGCTCTTCTGAGGTTTTTAGTTGTGGGCTTGACATAAGCAATTCATCCTTGAGAAAGGAGTGTTAATGTTTTGGAAATGTTTTCTCTGACAGAATGGAGAATTCTGTGGTGGAGGTGCAGATGACAAGAAGAAAAAGAAAAGGGGTGAAGTGAACTCTGCTGCCTCTGTAAGAACATTTCTCTCTTATAATTATGTAATAATGCTGATTAATGTGATTGATTATAATAATACATACACATTTTCTGTTTTATATTTATTATATCAGTACAAATGTATAGACACACTGCATCTTAAACCGTGGCTTGAAACAAATTTATTAAGACATTTGTTTATCTGGATCTATTTGTGTTTTCTCCTGGTAGGCAAAACTTCTGCGTGACACAAAGGCCATTCCTAACTTAATCTTCAGTATTGAACAGTATGAGAAATACCTCATCACACTGTCAAAGAAATCAAAGGTAAGTGTTACCTGGATGCCTTCAGATACTTGACAATATCTGATTCTCAAAATACATAAAACTTGTATAAAACACACAAAATGCCATAAGCTCCCTGAACAATGTTTGTACAAGATCATCAGTTTTAATACTCATACAGTATTTCAGCAACAACTGTGTGAATGTTGTTCAGGTAAATCTGATGCAGTACATGAAGTTGAGCACGTCAAGAGATTTCCGCATCAACGCTGCTACTCTGGACGCAGCCTTGCAGGAGCAGGACGACAGTCAAGAGGTAAGAGCCAATCTTAAACCTGGTAGCTTCCCAAAGGATCAATAATACTGTCTTAAACTTACACATTCACAGTGCATTTTCCCCTCCACCTTTATCACATTTATCAATAAAGCTGATCTTCAATATCCAGATTGTGGTAACTATTGAAATGTTCCCGTCTTGAAGTGCACGCAGTGAAAACATTTTGTTTTTGGTTGTACAACATTTTAGAAGGCACTGTCAGTATTTTGAACAATCTATTTCTGTAGGTTTTTTCAGCGTTGGTTTCTTCTTCTAATCCTTTCAGACCACAGAGTCACAGGATGCAGAGGAAACGCAAGAACCCAAACAGAAGAAGAGAAAACAATGAGCTGACACTCGTGCTCCTGCTGTTGTTAAGCATATTGCAAGGTTCTTCACTGATCTTCAGTCTGACCAGCTGCTGATGAGCCTCCTGGCCATTGTACACTGTGGTTCTGGTTAACAGTAGCTTGGCCCACAAAGTGTTATCTTTTGTTCAGAGAGCCTTTAGTGATGTTGAGGATTTGGTAGATGTCCAAGGCCTCACCTGTGAAAAGTTTGCACACATTACTTTACAGTCTGTTTGTGTTCTACAGTTTATTTTTATCCACAAGGAACACTGTATGTATTGTGTACATGGCATGTATTTTTAAACACAGAAAATGTCAATTATAGCAGTTCTTTATGGCTGACATTAAAACTAATTTCTATTTTACATTGTGATGATTTGTGGAGTAACTGAAAGTGAAAGTAATGACTTTCTGCAACTCTGACTGAATTATAAGTTCATTAGAGTTGGCTCTGCTTGCTCTGTTTTAGAAGTCCATTCTTATGTTATGGTTAACACAACTGTAACAAAGCAGTACTTCAGATGGCCCTACAGAATAAGTTGATGTATGGTTTTACATCACTTAAATAAACCCTGAAGAGAGTTCCATCCTACCTTTGTCATGTGAAGTGCTGTTTAAATAAATATATTGTTTCCTTTCTTATTCAGTCTGTTTAATAGTGACTTTGTTTTTGCATGGACTCTTACCAAGGCTGGCATTTATCAAAGTTAGAAAAAATGCAATTTGTGCACACAAAGTTGTAATTTCTTCCCTCAGATTAATAAACACTACATTAAAAAAAAAAAAGGCAATTAGGAATTGATTTTATATTTGATTTTGGACTTAGATATGTGGCTAAACTTCAGGTTTTGCGTTGTTTCCAATAAAAACGTATTTCATTAAATAAAAGATTGTGGAATTAACTAGTTTTTACACCCAAATCCTGCAGATTTCCATATAAACTGACTGATTGTGCATGGGCTCACCAGGTGACAAGCTGTATCTTCGCTCCAGACCTGCAGGGTTAGAGGGGGTCACACAGTCCATGGTGACCTCCTTCCTCAGACACTGGTCAATGTCTACTGCACTGAAGAAAGCTACTGACTGTGGAAGGTCCGATATGCCTAACGCATGGGCGAAAATACTCCTGCGGGAGACAGACACACGATTACTTTAAAAAGCTTTAAAGTTATTTGTCCATTCCATGGTGGATATTTTTGGCAGGGAAGAATAAAAACCAAGCTGTTAACAAACCGTGTGAATAGGTTGGTGATCTGAAGTGCGAGAGCTGCTCGATAACGATCTTCACTACGGACGAGGTACCGCACCTCATCGTGGATACTGATGCAGAAACGGCCGTCAATGTCATACTCTTCAAAAAGCCACTTCATTGCCACCAGCATTAGATGTAGGTAGTCCACTGCTGAGCTCTGGACCACCCAGTTCACTCTGCTGGTGATAAACTGACAAAAGAAATCCAGTGACATGAACATACAAGATCCATGAGATTATTTTGTGGTAAAGAGCCTTGATTTTCCAGTTATAATAGACTTCATGTTGTTACGCCTTTTCATTTAGGCATGTTTCTTAAAGTTCTACATTAGTGCAAAGACTGACTAACGTAAATAATCTCTGAAAAGTTATTCTAAAAGTGGCCACATAGCTACAGACAGTAAAATCATAGAAGACTATTAACATTGAATCTCCACATACATAAAATGTTTTTGACACACAAGGCCATATTGACTCCTCACCTCATCCTTTACTGCTATGGGCTCCAGAGCTCTGCTGATCCTGCAGCCTAGGACAGGAGTGGCTGGCTGGTCTGAATGGGCAATGCTCTCCAGTTTATTGAACATGTCCGACTCTGTGCCTCCAGACCATACACGATTCTTGACTACATCCCACTTCCTCCGCCGAGAGCTTAGGGTTACAGGGAACAGAGAGAGAGAGTAATAAAGGCACAGAGCAACTGGGAGGATGCAGAAGAATATTTATGTGACCATGAAATACTCCTAACAAGTTCTGGTTGTTTGTTCTAGGTTTTACTTGCACCCCTACCTCTGAGAGGCTAGTTTAGTGATCCTGCGCAACTCCTGCAGGGAGACACTTCCATCTTCCTCCCTCTCCACATCTATATCCAGTTCATTCACCAGCCACTCACCATCCTCTGATAGATGGTATCTGGCAGAAAACAGAACAAAAAAATGTACCATGAAGGCTAAACTGTGTCACCTTTGCACAAACAACTAAACCTGCAGTAGAGAGGGAGAGAGAGTGTACCTGCGAATACCCTTTGTTAAGGCGTACATCTGCCTGGCCTTACTGGCAGCTTCTGCCTGACCGAGACGATGGTTGAACTGCATCAGCAGCCTCTCAGCAAAGGGCTGCCCTGCACCATAGATGCGTCCATAGTTAAACACCTTAGCATGGTCCCGACTTATGCCCACAGCATCAGCAGTGCGGCTGTGCAGGTCAGTGCCCTGACTCTTCTTTCCCTGAAGAGTCATCCAGCCAAACGCTGTACAACCTGAACGCAGCAGAGACATGAGTGCAGTTAACATTAAATGTTTGTTAAGACTATGACTGATTACAATAACTGCACTTCACAACTTCTTATAATATATTTTGTTTTACATAAATAAGATTTAACAGAGACAAATCTCACCATGCATGGCAGCAAAGTGAGCCTCTCCAAGCACAGCAGCAATCCACAACTCTTGAGAGTCTACATCTGCTCCCACCAGATGGTACCCAGGTGGTACCTGCACCATCGCCTTCAGCTCACTGCCTACACGGTCCCGCTGTGGAAACAAAATACAGTCAATACAAACATCTTTCCTCTAGCGTCTGATATTTGGCAGCTGCATCAGGAATCTCAGACTTTGTGTGTTTGTCTTCGGTGCCTCTGCTGCTTACTCGTGCATTACTGGCAGTCAGCCACGTTGGCTCCACAGCCCTTCGTGTTACTGTCCCCGCAGTGATAACCTGAGGTAATATGGCACCATACTGCCCCTCTTCATCAAACTCTTTGTGTCTTTGGGAGACAGAAGGGATTGTTGTATACAGTCAGTGATTTTCTTCACTGTATGGCTGGGCAATAAATACAAGATAGCATCTGATACACCAAACAAACCTGCTGACGAATCGAGGAAGCTCTCCCTTTCGCAGCCAGAGAACCATCTGAGAGCTATGAGGGGGAAAATAATGTATTCACCATCTTTATTTTAACAAAGCTGATTTTGATTTTGATCGCCTAAAAGTGATAACAATTTTATGGCGAAAAAAGAGGGTACCTTATACGTTTATGGGCATTCCTCCAGAAAGACATCATTTTGTTTATCTCCAGAGCACGTGTAGCATTGGTTCCGCCCCTCCCTGCCCGAAGAGTACCATCTTCCATCTTAGACAAGAAGTCTTTTGAAAATGGACTGCCAACATTGTTCTGATTACCATCCTGAAACACACACACACACATTATGTTCCACAATGAAAGGAGCAAAATGTATCTACAATGTGACAGTGTAACTTTACTTCACCTTATGAGGTAATTTGAAAAACCAGCATCCTGGTATATCTACATCGTTGTAAGGGCCGTTGCCATGGTGATAGTGGCAGTGGCTCTCCTCTGGTACATAATGTGGATTCTGGGACTGTTGTTGATACAGAATACTAAAAATGTCATACAACACATCAAAACAACTGTGTTCCATTTCTGCACACCTAAACATAAAAATAAATGTAGAACAAAAATGGCAATACACTTCACGTTAGACCAGATGGTGCTGTTCAATATACAAGCCTATAAAGGAAACTGGTGTGCAGGAACTTGAGGTTTTTAAAAAAAGTGATAAAGCATCTACAAAAGAACAATTCACTCACCCCATTCTTCTTCCACTTCTCATTTTTCATTGTTATGACTCCATTTTCCTCTGTCAGTTTCTCCCGGGAACTTAACTCCTCCACCTTATGATGAGGTTAAGAAACACATCTCTGTCATGATAAATATTCTATCCTTCAAGATCATAAGGGTCTGATCAATAATCTGATGTAACACTGACATTAACAATGCCACAGGTGTACAGGCAATCACCTTGATATTGAGTCTAAAGAAGAATAGTGTTAATTTGATGATTTTGAGGCAAGATCTAAAAATAAACTGTTTCATGGGTGTTTATCCTGTATGGACACATTATTGGAAAAAAGCCAGTTGTGCTTAATCTAGAACTACATCTGTCTTTTCCCATCTTACTGAACTCCTTCAATGCTAATTGGAGGACTTTGGGTTTTAAGTATTAAAGAAAATAAAAAGCTTCTTGTAAATACCACAACAACTGAGTCCTATTACATTATGCTGATGTACCTTTGCCCACACTGTGCTGTCTGTCAACATGAGGTCATCTGAGGTGTTGTAGTCCAGGTATTCAGGCTGCTCTTTGCTGTTGTGCTCACAATACTCTCTGTAGACACTCTCAATAGTACTGTGGAAGACATAACACTTTAATAGGCACACACTTATCCAATGCAGTCTAAATCTGAATGAGGCTAAACAATCAATAGAAATATCTTAGTACTGGACAAAGCATTTTGGCAGCAGCATGTAAGGTAGTAAATGATATTCCAAAGCATTTGACACAGTGGATCACACTTTTCTTTTGGATAGACTTAGATCAGTAGGTTTTGACACAAGTGCATGTAACTGGTTTCACAGTTATCTTACTGGCAGAACTCAAGTAACAGTAGCAGACGGTCATCGATCTGCTTTCCTTGAAATTACAAAAGGTGTGCCACAGGGCTCAATACTAGGTCCTATTCTGTTAACATAATACATAAATGACCTGGGCTCATTGACAGCTTGATTCATTATTATGCCGATGAAACAGTAATTTACTCACCAGTGGCCTCTACTGACAAAGCTTTGTCTAATTTAAAGGAGCATTTTTGGCAGTTTAAAAGGCCCTGATTAAACTTAAGCTTAAACTAAATATAGATAAGACTAGTTAGATGCTCTTCGCCAGATTCCGAATAAAATACATCTATCTATCTATATCCAGCCAGGTTATGATTAGCTTGCTATACTTCATGACAGCACAGTGTATAAATACCTGTGTGGACACACTGGCCCTTTGTTTTCCTCCTGAGAATTCAGGTTATCCCTGCGTCCAGGTACAAGGTAGCCCCACCCATGTTTCTCTGTGTAATGTAGGGGGAATCCATCCCATGTCAGACCCATCAGCTTAGGAGTCACTCTCATCTGTAGACTGATGAGGCTGGCTCCTGATGACCAGCTGTCCTCTGCAGACATCTTCTCACACAGCTTACGATACCACCTGATGACACAGTTAGGAAGTGATACAGTGAGGAAGGAAATTATTAATGCAGAAAGATGTGACTCAAATAAGTCTATGACTGGGTGGCTCTGTGGTGCCTGGTAATGATCTTACCCTGGGTGCCCAGGCAGATGTTGCCTTCTCTTTGGAAGTCGATTCACTGTTTCTTTTAAATTCTCCAAAGCCAGCCTGCTGGGGGAAGGGCCTGCCATCTCTTCTTCAGATGGTGGACCTGGGTCTAATATCACAACAAAAGACATCTTAAAAAAAAGAAATATAAAACTCTGGCCTTATAAATGTGGCCCATGGTCTGAGCATGTACCTTCTTCCCATTCTGGAAGAGGAGTAGCATCTTGTGTTTCAGCTGCTTGTTTGGAGCGTTTCTTCTTGCTGGCTGACACTTTCTTCTGCTTGAACTCCTGCACATCCCACTCAAAGTCCCAAAGCCAAGGGTCGTCTTTGTATCTATAGTAAAATACGTAACATATGTCATTCAGTGGATGTTATACAGAATGCCTTAAAGCACCCCCTTAGAGTTACAGAACTTCAGATTATAATGAATCTATAATTCTGCACATATTTAAGGGAAAAATGAGAAAACATGCTGCTGTCAAAAACATGCTGACGAATCTTCTCACTTGTCATCCTGGAGGAGCTGGCAGGCATCATCTGCTACAGTCATCAAAGACTTCTTCAGCTCTCTCTGGAGCTCTTCATAAATGTCCTGAGAATCCTCTAGGTAACGTCCCCAGTTTTGATTGACGGGAAGGTAGCTCACACCCATCTCTAGCATTCCTGCCAATGTCACTGGATGAGGGCACCTTGTGAAAGATAATACAGATTATGTTATTATTATAAACTATTGTTACAGAAGCATTATTATCATATATTATTATTGTCATTATTATTGGCTAATGAATCAATAAATACGAAAGTGAAAATGTTTGTGGACCTCTCCATGAAGAGTGGTAGTTGTTCTGCAAAGACTTGATGGGTAGCCTGGACATCCAGGGCGCAATACTGCATTAACTCCTGTAGGGGACAGCATAAGCAAAATTACTGGCCCCCTCAAGATGAATTCAAGTCAATCTGAGGACCTAATGATGCCAAAACATTTGGCCTAAGATTACAGGCAATCTGACATGGGATTTATCAAGGACCTCAGACCTGGAAGTTGTTCCTGACATCCACCATGCTGCCCTTTATAAAGGTCTCTCTGGCCTCTTTCTCCAGTGGTGGTCCTCCCACATACAGAGCATGGACATCAGCCAGGTTGTTGATGCTACTAATATTCACCCAGTCCCAAGAGCCAATCTATACACAAGGAAACATCATGTCACACTGAATTATTCGATGCCAAAAGAAAAGCAACTAATCTCTCTCACCCCTTTGATGAAAGCAGATACAATTTGTAATGCAAGTGGTAACTGAAATATGGTGAAAAAAAGCATATTGCACAAACCATTGGGCCCTTTTTTTTCTGTCCAGCCTTCTTAATGTGTTCCTTGACCTCATGGAGGCCTGTCCTCTTGCCCAGCTTGTTAGCCATCCACAGTGTCCGCTGGAACCCAGTCAGCCCAGAGATGGCCATGTGAAGGCTCATAGTGTCCATGAAACGTACCTTTGAGCCCTTTAAAAACAAAACTTTTTTGTGAAATATCTGTAAAAATCTGTCCATGAAATTGAACCATGTCATTCACACATTAAGGATAATAAAAAAAATAAAAGAAGAAAGAGGACTTATGCCAAAAAGGGAGCTGGTGAATAGCTAAAAAAAAAGAGGATAGGTGAAGTACAGCACCCTCAGAATACTCACCTTTATCAGGTATTGCTCCTTGATGTAAGATCGGTCAAAACTGACATTATGGCCCACTATGAGCCTATTCTTCCAATGACCCCCTGGAGGGCGGGCAGAGTTCATTGATGTCTCCAGTGGGATGAGGTCAGCGAGGGTCAGCTGGTTAGACCATGTATACCGCTCTTCGATCAGACGCTTACTGCACCAGGAATACCTAGCAAGAATTTATAGATACAAAAAAGTTGGGAGAGTTCGCATCTAAATGCTGCACATCAACATCCACATCTCATTTTCATATCTAAAAACATGTATATTTTTAGCATTTTTGATAGCATTAATGGAACTATGGAAACCAATCGTCAGACTATTAAACTACACCACAAGTTACCACATTAAAATAATAAATCATTCCAATAAACAGTTAAATGCCAGTCAGAGCAGTTCTCTCATGTAACACTACCTTTACTCTTTCTCACCAGTTAGTAGGAGACACAGCAACAGCCAGTGTAGGGCACTTTCCCTCTGTTATGCACACCTCAACATCAAACACCAATGCTGTCTCATCTGGAAAATCAACCTTCTGACTCTCCCCATTTGGCCCATAGCGTATCCAGCCAGCCTCCCATGTCCACTCCTCAGGCATGGGTGGCAGGGCTGCTTGCTGCAGCTGCAAGGCAGCCTCAAGGTATGGAAGGCTCTGCTTCTGGGCCAAAATCCGGAAGTGCTCATCAATATTATTGCCGTACATTTTGCCAAGCTTCAGCTCCACATCTGGCATCAGTGAAGTTTCCTTGCCCCACAGCTGGTGCTTCTGCAAATGGCTAATGCTGCGCTCCACATCTTCCTCTTTGTACTCTGGCTCCAGCCCTCGAAAGATCTGTTCATGGAGATTTCTCGACAGCATCTGGATGTTCAGGGGGTTCAGGCGGGTCTCTGTGGAGTCCTCGCCCTGAATGGAGTGAGGTTTGGTGGAGTAGAGGGAGCGCAGACATCTCCATTGTGTAGTTATGAGAGGCTTCTGCAGATGACAGCGCAACACATGCAGCATCACCTCATAAGGACTTCTCACTGCAGCTGGAAGACATTAATAAACAACATTAGATAACATTAGATAAGATGATAAAGCTATTATAATGTTACTCAGTGGCTGGCTCACATCTTCCAGTCCCACATCCATGTGATTGTTTTGAGCTTATTTCTTATGCAGTAAAACTAAAAACATAAAAAATGCCTCCAATTTTATCTGATTGGTCACCATTAGAAGCTCAAGTTATTTCTCAAAGACTATTACACCTATCCATACCTACTTTACATTTAGTAAGTGAGGAACACTTATTATTATATTTCTCTCAGATAACCTTGAACAAAGTTATCCCAAACCTAACGTATGACGTACATAATTTTGTAACACAGGTAAACTGTTGATTACGTAGAAAACAGTTACCTACCTAGACCACGTCCAAGTTACCGTTAAGTATACTCAATAACCAAATTAACCAGCCCGCTCTGTTTACCAACACTTGTCTGAGCCTCCCTTATAGGCTGCAGCTGACATGAGAGCAATTAACCAACAGTTAAACAAAATAATAGCTGACTAGTCCCGCTCCCACTACGTTTGTTAGCTTGACTGTCGCTAAAAACAAATGTAAGGGACCTCACGCAATGCATGTGTGTTATCAGGCATAAATATCCAAAAGACGTATTAAGCTGCTTCAACCTTAGCATGTGTACCCATGGGGTTGTAAGACCATGGCAAACTAAACACGTGAGCGACATCAAGCGGCCTGGATGACTTCCCCCTTTTTTGTAATATTACAATCAACTAGCTGGACTAATCCCACGATGGACATACCATGTGTGCCGCTAGAATGAACTGTGGACGGGCTCGATTAAAAAACATAAGCGAAATAATAAGCCGTATTGTATGTATATATATATATATATATATATATATATATATATATATATATATATATATATATATATATATATATATATATATATATATATATATATAATATGTAATATGATAAATACCTATTAATCATCCATTTACACATTGTCGGCCGCGTGGCCTAATGGATAAGGCGTCTGACTTCGGATCAGAAGATTGCAGGTTCGAGTCCTGCCGCGGTCGCTCCTTTTGATTCCCCAGCATGTAACCATCCGCATAATTTTCCTCAGCGAAACGCAGTTCCATTATCCACATGCAGGCAGACTGAAACTGGACCGCCATGTGACGACCGACTGCTGTCAGTGTAGCAGCTGGGGAAGCGCTGTCGGTGTTGGTCTTATTTCACTGCTACACCTGGCTTATTCCAGCGCCTGTACAGCTAGACTTTACCCAGATGGTACCTCGCTTTGCTTTACACGTACAGGCTCCTGGCTGTGATGCACTATGGTCTGCCTCAAAGTGTGCTGTGCTTGACTGTATTGTATTAGCTACACTGGTTAAATGACTGCATTGTATTAGCTACACTGGTTAAATGACTGCTGTTTTCTGTCGTTTCTTGTCAGACGATGGCGGATGACACAGAGGATGTGGAGCTTGACTTTGCTGCGGACGAGCAGGAGAGGGCGCAGAGAAGCGCAGTCATCAGGTACACTGAAGGAAATATTCTCCATATAGTCCTGACCTCATTTGTCAAGCACAGAGTGTTTTTTCTATTAATTCGTGTTTTTCATGAATTAATAGAGAAACCTGCCAGTGTGAGGATTTCATTTCTAAATAGTTTAATTTAAATGAAATTACACTTTTAAAACAAATCTCAGCAACTTAATTAGAAACAAGTGCTCTCTCATCCATATTACTGATATTGTTTCAATTAATATTTCTCCTGGTCTCTTTCTATAGTGAAGGCTGTAGATTTGTAGTTGTTTTTTCTTGCTCTAACTTCATGTTAGTCTGCTTTCTATAGTCCATATGTCAAGATGTAGCCTATTGAATGCTCCTGGGCATTTTATTTATAATCCATAATGGCTGCTCTGATTTGATTTCAGACACCCACTGGCCACCTTTTTCCACCTGTTCTTTCGGGTGGTTGCCATTGTGTCCTATTTGCTCTGCGACTGGATCAGCAAGAACTTTGCATCCTGTTTTGTCCTGATCATCACTCTGCTCTCTTTCGACTTTTGGTCTGTCAAGGTGAGAGGTCAACAACACATCTCAAACTACTGCCCCCTTAATTTGCCCTCTTGTGCATTTTATTACGCTTCCACCACTTTCTCTCTGTGTTGTCTCAGAATGTGACTGGCAGGTTGCTGGTGGGGCTGCGTTGGTGGAATCAGATTGACGAGGATGGAAAGAGCCTGTGGGTGTTTGAGGCCAAGAAAGTGAGACACTATCATTATTGAGTGTCCATTTGACGCTCAGTGAATGTACAAAATAAATTTAAAAAACATTTTAACATGCTTTTGGGCATTGTGTGTGTGTCCATGCAGACTTCCAGAGGCAATAACATTGGGACGGAGGCTGAGGCGAGGATATTTTGGTTGGGTTTAATCATCTGTCCTCTCATTTGGACATTCTTCTTCTTCACCTCCCTCTTCTCCCTGAAGTTTAAATGGCTGGTGAGACACATAGCTGCTTGTGCACACGCTCAGAATTGAAATCACATGCCACTGCATCCATCTGTGTATCTATCACTCTTTTCCCCAGGCACTTGTGATAGCCAGTATTTCCCTTCAAGTGGCTAACCTCTACGGTTATCTACGCTGCAAGGCGGGGGGACAGGAGGGCCAGCCTCCAGATACCCGCTGTTTCACGGGACAGCAATTCCTTCAGCGCGTGAGTGACTGACTGTTGCATTTTAGTACACGCAGTTGTCCCATTAACATGTGAAAAATAAAGACTGACTATAAACTCACTGATTATTTCTTCTCTTCCAGCCAGACATCATATTTGGAATACTATGAAGATCGCTTCCTGTACCTGAACAGCCACTGTGCTCCTGTATGCTTCTACTTGAATGGCTTTGTGCTGTGTGCATGCCTTTGTTTCATGCTGCTGACTGTTCACTTCACACGCTGCCAATGGAAATGCCCCGCTATTATGTCAATAAAAGATGAGCACATTACAGTTTCCCACTGAGTGAAATTTCTTGTTGGCTGAACACCACATATCTGCAAATGTATTTTTTTATTTAAATAAATAAACATATTGCCCTCAGTAAAAATCTTTGTGACTATCCTGTTTATTGAAAGGGCTGTATGTACATACTTGACCCATGATAGAAAATACAGGGTCAAATCTGATTTAAAGTCCCCAAAACTTTTAAGCATTTAATTATAGGAAATGTGAATTCATGAAAGTTCAAAAGATATGTAGAGATCCATTTCTGTCAGATGTTTTATTGGTGTCTGTCACACCAAAGACACAATGTTAAGCAGTATGTACAACTGAACATAGTAAGGATCATTAAAGTTTGACAAAAATGTAAGCAGTGGTAATCTGCAGTATAGGCCTTCAATATGTGTTGTGGTAGGTTTACGTTGTTTTTGATGGACCATATGGAGAATAAATAAGCAAGAGCATGGAAACCACACTTGGCTTAAAAACTAGAAATTATTATTAAGACCAATTTACTTTGACATAACCATAAACTTTATAAGATTAAAGCACAGAGAGCTCTGTTTGCCCCATTGAAATTAAATATGCAGGGTTAATGATTAGGTCTAGCCTTGCCTATGAATCATTGTTTTATAGCCTATTTGTTCCATTATGTCTGTTATTTGTTTCTGTTATTTCCTGTAAACGTGGCCTAACATCTTGGATATGACCCAAGGTATTTACTATGGTCCCAATGCAGATTATTAACAAAAAGAACATTTATTCAGACCATAGACACATTTGCAGGGCACAACTACAACTCTTAGGCATGGCTTGCCAACATTCACCATAAACCGACCTCAAAGATCCTTTATTTAATCCTTAATCCTTTATGTTATTAAGACATTTTATTCTATCTGCTGATGAGGACCAATGCGATATAGTCAAAAGCTCCAAAACAGCCACTAACTGGACCGTGAGTTAACTTAGTTCTACTTTTCAAAGTTAGTCAGTCTCAATTTGTAAACCAGCATGGACAAGAAGTTCTTGAAGACCCCAAAAATCAAAATCAAAATCAAAATCAAAATCAAAATCAAAATCAAAATAATAATAATAATAATAATAATAATAATAATAATAATAATAATAATAGAATAAAAAATATAAATAAAAAAAGGGAAATTGATCGTTTTCAGTTTTCATCAAACTGGGCAAACTCCATAGCTGATGTGGTCAAAAGCTCCACAACAGCTACTAAATGGATCTGTGCATTGTTTGATCATGTATATTAATATCATATTACTAGTAATAGCATGGCGATAGTATTATAGTAGCCTAGTCTAAATGGTGAAAGAACAAGAGAACCCCATGAGGAGTGAGACCTCTTGCTCGATGCTCTTCGATGCCACAGGGCTCTGTGATTGGTCAGCACGGCGAGCTGCTATGACGTCAGTGCGGGAGCGAGTTGTCAGACAGTGGAGGAGGCGCGCGGGCTGGAGGAGAGGCAGAAGCTGGAGGAGCGAGGATGAAACTGGACTCATCTGAGCGCAGGAGCGCTGACACTCTACAAGGGCCCGATGTGTAAACGCAGAAAAAAAAAATCAATCTGGAAAATTCACTCCGACATAAAAGTTGAGGACATTACGTATCCAGAGTCTCCTATACGTCCAAAACAGGTAAGAAACGCGTTAGAAATGTATAGGATTTGCACGTTTACATCATTACATTTCACCAGTTTTGAATCTGCACTCATGCCATGTCCATGTGTCTTCATGCAGAGAATTTAGGGACAGCATTATGCATGATCAGTTTTTGTAAAAAGGGTATCCCTAAACAGACCCCTTCTTCTTTGATGTACGAGAATAATAGGCCTATACCACGCTCCTCTGCCTATTCTTTTTATCACTAACAAACTGGTTTGTGTCATGGCTCATGCGGATTATCCTTGTGATATGAATTTGTCTAGTTTTAGAAGAAGTAGGCCAATCACAACTCTCATTAAAAGTAGAGATCCGTGCGCACCAGGAGTTCCAAAGAGCCGAGGACGGAACTGAAGCATCCTAAAGTTGATTTTCTAAAAAGTCATCTTTTAACCTGCTGCACCAAAGAGCCATTTATTTACCCACCTCTGTTTCCGTTTATGGTCATGCTTTCAGGCCGCCCAAAGCGTTTTCATGGCCACTCAGTGTGCCAGAGGGAATAAATAGGTTGTTTATACCAATTTACGTCTTAAATGATAAAGCATTTGCATTTTTTATGCTTTCCAATGACCACTGTAAAATGCACAAGCAGCAGTTCATCATTAGTATCATTATTATTGTGTGTTAAAATGTCATTCATTGTATAAAACGGCATGACAGGTAATGTTACCCTAAATTTAAAAAAATGGCGTTTTACAATAACGTTATAGGAAAGGTTTGCAGACCTAAAATAACCTAAAACTGTATTACATGAAGTTGCAAATAACCTCTAGTGCAGGTGGATATTTTTGAATTAAACGTGATATCTTATTTCAATTTATGTGTCTCTTATAGCCTCATAATGAACAAATATTCGTCTTTGGCTTAATAAAGGGTAGAATATTTCTTATTTTCACAGTCAGGTGTTAATTGGAGGCTGCAGGGCCCCACACATACAGGCGCGTTCCTTACGCAGAGAGCAAACATATCATCTTTTTTAAGGATGATACACACATATAACCAATAAACTAATGTCCAGGTAGGATTTTTATCTAATAAATATGAAGCACTAAAGACAATGTCACTGTAAACTCAATATTGCGTAGGCCTTTCAAAACACTGTAGCTGTGAATCACTACAGGATTATTATAGTAAGGTTTTGACGCTTTTTTCCCCTTAAGCGTGTAACACATTTTTTAAAAATGTAAATTGTCTCGTCTTAAAACATTTCATATTCTCGTGTGTGTTTAGGCTGCTGTTTTTCCTCCATGGCCTGAATTTGTGTAGCTGCAATATTTAAATGAAGAAGAAAAAAAAACTGTGAAATGGACTGGAAATGTGTGTTGTTTTTTTTTGCTTTTGTAGATGACGGTATTGCAGCATGTGGGACACTGAGAGAGGAGGTCTGTTTTTGTCTTTGGTTATCTAGCTGTATGAGTGTTAAATGCCTGTCATAAAGCTAGATAACCGAAAGTAGAAATGACTTCCGTAACGCTCATTTCTGAGAGAAAAAGAGACACCTCACGCGTTCAGATCGGCAGACCAGCTAATAAAAAAAGGTAAGAAAAAAGGTTTACATGTCGTTTGTGGTTTTGTCAAAGTTTGTTAAAAAGGAGCAGATAATTAATCCAAAATGGCTGTTTCAAAACGTTTTTTCTCTTATAGTAAGTACAAAAATCCAGCACCTTTGCAATAAGTTGCAGAGCCCTTTATTTGCAGAAAAGTGTGTATTTGTGTTGTTTGTATCATGTATCAGCCTACATTTGTGGATTTGGGCTTTTTATGGGGGAAAAAACAGGGATGATTTTCTGACAATATATGTTATTGTTTGTTCACCTCATCCAGATATAAAGGCCCAGCAATATTTGGTTGTGCCCTCAGTTTATTCTATGGATTCGTATCATTGATTCAGTGTATCAGCATGGTGAATAGACTGTTTTTAAGGTGGTTAGGGTCCAAATGTTTCCATTTCGCTCCTCAACATGATGCTGTATGTTGAACATTGTGAGTAGGGGGGGTCAGGACAGACTAAACCAATGACTCCCAAACTTTCTCCATTTCAGCATCCAATGGACAGCCGTGTGAACTCAGATCAAGGAATTTTATCTGAGAGGAATTTTGTTATTGTGTGAAAAAAAGGTATAACTGCAGGCAGGGTTGTAATACTGGGGATGATCACACTTGACAGCATTCAATCTGATCTCTCCTGGTCACCTGCAGGAAGTGCAATAAAGATATAAGAAGGTGTTCCTCATTTTTCAGAGTCCTAAAGCATCAAGTTTAAGGATCCCTGGAGGTGCATATGGGTCACACTACGTGGATTTTCATGATTTATCATTTGCATTTTACAGCATAATGTTTAATTCATTTAGTTTCTTTAGGAATAGTATTATTATTATATATAAAAATTCACATTGTGACTCTTTGTTTATAGAGGAAATAAAGGGGAAGCTAATGCTTTGTCCAGTTGCTAATGTCTCCCGGGCTGCAAATAATGCAGTTGAGTGGTGTAGCACCCTACATACACAGGGATTTTAAAAAACACTTGGCGCCTGTACTTAAAGCTGTAGCGAATCTTCCAGCCCTTGGGATACATTGTATCTTGCCTCAATGAGAAGGGCAGGGCCCATCCTGTAGACAGGAGCTGAACTTTTCAACTTGGTACTTCAGTGCTGTGCGATGCATACGCTCAGCCCGGAGAATGCCACTAAAGCCTAAAGAGCACAAAAGTGAGATGAGTTTTCATTCACTCTGTTAACTACCTATTACAGTAGAGCTTTGCTGTCAAACCAGGCTAATTGCTTTGCTTCACAGAGAGATATTGGATATGTGAAAAGGCCGTAGCCCTCGTCTTTTCCTGAGCTTTTCATGTTATAGGTAGCGTGTGAACATGGCGTGCTTCCTTAATGAATGGGAACAAAAACACTAAAGGCTTTATTTAGGGGATGGTTCGAGACATCCTTGTGTTTACCTTTTGTGCATTCATATGGTGGATGATTCTTTGTGTATTTTTTCTTGCTTTAATTGTAGGAAAAATACACACTCATCCTCACAAAAATCACAAGAGGACGACTCTTTGAATGAGCAAAGGTGGCCAGAGATTTGAAAGTTTTGTTAAGTCGCTGATTTATTACCACAACTCGGTGCTCGTGCATGTGCATATTATCTGTCGGTTTAAAGGACAACAACTGTTTAAGAACCCAGAATCCAAACACTCATTGAGTATCTTTGTTTAGCTTTAATGATAGCTAAAAATACTCATCTTTTATTCCCCTGTTGTGTACCTTCCATCTGCTCTCGTTACAGGTTTTCAATTAATAACATCGAATGATCTTGGGAATCCTGAAAAGAGGGTAAAACATCATTAAAAGAAAACGAGCAGGGGGGAGGGGTACGGTCGATCCGGAATTGCCACCTCCTCCTTCTCTTCTCTTTCCTGCACCCTCACTCTTTTTACCCAAGAGCCTCTAATGCCATCTGTACTGCCAACGGGAGACACTATGCCCATGCCAGGAGGCGGACAAAGTCCCTGCCAGATCCCTGGAGTCTGGGTGCACTCAGAGGAGCCATCTTGGGAGACGCTGCCGCGACATCTAAAATGGCTGGGCTGGCATACGAGGTGGGTTGCATCATGGCTTTCTGTTGGGTACCAGTGGTAATGGTGGGCAGGAGGTGGGGGAGTGTGTGTGTGTGTGTGTGTGTGTGTGTGTGTGTGTGTGTGTGTGTGTGTGTGTGTGTGTGTGTGTGTGTGTGTGTGTGTGTGTGTTTGTGCGTGTGATGGGGGAAAGGGGCAGGATGGAAGGACGAGGGAAAGAGGAGTTTCCCATTTCCTCCCCAGTCACACATGGCCTCTCCCTTTTCTCTTCTATCTTCTGCTCCTGCTAATTAGCAGTTAAGGGGTGATGTGAGGGGGTTGGTTGGTGAGGAAGGGTGGTGGTAGTAGTGGTGGTGGTGGGGGCTGGGTAGCAAACAAAATTAATGAGCTGGCACTGGTTGAAGGAAACCTGCCATCCTCTCTTGTCATGGTGCTTCTTTACTCCCTGATGCGTGTTTCCACCTGACAAATCTCACAGATGAATTCATGCAAAACTGGTTCGGTTATGAAATTCACATTATGATTTCTAGTACAGTAAATATCTTAATGTGCTGAACCCCTTAGGTGATTTTTGTTGAGGGATGCTGGGATAATTTTCCATTTTGGGGAATCACATTATTGTTTTTAACAGAAAAACTAATACAATATTAGATTTAATTTACTATATGAACAAAGATGTGACAAAGTAAGCATGTGTCTTATTTGTGTCTATTTGTACATCATAGATGCCATAATAAATGTATTTCCTATTTTTAAAACTACCTAATTTCACACAGATGACCTAGATTGATTTCATGTCAGATTGAATCTCATTTTAGGCATTTAGTATCATCAGTTTGATTGAAATCATTATTTATAAGCTCTCCTTTGCAGGAAGTGATATATAAATAATCTCTTAAAATGTAATATTGGTCACAGCTCTCTGCAGTGCACTTTGCAACTCCAGCGCTGCATACAAACTTCATTTGACACACACAGACTAGAAATGTCAGACGTCACCAATGTAAAAATGTCACATTTTGGAACATTTTTACATTTGTGCCGTCTGACATACGGACGTCGACGAACATTTAAGCTCAAAATCTTTACCAGTTCCATTCCTGCAACCTTAGACACACACTCTCTCTCTCTCTCTCTCTCTCTCTCACACACACACACACACACACACACACACACACACACACACACACACACACACACACACACACACACATACACACACACACCGTGGGAACAATCCTCATCATGGTGTAGAGCTGCTCCGGTGTCTCTGGCAGCAACCTGGAGCAGAAAAGAGACACGTTAGCATGTGTGTCTAGGGCCAACATGTGCAGCTGCAGTGCTTATGTGTTAATGAACAGCACCGTGCGTTTTCACATTATCATTCAGCCCTGCTCTCTCTAACTCTCTCCCCCCTCAATGGCTGTTTAGTCCCCCCCACCCTTCTCCTCCCGCTTCCCCGAAAAAGCCTGCTTTCCCACCATTGTGGGAGCTGGTGCTGTGGCGGGCCTGGGCTGGGGGGCAGGGTGGGAAAGACCCTCCAGACTAGACATGAGCAGATGCCTGAGACATTAGACTGTCGTGCAGATCACTGGGGTCGGGTGAGCCGCTGAGTTTTAATGTGTGTGCAAGTGTATGTGTGTTTGATATGTGTGCGATGGGGGGTTGTAGTCCAGGCCCTGGAGTGCCACCTGACTGTTCATTAGTCTATTCAACCTCCTCTGCATGTCTGAAAGGCATGGAGATGCTGTTTTTTGCTGCTAAATGAGAAGGATTTCACTGGCATCAGAGATGCATTCAGACATGATATGCATATAGAAGCATACGCTCAGGCCTACACCCTTTCCCACAGTAGAGCAAAGTCTGCCCTTGGATTATATCAGCGCTGTAATTCAATAATATTTCAACACTACACAGATGCATTTTCATGTTTTTAAATTAAGAATCATATTTTAATCAGGATTTTAACTACTGCATTGTGCCCGTCATCAGCATTATCTTTGCTCAGCTTACCGGCTGGATGCAATTTGTCCTTCATGCAAACAGAAACTGCACATTTACATCGCTTTCTGCTTGTAAAAAGACAAACATTTTGAACATTTCCCAATACAGTTGGTGGCATGGTATATCATTGCGAATGACTCAGCTAAGTCGATGGGTGTGCCTAACAAGCTGAATGATGTAACCTGCATATAATGATTATTAATGCGCCTCATACTGTACGTGTCCCTCCACCAGATATGTAAGGCATGTGCAGCCCACATGTCAAAAGATTATTCCCTCTCTTTATTCATATAAAAGACTCAGAGCCGTCTTCATAATTGCATTTGTGCTGCTCATCTGTGATATACAGAGCATTGCTTCAGGCAGATTTGACAGAAGAGAGAAGGCAAGGTGAAGGCGAGAAATTAATCTTGAAGATACTGTAGCTCGCTCCATGCTACTTGTCTGTTGCAGATCTCCATGGTGTACATTAAAGAAAACAGACAAGCAAAAGGGGACATGGGGGAATTGTGCCTTTTGTCAAGTAAAACTACTCAGAAAATTAAGATTTGCATTTCAATGAAGGGTTAAAACTAGTGGAGACAAATTTATGTGAAGGAGGCAGCAGAGGCAGGTCTGTAGCACATGGGCAGCCATATTTGAGTTGGAGCCACCTCTGCTTTTTCAGATGAAGTTAGCCTGTGTTAGCTTGTGCAGTGCCATGCTAAAGCAAATTGCACGCGCAAGGAGCTGGGCATGGAGGATTTGTGTGCTTCAAAAGAGTGTGTGTGTGTGTGGGGGGGGGACGACATGCTACTGTATATGATAGCTGCGGCAGTCGACAGAGACAGCATGGTCAAAGAGAGGTGGTGACTGAGGCAAATTTATCAGGAAAATATATTCATGCTTACTATGCCTGGTAAAAGAGCAATCACCTTTTTCTAGCATTTGGAGGATGTAAAACTGAGTGAAACACAAACATGCACAAATGCACACAGAACGTTTCTTCGTCTAATGATTTGTGAGATTGCACTAATTGCAATATGGTGGCGGAGGAAATAACTGATCACAAATGACAAGAGGGACTGAACGCAGAATTAAAATATGCTGTTGACAGGAACTAAGCTTGATTTCGATATTGTGCGCCCTCTTATAAACACTTTGGCAACATTAAACTGCTTAAGAGTCTTTTTAAACTCTTCTCTGGAACAAAGAGAGTTTACAATAAAAGATTGTCTAAAACCAGACAGGCTGAACTGTGAGGTCAGTGGCTTTGACGATGTGTCAGGAGGATTTATAGGACCTGATCTTCCTCACACTGTACATACAGTGACTTAAATAGTCATTCTTCAGTTCCCTCTACTTGTACATAACTTTTTATTTGACAGAAAAAAATGCATTTCCCAATAAAGAAAATGGTAGAACATCGATGATTACCTTTCCATTCTTTCTTCCTTCTTTACTCTGATATTCATTATTAACTATGTATTGCTTTTGCTACTGTATGTGGGACTTGCAAGGAAATTATAATGTGTGACATGATGAAGTGACAGTGGCCCACGCTCAGCTCCCATTCTGTGTGGGTGAAGCAGCGTAGCCATAGTAGCGATAAAATGTTAATACTATATAGCTCCTGGGTTACCTCTTTGGATTCTCCTCACTGCTGTGGACACTATTAATGTTTTAACAGCTCCTCTGTGATATATATAAAGCCTAGCTCACGGGCTGCCCCGTAGTCTTGGATGAGGTCCAATGTGGGTCAAGCAAGGCTCATCAGGGCTCTTTTAATGCAACTTTGGCCGAGACTAATCTAGCACAAAGCCCGACGTTAAGTATCTTAGAGGAAGATGGAGAGAAGTTTCTACATCCCAGGCTTTTCAGATTACGTGGCGTCCCTGAGTAGGGGTCCTGTATGCTCCAAGGAAAGTAGAGAAGAATTAGGTGACTGAGCCTTTAATACAGCGGTATTCTTTGTAATCATATCAGGAAGGGAGATGAGGTTCTAGGGTGAGGAGAATTAGGGGGAATCCTTGGCGTGACCTCTTTTTTTTTGCATACTACTCTTATTCTACTGGTACAGTACATGATATGAGAATGAGGAGGAAAAAAAGGGAGTAAAAGAGGAAATGTTCAAGAAAAATCCCCATGTCACTATCTCTGAGTGACTCAATCACTCAGTCAGGAAGTCAAGTTCAAGTTCACGGTGCAGCCGCTCTGTCTGTGGCCAGTTTGTGGAGTTAAGAGCGTCTGCGGCCACCCTGGAGTACAAGAGGAGGTGGAGGTGGCAGTGGTGGATAGATGGGTGGGTGGTACATAGCCTTTGACCTCTGTTAGGGTTGCTATGGGAAAGAGGCCGGCAGGCTCAGTAATGTACGACTGAAAAGGCCGAACTGTCAGAGCTGTCCAGCAGACATCAACCCCCCGCCACACACACACACACACACACACACACTAAACTCCCAACCATTCACACATACTCACAGATGGCACGGGCCAGCTTGGGAATGTTCGCTGTGAGGGAGCACTTTATGTTTGTTCATCAGACACAGTTATAATTCATCCAAGCTTTACATATTACCAGTCTCTTCCTCAGTGCACCCCCACAATTCCGTTGGACCACACTGTCTCATTTTTTTCAATCCCTTCCTACACATGAAGTGTGTTGTGAGCTTATAAGACACTAAATATACCAATGCAAGGATAAAACAATATCTTTCTCACTGCTTCCAATTTCTACCAATAAAAATCTGCCAGAAAGAAAAAAAAAGCTCCCTTCTAAAACCACGACTCTACTCTTCCATAATCATTCAGCAGAGATGAAGGACGTTGTACTACAAAGTGTGGCCCTTATATCATCATAAAGACAGCGAAAAAACACCAAACAAAGCCTCACAGACAGCAAAAAACTAGCAGTTTATATTGTATGTCTAATGGTAGTGCACCACTGTGCATATAGAGATCTTTGACTTTCCACATAAGCTTTTGTGCTTTTTTAGAGGACAACATGAGTGCAAGTTAAGTTTCTACAAACCATCAAGAGGCCGTGTTTGAACACAAATTACACTTACACTTTATTGAGATTCATCATGGTGCCATCCCCTTTAGCACACACATTCACCTTTTTCTGTTGCCAAAATCTTTGGATAAACTACATATATAAGACATGTAAATTAAGTCATTTGTTCCATCAGCTAACCGTACACAATTTTGCGTATTTCTGCTCATTTTGAAATTGTCACTGTTCAACGTTTGAGTGCCTGCATGTCAGAGCGGGCATGCAAATCCACTGATTGTAATATGTGCATGTTTCCAGGCCCCCTCTGTAAAATGTGTGCAAGTGTGGCCTCATTTAAGGTTGCATTCATTCAGGGGAGGGGTCTCGCGAATAAAAGAGTGTGTATTTGCATACGCTGCATGCTGTCTGCAGAGAGGGAGCAGTCAAAAAAAGATATCAGAGGTGGACAAAGAGAACGAGGACAAATCCTTCATTGTGGGGTTGGTGGGAGAAAGGGCTTGTCTGAATTGGGGAGTGGGTGAAAATTGACAGAGAAAGAGTTTGGGCTGGTTCCCTGTGGGGATAAAAGCCTTAAGATCCCTCCATGCATACAGCCTGAAAATGGGAGAGAAGAACAACACGCAGAGCGCAGGGGCCTATTTTTACAGGGCATGAAAAGGAAGTTTGTTTTTCTGAAACAGTCCCTACAATTTTAATGTATAAAACTGAAATCATGCGCAACAACAAATTCTTTATTGTCAAAACAGACTGATCAGCATTTGGAATAATCAAAGAGCTTAGGTTCGCACAATCCCTGCTGCCTTTTATATCTCAGCCTAAAACATGTCTCCACAGACTCGCTTTTATAGACCAACTTTATTTACTCTCTTTATGTGTTGTTTTACCCTGTAGCCCTTTGTTTTAATCAGTTTTATTGCAAATGTTGGCTGTTTTTATTGACTGATCAGCACTTTACGAGCTCTGAAAAATGCTTTACAAATAAAGCTTTTAATTATTGTTATGAACATTTTACAAAGCTCTTGACACAAGCTCTTGATACGATCTTTCCATCTATTCAGTATTCACTGTAGTGAAAATATCTTCACAATAAATATGAATAGAATAGATACCAACACTACATGATCTCAAAGTGGAAGAGCTCTTTCTTTCTTTCTTGATCTCTTTCTGCCCCCAAATTGTGAAATATTATTACTGTCCATGCAGAGTATGAAGGTTGATTCTCATGCTAATATTTCCCTCCATCATTTGTTCTCAGGATGGGACAAGATCTGCAACCTTCTCTGCACTCTACAGGAAGCTGCTTTGGCTCTGACCGAACTCACAGAAAGCTCATCAGACTGTTGAGACTCATAAAATCAGAAAAGCGAGTTTTATATTAGTAAGTCCTGCAAAAACAACATATGTACGCTTTAGTCTGATGTGTTATCACAATATGTCTGTTGTTTATCAAAATGCAAAGTTTATTATTAATCATGAATTTTGTGTGTTTAGACATGTTCTCTTTTTTATAAAAAAAAATAATATTAAATGTTTTTTGCTACTCATCACTCAATACTGTGTGTTTCCATAACTAATGCATAATGTCATTAATGTATTCATTAATTATTTTCCCATATACTGTCAATTAAGTAAATTAATGGGATATAAATGCATTACTCACAAAGTTGATTTTTGAAACTGTACTGCTGTGAATGACACTGATTTTCCACAAAATAAAAAATTGAAAATTGGATCTTTGTGTTGCTTCTATTAGCAGTAGGTAATTCATTCTGATGATTAAGGGAAACTGATGATCATGCTGCTGACATGCTCACGCTTTTTTAGCTTATCCAAATATTTGTCATACATCGTTAAAAGCATTTTGTTTTTTCTTAACTTTAATCTTTAAACATTGAAATGGCTATAAAATAGACCGTGTGTTTAGGAGTCAGAGCTTGCATGACCTCGTCATTTCTTTGAGATTCACGTGGAAATGTGCATGAGACAGTGACCCCGCATTAAGTTTTAATTAGGAGGAGCAGACAGAGGGACGTGTGTTGAATTAGTGTTAGGAAAGAAAAAGAAAAAAGTTCTCAGTGGACAAAATGACCCTGCCGCTATTAACCGCTATTAAAATATATAATAAGGTTTCTTCGTTGCCTTCATATTTTATTTATCAGGGCAATGTAAACGCGCAGATTTTTTTTTTCTCTCAGCATTTTACAATTACATTGTGAGGACTTTGTTGCAGCGCTTTGCGAAAAAGGGAAAGGCCTAACCTAATAATAAAACAATGGCCATGCTATGATCGAGAAGATGTGTATATTTCGATGTGATGTTGACTTGAAATCCAAATTAGTCACTGCTCATGAGAGCCCAGTTCCGACGTTTAATCAGTTTGTAGGATTACAGGCCGACCCGGGGTCAGTCGGATTGATGTGTGTCCGGAGTCAAACAACAGATGGACACGCGCAGGTCAGCATGGGATTATTTCGTCTCTTTATGCGGAAACAAGCAAAACGCTTAAAAGTGACAGAAAAAAAAGATTCAGACATGTGGATAAATTACCACTGCGTTTCCTGTAATTTCAGCGCTTCAGAAATAAATAAACGCTGTATTAAGTTGCGGGAATGTAATGATAATAATGTTTTCAATTAAATGTGTTGTTAAATTGTTCATTTATGTATTTTAGAGGCGTACATTTTTCTAAAACAATTCTGCAGCAATGGGATCACTCATATCAAAGTTTTAATTCAATGCAATAAAAAAATGAAATGGTGAGGGGGAAAAAAGCCCAACATGCATTGTCAGAATCAACATTTGTTTTTCAGGGAAATCAAATTTTGCACTTTTGCACTTATAAATAAATGAGTGTTAAAGTGTGGCCCTCTCCCCCTGAGTCTGAGAAATAAGTTAAGGTAAAATATGTTGAAGTGTCACGGCAACACAAGAACAAGAGCAAATGCATAGGAAATATATAATTGCTTTTAAAAACTAGAATACATCGTGAGCATCGACTACATACTAATTGAGCACAAAGAAAACTAAATAATGGCAGGCTGCTTATTTACACCAAACATGAATAATGACTGCAAAAGTGACCTGAGACACAACAAAAAGTCACAAATGAAATGAAAAGCAAGGAATTCGCAATAAAGAATAAATCAAATACACAATTTATGTGTCAACAAAGTGTAAAAAGACTGTGTTTTTTAATCATGTAACACTGGAGATCTCCTTCATGGAGGCCCAGCATGTTTTTCAATCCATCCAAACACTACAGCGGCTGATTTCGGTGATTAGTTCCCCTCTCTGGTTGAATGGAAACCAATTAGTGAAATCAGCCTCTGTAGAGTCTGGGTGGAACGAAAGCCCCAAATGTTCTAATGATTTCCTAAAAAATGTTACACTGGTGTGATTTTAATCATTAAAAATGTCTCATATTTTGTTGGATTTACCCTATATGCTCTACAAATGTGTGGTTTACTTTATGTTACTCAGCAAACAAACAGAGAGCTCCACAACTTACATGATAACTCCAAACCAGCTAACACCCTGTCATCCCTCTGCAGAGGTAATTGCCTGAATCAGCTGCTTGGGTAAATAGTGCTTCTTGATGATTGTTTTGTGAGCTGGTCAGAGACCTGTTGGTGAAGTCCCTACAGGTCAGCAGGGGTCAGGGGTCATGATCTGGACAGTCCCCAGAGGACAATATGCAAGCCGGAGAGATACTAAGGTCAGGAGCCGTTTGAGCCAGAGCCAAAGGTCAAGGGCCGCTAATTAAGTGGCTATTTCCTGCTATTCCCCAGTGACCGCTGGACTCTGAGATGGACAGGAAAAGTAGTGGAGAAGTCTATATGGAGGAGGTTAATAAAACATGGTCACTACAAAAAAGTAAAAGTAACAACAGATAATAAAAGAGGATAACAACAGCAGCTTCATCTCATAGGAGATTTTAACAGAATGGAATTACATCTTAAATCCACTTTTAAAAAATCATTTATAGCTCTGATTTAGGAACCCCCCCCCCCCCCCCCCCCCCCCCCAAAAAAAAAAACAAAAAAAAAAAACAATGAACGCCTTACGTGTCTTCTTGTTTACAGAATTTGATATTTTAACATTATTTAGACTTTGATTCAGTGGTAAAGCTGTTAACAAACCCTGCCAGAAACTATCAGATCAATAATGTCACACTGAACCGATTTCCACTTCAGAAGCTACAAGAGAGAGAAACAGAGAGGCAGACCCTCCCAGCTAAGACGCTGGACTCCAAACCTTTTGGAGGGAAGTTTGTAGGAGCTGTTTATGCCTTTCTAGCTGCTGAGTGAGTCTATGTGTATGATCTTTTAGCATAAGAATGGAGATGGGGCCTGTGAACTCCTCTGACACTGACCTTTCTCCAAGGATGTGAATAGTATCACTCAAGGGCTGCCCGTCAGCCTTTCAGTCAGACCTGAGCCTTGCCCTCGCCTAAACTCCTAATCAGGCTGATTTAATGTATCCTACAAGTTCCTTCCTCACCCAGCCCACCGCCTCAGAAGAGTCGGTCTGCAGCCATTTACTGGAGGCACACACTCCACACCCCTGCCTCTGGGCCCCTTCACTTTGGGAAGTTAGAGGAGCTGGTTTGAAACAACAGGGGGCCCCATCTCCCTACAAAGAGTCTGCATCTCTTTATAATCAATTGGTTCCTCCTCCAAGGAACTATTTCAGATTTCTTAGGTAGTTAAAGTTTGGACTTCTTAATCTGTCTCAAATATCTGCTTCGTTTTTGCTATCAGCTAAAAGTGTTGTGTCTATCAAACACACACACGTAGTCCAGCAGGACAAAGCAGTGCTGAAAGGACAGCGCCAAGTGGAAACTGATCCTGGAACAAATGAACAAACTCATTTCATTTCAAAATGAACATTTACACACCTTTCTTGGGCTCAAAACAAAATCCTGTTTAAAATCCCCTACAATCCTCTAAACAGACTGAGTATCAAAACTGTAAGTAAACAAAAAATTGTCCCTGTAATATTTCTGTCAAGGTTTTAGTGGCCCTCTGGTCTTGACTTTATAGTAACTTAATCTCAAGAAACTACTGGGATACTTTATCTACATATCACTATAATATTCATTCAATGATCTTTAGATATATAGCAAGGTTATCATTTTAAAATATTCTTTTTTTATTTTTTATTTTTTTAAGAAAAGGTTTGTTCAATAATCAGATGGATTTCAATAATTTGTATGGAAAAAATATGACTTTTTTATGTAAAAGATTTTTATTTCTAATACAGATTTGTTTTGCTCTTGTAACTAACTTAATTGACTTCTTTTCATTTACGACTAATACATAAGCGTTTACAACCAAACAGCCTCCCCTAATTAGTGAGTGCAGCTCGTTCCTGGCTGTAATTCAGTTAATGGACAACCGGTGTGATGTACTGTTGAGCCTCACCACTGTGTAATCTATGTGCTCTATTACAGGCCACAAGGTACATAATTGATTGTCAGGTTGTTGTTGTTTTTTTAAAGGAAGGTGATAATATAAATTCAAAACAAAGAAAATATTCAGACCTTTTTTTTGTAGGCTTGGCAAACATATAAGTCAGGTTTTGTGAGTTCTTAATGAAAAAAAGAGTGCGAACTATTACCATATCCATTGAGGATATTCAGAAAAAAACAGTATGATAACATTGCTGCCAGTTCAAACCATAAAAGGCAGGGGGGAGGGGGGGCAACAACCTGAAAAGCTAAAATTTTAAATTAGCATATATTATATTCGCTTTTTTGAGCTGCGATGTAAATTGCAAATTCTATCACACTTTTGAGAAAATGCCAATTATAAGGCACATTAAATCATTTGTGACATAAAGGAGTTTTTAAAACTGATGATTAACTCTCAAATAGTCAAATAAAAAGAGCAAGGTTCAAGCTTAAATTACAATTCAAATAAAATAATTGAAATCATTATTTCATAATTTTATTAGCTTTATGTAACTGTTTGTGCCAATGGCTCTGTTATTTCTTTAATGTATTGCTGATGTAAAGAAAATATGCAAAATGTCATGTACACACGCTAATCTAGCAACAGCCTTTTAAGAAAATTTCTCCCTTTTAAAAAAGCAGTAATCAATGTGCAGGTTGAGGTTTTGTGGAAAAACAGATTAGGTGCTGCACAGGCAGGGAAACTCAGTTTTTTGGACAATTGGACTCAGTTTCTTGGTCTATGTCCAGTATAAAGCAGACCTGATGTGTGTATGTGTGTGTTTATGTGCTTTTTGTCACCATACTTATGTTTATGTGTCCATATCCACCATGTCTGAGGACAACATTACGGGTAAGAAAACCTCCTCTGAGGTGACTGCTGGCTTTGTCCTGCCCTGCGGTGCTGCATCACTCTTAAGATTGTGGTCTTGAATCAAAAATGTCAAACACTGTGGGAGCTGCCCTATTACACTGCTAAATGTATTCTTAAGAAATTAGCTGATTTGGAAATATCTGAACAGACAGGGAATGATGGGAATATTCATTTGAACAGAGAAGACATGAGAGGCAGGAGTTGAAGGAATGAAAGAGAGATTGTGTGAGGGAGAACGAGGGATGAACACAATCAGCACCCTGCGCATGCTCACAGCAACCCATGGAGAGGCTCATCAGAGCTGCACACTGTGTGGGTTGGCATTTTTCAAAAAGCCACGTGAGGCTACAGCCGTTCCCCTCTCTCACAAATCTGTCATGACATGCTGGTAGCTTGGCTGTGATTGGCTGAAGACAGTGTGCATCAAAGGTGAAAGGTAAAATGTTCAGAATGGCTGCTCATAAATGGCACTTACTGCGGCTGCAAGCTGTTTCTATTAATGTCAAAAGAACATTTAGATGTGTTTTTTACCACTGTTGAAATTTTGACAAAGAAATGAATTTGGATTGTGTTTTATTTCATTTTTACTTTTAACTCATATGCCTGCACAGACAGAAAGAGGTAATAAATGCAGTAAAATCCAACCATTTGTTTTAATGGTTTTGATATCTACTCAGTAATATCTAACGGCCTCGCTGGGGTCTTTGGGTCCATCTCTACAGGAATTCAAAGGCACATTCCAACAGGCTGATTTTAGGGTGATTTACCATTCAGCATTTATATGGACACAGGGGACTCGAACCGTGTCTGATGTGTGACTGCTGTGTTAGCCTCTGACCCCCGACTGTCTGGAGGGCCACGATGACAGAGAGTCAAGGTCAAGGGGAAGAAGGAGGGGAGGGGGTGGATGGGCGTGGGCAACATCTGACTAGTGGAAGGGCTCCCTGTCTGGGAGTGCAGAACCCAGACAGTCCCAGACGTCTATCTGAGGGGAGACAGTGTCGTATGTGAACCCCTTTAGGTCCCCATGTTGTATCCTGTCTGTTCCCACTCACCTCCGTGGCCCTGGCGGGGGAAAGAGGGGCTGCTGATGTCTAGAGACTGGCGGGCTGATGGTTCCCAGACTGGAGGAGGGAAGACACAAAGAATCTGAATACCACTAATCCTATAGGCAAGGCAAGGCAAGGCAAGGCAAGGCAGTTTTATTTATATAGCGCATTTCATACACAGTGGCAACTCAATGTGCTTTACATAAAACAAACATTTAACAGAAAAAATTGAAAAAAACATGGAATTTGAGAAATAAAAATAAAACCCAATCATAGTAAACACATACACACCCCCCCATAGATGCAGATAAACACCAACCCACTGCCTCAAAGTTCCCATTTTAATTTACAATCCACTCTGTCAGTCTCACTTTCACAAAAGATTTAATCTTTATTTCTGACAGTGAAGCGTCATGATCTTCTTTATCCTTTAAACTACAATGACTTCCATTTGATAGAAATCATTATATTTCTTATCTCTGTTCATTCAGTAGGGTTACTGTCTGCTTCCACTCTTTAACCACAACAATAACTCTATTTTTTTATCATTGTTTTTAATATTATCCAACATCTTACATTGATATCTGAATACTTACCTGTATAATATAAAATACCTGTGTATATACTGTATAAAGGCCATACTGATTGACGCAATAGTTATGCTCAATTTTTATTCTCAACACTTATCTAAGCAATTATAAAGAAGCTAGAAGCTACTAAACAGCACCGAGCATATAACCAGGCTCTAATCGTATATTTAAAGTTAGAGTATTTTCTTAGTTTTTTATATTTTATTTCAGTTTTAATATTTCGTTATTGCTTCCTATGGTTATTATTCTATTATTGCTGTTTATTTACAATGTTAAAAAAATTCTGTACAGCATATGGTCTGTACTCTGTAAAGAAACTAAACCTCTAAAATGTATTTTTTCCTGATATCTGTGTCAAAGCCACAAATAATCCAACATTTTACAAAAAAGCAAAGATAAGAGAAACGTTTTTTTTAAAATGAATATACATTTATGTAGTATAAATTTGAAGTTTCTTTTTCCCCAACCCCATTACTGTAATCACATTATGACCCCTCAGATTTTTCTTGTTAAAAGTAGCTCCACCTTGACTACCTATTACAGTAAAGATGCTGCCTATGCATGGGTGTATTAGTATTAAGAATCTAATAGTCATAATGTATATACTAGCAGTTATACGTTTCATTTGTAGGTGTACTTTTACTTTTGATACTAGAGTACATTTCAATGAGCAAACTTTTGTACTTTTACTTAAGTAGGATTTTGACTACAGTATTTTTACTTATAGAGGTGTTTTTTTCTCTACATTTTTATGCTTATTAGCCTACTTTTCGGTAAAGGTTTGGAGTACTTCTTCCTCCACTGTCAGCCAGGCCCTTGAGTAAAGACCAACACAGCAGATTATTACAGGGAGGTTGGACATCCAATTAAAGCAGGAGCAGCTCCCTCTACAGGTAATAAACAGTGCCTCCTTCATATTTCCAGAAAGCTACTATATGCCCATCCCCTCTGTTCACCCTGCCAACTAACATAACCTGCCATAGTACACACACACACGGTCACAGATATAAGGCCCCCCAGACCTCCCTGGTGATCTGCAGTGGAGCGTGTAGCCACCTGTCAATCACCACATCTCGCCCGCCTTAAGAGAGACATTTCGTCTGGGACAACGGCAGCCCGTCCCTCCCCATACATTCTGCCTCCCCTAGCAACCATGGCTGGATGACTGAGAGGCTTTGTCCCCTCACAACGGGAGTCCACCATTGAACCCCAGAAGCCCGTAGCAACCAGAATTAGAGGGTGCCAGAAAGGGGTCTTTTCTGTGAGACGGGGGTGAAAGCTCTGTTCTTGTCCGTACGTCTGGGATTCATATCATGGGCCTGAATGGCGTCCCCTCCTCCTTTTAAATGCTGGCGTAACGGAGCGTATGAAGGGGCTAGCGGAGAGCGGATAGGATCATGGTTAATCTGCTGTTCCTCTCCGCTGTGGTCCGATAGGGACACTTAAGCAGCCTCTGTGGACAGTTAGTGGCGTGGGGAGGCCTGGGGAGGCCTGGGGATACCTGGGGCGGGCAGAGCTGGAAGGTTCATCAGCAGGTTGGGAACAGAAGGGCGGAAAAAATGGTGGAGGCAGGGAAGGGGAGGGCAGGATGGATTGTGGGAAATATGTGCAACACTCCATATCTAGAAAAAGGTTTTGGAAGTCAGGTGCACCTGCTGAGAAATAACCTTTCAGGGACACTGAAGCTGTACAAAACGTGAGCAGATTAGAGAGAAAAGAGTAAAGACTTGAATAGTTTATGAACACTTTTATGGACTTGTGGATGCTTTAAATAGGGGCTTTTATTGCTCTCTTTATAAGGGAGTGAACATGGATCCCTGAATACTTCTTTAACTGCAGTAAATCCTCGCAACTGTAAAGTGGATTCAGTGAAGGTTTAGTACAGATGCATATCTGTATCTGTACACTGCAAGATTAAGACGATCAGATGAACAGGCACGTAATCATCAGCAGACACATGACATTGTTTTCTCTGAATGGTGGTGACAATAAAAGAACAAAAAGCCAAATAGCCAGAACCAGGTGCTCTAACACGACCTCCCACGTTGTTTTTAGGCCTTCTGGTACATTTTACAATGAAATGTGTAGAAGATTACAAACTAATCTCAACCTACAAACAACATTGCTGGCATGCAGAGAAATCATGCTTTTCCTGGCATGTTCTTTATCGTTAATGAGCGTCTCTGTGGCCCCCCTGTATGGGAGTATGTTTTGTGCAGCCTCCATTCTGAGCCATCGTCCTGCACCCTCTTTCCCACCCTCGCATTCCCTCCAACCTGTCAATCAAAGATCATGATTGAGCCCGGATGGCAGGCAGTCAGTCATCAGCAATGAAAGTGAGGCCTCGTTCTCTTTTCATGCCCCCTTGCCTGCTCAAGTTTTCCATCTCACCTTCTCTGTGGCCTCTCTGTCCCCCCCCCCCCCCCCCCCCCCCCTCCCCACTATCCTTGGAGAGTTTGTGTTTTCCCCTGTGGAAGTCATATCTGTGGTCAGTTTCAGTCCGAAGGAAGCTGAACTTTTTCAAACATGGGTGTCATGATGCCACAAGGTCTGGCTCGCTCATCCAGAGAGGAGAAGGCCTGGTATGAAGTAAAATAATTCAGATTTAGTTTTAACAGGCCTCTGCATTTGCCATTTAAGTGGCTGATGAATAAACATGAGAAGAGTTGGTTCAGGAACTGGGGGTAGGATGAGAAGGGGGCCCAGTGTGTGTGTATGTATTGGGGTGGCGGTGGTGGTGGGGTATCGAGGGCACTGGGGGAGCCTTTCTTCCCAGCAGGGCTGCATCTCGTTTAATTGGAGCACTTGTGGCACCATTACCTCCTTTACTCAAACACGTTACTGATGACAAAAGAAAACAGCACTAAGCCTGCCTTTGTTAGCAAGGGGACTGGACGTGGAGAAGGATTCCTCGCTGCTACTCATGTGTGGGAATCATGAGTCCTCCCACCATGAGCTGCTGCCTTCAGACAGTGAAACTCAGCAGCCAGGTAGACAGAACAACATGCATATGGAAATTATGAACAGAAAATGATGCACAGAAGGCACAGAAATTAAGTGCACTGTGCAATGAGATCAGGTGTATTTATTGACAAACTGGGCATCATGTTCAGTCTACTAGAAGGCTATTGAGTAAAAAACTACAAAACAGTGGTGTATGAATACACAGGAATCCTCTTTATCAGTCAAGTGATTGACTCTAGCATATGTGTGCAGCCCTGTCAATGACCTTACTCTCTTCCTACCCTTTGACCTGTGGTCATGACGATGACGCTAGTTTGTTTTGGGTCACCAAAGTGTCCCCGGAGAGCAATGTGGTTTGACCTTTACGCCCAGTCTGACCCCTCTGGAGAGAAGACGCTGGAGGACTCTTAACTGAAGGATGTATGATGCCTCTAGGCTATTTTTAAAATAAGTCTTGTGTTTTTGACACAAGATTTAATATTTAGTTTGGAAAAAACACAAAATATATTATGCAATTGGTGTACTTTATTAATATTTTTCAATTCATTTTCTGTACCACAACACATTTTTCCCTCTTAAAATAGTAAAATACATACTCTACTGTGTACAGTGTCAGAATGTACAAATATCCATTTATTTTTAGTTTTAGTTCATTTTTATTTTTTAGAGTATTATTTTTTTCAGTTTGATCATGTGAATAAAAAAATCCTTTATGTCAGAGAATAGTTCAAAACAAATATCAAAGTTCTTACTTTCAAAATTCACAATCAGTAACATGACTCTCATTACATCTCAGTGTAAAAGTTCTCCATGAAGACACATCAAATTATTTATGTTTTTAATGTAGTATCTAATAAAATACATGAAAGATACAAATATGTGTAATAATTTAAATAACAGCTTTGACTTGCCTAAAAGTCTATTTGCCTAAAAGTGTATTTGCTTCTGATTTCATCTGAGGATTTAAATCAGGAAAAACAAAGACATGAAAGCTACAGCTGAAAATCCATAAAGTGCAAACACATATCAAATGAAAACAAATGGATCGGAATCAAATATATATATATAACAGTGTCAATATTTCTATCGCTCATGTTATGATATCATTTCTTTTAGTCCTGCAATGAGAAACAAAATCTTCTTTTCTGTGTGAAAGTTCTGGATGGGACGATTTCACCAAATAAATTCAACTGTTTGTCAATGCAAGAATGAGGAACGATGATGTCACTTTATTTGTTATTTAATCAAAATATTCAATTAAACTATTTGATTGAACTTCAGTTGATTTTTAATCTTAAATCTTGGAAAAGAGAAATGATCTAATTCCAGTTTAAATTCTAGGCTAAATAACCTTTTAATAGATGTTTACTCTCTGCATGGATAATTACTGGTTTTCACTGGTGTGGAATAATTGTATTAAATTAATATTTCTATCCAGCACAGGAGAAAAAAGGGGAAAAAAGCAGGTGTGATGAAGACAAGATACTTGAGGCCTTGCATCAGTTCTGCTCCATGGTGAAATTTGACTCCACTCTGCAAAAAAGTGAAAATGACATAAATTGGAGCAAACATATTTCAAATGTTTAAAATTCAAGTGTTCCTAAATAAGCATCATGCCAAAGGTTCTGATAAATTACAGGCAGCATTAAAAAAAACTTTTTATTCACTGATATTTGGTTTGTGATGCCTGTGTTGTCATTCACTAAAATATAAAATCCCATGGATGCCACCATTCAGTTTTTTACTGATAGTATCACTTTCATCTCCACGGTAAACATGACTTGTCCAACTCCAAGGTCACCTTGTAGAGCTGCACATGGGAACAGTTCTGGATAAAACCCCTATCAACAAACAGCACATGTGAGCTTCGCTTGGAAGCACAGAGCACAGAGTGTGCATCAGCATTTCATAATCTAGCCCACACTGAGTGACAGGAACCATGCAGGCCTCTGTGGCAGTGGTGCCATTCTGTCTGCAGCCACATCCTCACTGAGGATTCATACTGTATTCAACACTGTGAATAGATATTCCCAACAAAGGGCAGGAATTACAGGCAGTCACATTGAGCTACCCCAACTTGGGATCTGCTGCCACCAAGAGGATATTGAAGCCAACACATCTCCCAACAATAAAGACACTACCTGCATTGCTTGTTTGGTATGAGAAAAGCATATTTCCATGACGCTCTTGCGCTGTTGCCATATAAACTAAACAGATACTTACACATCTTTGTTCTGCATGTGGTTGTTGTACTGCAGGACTGGTGGGATGTCTGCCTCCTCCTGAGGCACCTGTGGACAATCAGAGTTTAAACATTATGATTAAAGGGGAGAACTACAGAAGCAGAGAACTAGCAGTTGCAATTTCTTGCAATTATGATTTTTTCAAAATAAGCATTGATATCTTGAGGTAACGAGATCCGAGATCTACCCATTATCATGAGAAAACAAAAGATTGTTTATCAAATATCAGGAGTGCTATGCCAGCATACACAGATGGCATCTTGACAACTGTACCAACTGATTTAAGATGAACATTTCAGATCAATCATCTTTATTAATGACATATGTGACACAGCTTGATACCTTTCAAGCATTTTCATTTTATTAGACTTAATGATAGAAATGAAAGTGGGTTGTCCTTAAGAGCCACCTGAAGGATTTTTGTGCTTATCAAAATAGTTGAGTCATCAGATATGAAGAGGAGAAGACTTCTCCACTCGTGATAAATTATCTTATCTCGAGAATTCAGCCTGTTGTTTGCTTAAGATCACAAGTTAAATGAACTTGCGAAATGCTGCATCAAAAGGAAGCTGTGGGAAGAAACACGAAATAGTGACCTGATATTGATATTTTTGTTACAACTGAATAAAAGATTTGTCACTCACCTCCCAGTAGCACTCATCGTCAAAGCAGTTGTCATCAGCAGGATCTCCCCAGATCGGTAATCTTAGGATACAGCCTGCAAAGAGTACAAACAGATCATTATCCCAGTACACACCCATCTTATTCAAACATAGATGTGCAACATCTCAGCTATTTACATACATGTATTTTCTGGTATCTGCTCAGACTGGAGAGATACTCTACAGGAATGAATTGCTTCAGGCCATTCCTCATCAATATTGGCATACACAATTTAAAGAGATGTGGAAATGTCTTTAAGTGCCTTACAACTCATAGTGTGCACCTAGTTGATCTGATGAACGTTAACATGGACTCATTTCTCATGGTGCTAAGGACATTAATTGCCCACTGAGTAACCCCTGCAGAACTGTACTCAGATCAGGGTACAAACTTCAAGGCTGGGTAGGAAGAGTTGAGACATACCTAAGCCAACCTCAGCAAAGACGTAAAAGACCAATTGGTCAAACAAAATTTATCAAGCATATTCTTAACACAAAACCCAATGGAGTATGTGTCCTCCAGTCTAGCTGACCCTGATGCAGTAACCCTGTTGATGGGGTGGCGGAACAGTGCACTTCCTCAGGTGATTTACCCCAAATTCAAGCAGCTTAGCAAGCAACACTGGAGCTAAAGCAATTAAATGACAAGCAGCAGCACTATGATAAACTATTATTATTATTATCATGAGTACTGTGAGAGTTTTTCTAGTGGGAAGATGCAAGCCTTGTGGACCCAGATATACACACTTCTAGTTGCACTCTGTCTAATCCTGTGTGGATTTGAAGTGTTCATGTGCATTCATATTCATATTCCTCTTTCATAGTTACTGTAAATATTTGCCCTAAACTCTATGCTTTCATTTTCTGTTTGCATTGTTGTGCCTTCAACTTCAGTTAATAAAGTGCAGTGAATGAATACCCGGGTCCTGTCAATAGCATTCTGACCAGTGTGAATGTCCATCCTGTTAGTCAGCTTTTACAGTCCAACAACTTTCCTACATTTCACTTACCAACAATGATGCCTCCACCTACACCAAAGCAGATAGCCACACACATGCCCGCAGCCTGGTGACCACCCTGCCGTGTGGGTACCATGTCTTTGAATTCGCCCTCAAAGTCAAAGGTGTTAAGCAGCCTTTAATCCGAAAAAAAGAGGAATGTTAAAAATTGCTCTAATGTGACAAATGGCCACATGAAAACAAATATTACTATACAATACTTTTTTTCTCTGTTCCTTAAATGGTTGATAATCTTCTACTCATTTAATTCAGAATGTCAAAGCTACCCCTTGATCTCTTGTCAACATCTGCCTCTTTTGGAAGGAAGGAGCACTCACCCTTCATGACCATAAACTGACTCTGATGCAGCTGCAGCAGTAATGGCTCCCACAATGCCACCTATGACTCCTGGCAAGGCATGGAGGTTGTGAATTCCACATGTGTCCTGGATCTTGAGGTACTTCTCCATGAAGGGCTGAGACAGAAATATCAGTTTGATCAGTGGTTCTTGCTAGAAAAATATTTCAAGCTTAGCATAGTTTAGCTGGCTTGAATATTGCGTTAGAAGATACAGATAATCAACGGACAGAACAAAGCAATAAAACACCTTCCCGGCTTAAGAAGTTAACGTATTAACTATAATTCATAAGAGAAAAATAGGATCTATCACCAAATTTTTCAAAAAAGAAAATTTTTTGTCAAGTAGAAGTAGAAGTGTTCATTTTTTTAGCTTTAGACACAAGAGCTGAATGCAGAAATTAATAAAGAAACTTATTCAGATGACAAAGCCGGTTTGGGCTGAATATTTAAAACTAATGACATATTATATGACATATAATATGTTATTTCAATAGTAATGTGCTACACCATTTATGTTATAATTACTGATACATGGTGTTTATATTTTTGTCTCAGCAAGCCATTTTTTTTACTTTGCTTGTAGGTAATTCTATTTCCTTAAATTGCACAAAGTATAGTGCTTTATCATGTTTTGTATATATAGGAAAAGGTTTGTTTTAATATAATTACAAAAAATAAACTTATTCATAATAGATCACAATGAAACCAGAGAAATACCGAGATGTAGATATATCCCAATGTGGAGATGATACCACAGCAGAATCCTACGATAAGAGACCCGTAGGGCATCAGCATAAATTCTGCTGCAGTTCCCACTGCAACACCTCCAGCAAGAGTGGAGTTCTGGATGTGAACCTGAGAGACACAAGCAGGAACATGTATCATGTGCTAAGAAAATCCTGTGTATTAGTTTAGTAACTATTTGCAAAATGATGTGTTAAATATATATAGTATATTAGGTGAAACAGATGATACGTTAGTTTGAGTTAGTTCAGGTGGGGCAAAAAATCATGCATGTCATGTTTGACTAGGTGATTTATTCAGCATAACATGTACTGTCAAAAATATACATATACACACCTACTTTCATTACATCTATGTGTAACAGCTTCACTTGATTGACATGCGAAAGAAACACTGCTGTTCATTACCATGTCTAGTTTTCCATGCTTCTGGAAGAGGCTGGAAATGGCGACAGTGGTGAGTACAGTAGAAGCCAAAGCCAGGTAGGTGTTTATGGCTGCTCTGTGCTGCCCGTCCCCGTGGTCTGTGATGGCTGAGTTGAAACTTGGCCAGAACATCCACAGGAAGAGAGTGCCTACGCAGAAAGCAGAGTGGAGATAGATGTGAAAGGTCCACCAAAATAATAGGAAGTGTTGGAGTTGGTTGTCAAAGTAAGAAAATCAAAAACAATCAAAAGCCTCTCTAAGTATTACTGTGTGCACTTGTGTAGTGAATCATGCCCACCAATCATTGCAAAGACATCCGAGTGGTAGACGGAACCCTGCAGACGACCGCTCTGGTCCAGGTTTGGTCGATAGAGCATCCACGAGATGGCAAGACCATAATAACCTCCAAATGTGTGGATCACCATGGAGCCTCCAGCATCTCTGGCCTTCATGAAGGAAAATGAGGCTGTTAGAGTATTATGAGATGTTTGTTGGAGGTCGCTGGTAGTAGAGTTATGATTATTCCTGGAGAAGGGCATTTTTATTTATTGATGTAGGAATATGCTAGTTTTGATATGAATACTGAAAAAACAGAGGAAAAATAATCCAATCTTATCAAAACAAATACACAAATACAAATCCTATCCATATTTAGTGAACACATGCTGTCAATTCTCTAATGATTGTTTTTTTTAAAGGGATTTTATTTTAGCTTTTCATTAGTTGAATAAATAGCTATTTTATTTTTTCCCCCCCACTTTTCTTTTTACTTTCAAACAGAGGAAGCATATTCTGAATTGACTCCCACAAGAGGGAGAAAACTGGTTAGTCTGAGTTATACTATGTGGTTACCAGGCTGTTGTTAGTCCACTTAAAAAGTTTCAAGGCAGTATAAATTATAAAACTTAAAAAGGGAATACAGTACACCTCTGATTTTTTTTTAATGAAGGTAATACTATGAGACCAAAAATACCCATATCACTGTAAGATATACCTCATCCAGTTTAAAGAGGGCATGTTTGATAAACTGTAATAACACCTTCGATGACATGAGATTGTTTAATGATACAGCTGAATATATAGTCAAAGAAAAGGATATCAAAACCAAAGCTATTAATGGCTCCAACTTACATGTATGAGATCTAGGATAATATATTCCTCTACAGCAAACAATGTGATCCCAAACAGAGTCAGGACCAACAGCTGGACTGGACTGACTTTACCCAGCACTGCCCCGTAGGCAATCAAGCAGCCAGCCACACAGAAATCTGCATTGATCAGGCTGAGGAGGCAAAAAAAGAAGTCACGATAAATGAGTAAATATGCGATTGTGATTTGTATTGCCCAAGATTTAGTCTGTGTTACAACCTGGCCAGGAGAAGTCAGTGGATGTAACAGTCTGAGTAGCATGCACTTATTAAACAATCCAAATAAGGCTGCAGTTATATACATTGTTTTGAGCATATGATAAATTTAACTAGAGAAAGCTATTCTCTATTCTCTATGCTATTCAAGCTCATATAAACACACAGAAGTACAGGTATATCTGTTGACACAAAGTAACCTAGCAGCACTTCAACAGTACCATCATTTCTCATCAGCATGAGTTTCTGTTTACCTTCCAGCCCCTGAGTCTATAAACATTAAATCTTAAGAGCATGGCGAGATCTTAATGATTTAGTGTCAGACTGGTTTACCTACATCGACATGTTTTTCTCTATGGGGACCTTGCAGCTGAAAAGGTATTCCCTTAAGGCATGTTTCCCAGTAATTAAACAAAATAATCAGAGATGAATATCATCAATTGCTTTTCATAGATGTGACCTCATTTACACTGAGCCATCAGTTTCTGCTTTACACTGTACTTTGAGAATACAACTGGCTACTTACTTTTCAATTCCGATTTTGATCTTCCCATCAGTGTAATCCAGGGAGTGGAACCAGCCCTGCATTAACAGTGCCCATTGGAGGCCGAAGGCTGCGATGAGGAAGTTGAAACCCACGGCTCCGAAGCTGTACCGCTTCAGAAAGGTCATCAGGAAGCCAAATCCAACAAAGATCATAACATGGACATCCTGGAAACCTAAAGCAAAGGTGGCGCAGGGTTATTGGTTTTGGGATGGTGCGTAGAAAAAGGGGAAAGGTAATAAGGAGCAGCATCAGATTGAATTATTCACTGCAAAGAAGGATTAAAGGTTAGCACTTTCTATTTGGAGTTTGCATGTTGTCAGTGTGAACACACAAATGTCCATCTGTGTTAGCACTGGCAAACTGTCTATCACAGGGGTACACGCCTCCTAGTGTAGGGTCTGCTCAAATTCAAGGCGATAAATTAACAGCATAAAATAAAGAGTTTGGAACTGAGAAAAGTTTTAATAGTTACATTTTAATGGGTCCAGTCTTTAAGAGATGCAGTAAAAATAATGTTTCCATTACTTGTTTTGTTTCAATTCTTTTCTCAGTCATCTTACTGTATTTGGGAATTTTCTTGTGATCTGATTATGCTGTGTGTTTGTCATGACATTACATGGCTTACAAGAGCATATTTGAGCCCAACCAGCATACAGTATCTGAGTGTCAATATTATAGTCCATTCTTATCTCATTAGACATATTTTTGCCTGTCAATATAAAAGAAAAAATATATAGGACAGTACATAATACATAAAAACATCATAATGTTATATATAATGTCAGTTCAATGTCATTTAAATATTGTTAATGAGAAATCAGGTTATTAACTCATTTGAAATAAAAATAAAAAACACTCTTATGAGTGAACTGATACACCAGTGAGAAACTGTATATAGAAAGTTTCACAGTTAAGTAAGACTTGAGGGCATATTGGAAGAAAAAGGGGAAATCACCTGACTCAAGGACGTTACAGTGTGTATTTACTGTTGCACACTGATGAGATGTTGATATTTTATGATGACAGCGCAATGTCAGGGTGCTTACACAGTTATAATTTCCTGTGTCTTACAGAAACTAAAAATATCTCATAAACAAATATATTTTACACCCATGCAGACACAGGTATACATATAATAATGCTAATATAATGATAATTGATATGTTTCCATGACAACTAAGCAAATTCACTTGCGGAAATGGCCCCAAGATGTGACTTAAAGCTCCCAAAACATTAAGTGGACTTTGTGTTGAGAATTTTTTAAGTCAAGCTGCTGTTAACAAGGTCAAGAATGAACCTTGAAGCTCAAATATGATACTAATTGCTCAAACAATAACTGTAATAAACACACACACAAAAGACAGAGAAGCAACTAAGAAATGGATCTTGCAAAGAATTAAAACTTACTAACCATATTTTGAAACAGGTGGATCCTTAATATCCGTTTCAGCCATCAAACGACACTACTCTGATACCAGCATCAGTATAATTTACAACATTACTCTGTAACCGTCTCACATATCTGCAGGCACAACAGGTTCACACAGCAGTGTGAAACATTATAGTGAAAAGAATTTTATCACTAACTACCCACTGTACAAAACGCTGTATCACATCAGAATGGATAAATGTTTCACAGCCTCACAAACAACAAAGACTTCAGACATGTCAGACTGTCTTCCAATTAACACTGATGGTGGGCATTGAAATAAAGTCCCATGACTTTAGGATGAGGTCTTATTGGTCTCAGACAACAAACAGTGTCAGGACATCCATTTATCATCTGACATTCAACACCATACCTTAGATGGCTTCATGATAGCCTGACACTGATACCGTGGGTTGGTTGGGAAGTGTACAACCACACCCATATAAGCACTCATACACACACACACACACACACACACAATATTGCAGACAATATATGAACATATAAAGTGTATAAAACCAAAATATGTTTTTTATTTACATAAAGAGTGTTGAATTGGCAGCTATAGTTAGACTGGAGGGAAATCCTGAGGGGACTCAAACCTTGAGGGAAATATGCACCAGTGGGTGTCTGATCCTGGTCAGCAATGTTGGAGCAGTCATCAGCTCAGTAACTCAAGTAGAAATGTGTTTTACTACAATGAAAATAAACAATTTACTGTCATATTTACAAAGAATAATGTGGAAAACATATATACAGATACAAAAAGATTAACATATATTTAAAAAACATAAGATATACTGTAAAAGTTGTAAAGATGTAAGAGTGGCTGGATTTACAAGTAAGATATAAGAATGATGAGGTACAGCAATTAGACATTTTGAAAAAAATATATCTATGAAAATAAAAAAGGATCAAGATGAACTCACTTACTTGGATATCTGAAGTAGAAGTCATTTTCAATGTCACTCGATATGTTTTTCTCTCTCCTGTACTCTTTCCACCGTGGACTGGATTCCTCATTGTAACGAATAAAAATCCCGAACAAGATGATCATGGCTGTTTGCCACACAAAGCAAACTGCCGGAAGACTAAAACGAACATTAGTATTTTTCTGTCGGTCACAGATTTCCCTGAAGCTTTGAACACAGCCCATTGTTTTTGCTTGGTTTTTTTATTCCTTTAAAAACAATTTTTAGTCGTATGATAGCCTTCAACAGCTGAATTATTCACCTGAGCTGTCCCCTGAAAAAGTGACTGACACTTCAAAGGCCCTGAGCATCTTAAGCACAACTGAAGATGAGTAAAGATGGGCTTCTACTCTAATACCAGGACACTCCCACTGTCACTCCCTCTGCTATAGCAGTAGGAAAATGAAAACTCTTTTCAGGTGGTGACATGCTCAGTTAGCAAGTAGCTCCAATCGTTGGATTCTTGATGTGTGGGATATTTTAGCTTAAAAACGAACATGCTTCATTTTCTGATCAACCAGAATATACTAGATTAAGTTACACAAGGTTGCATACTAAACAACAAAAACTAGAGGGATTATTCAGGTTCAAACCCAAAAGTGGTTAGAACCCTTCTATGTTTATTGTTATTTGTTGTTGCCATTAACTAGAATGACCAAAAACCATGAAGCTTGACCCAATAACTGGAAATGATGTGCTTCCCAAAAATTGTGAGGCCAATTGGCCAGAATGTGGCGCTATAATTAAGGCCCAAAAATTCAATTTGGAAAGGCCATGACTCTCACACCATAAGTCCGATTAACTTGAAATTGCAAGTGCAGCTCAATGCTCTAAAATAAGAAAGAATATTGGACATTACTCATTAAACATTTGTCATATTAAACATTGTACATAACTTAAGTCCATGATTGAAAAATAGGTCTACCAAAGCATTTTGAGCCCAACCTATAGGGCGTGCCACAAATGCCACTGATGTATATCTGAAAACCCGGTGGACACAATTTCACCAAAATTGGTGTAATCTGAAAGAAATCCTGATTAAACTCACTGGAGACATCCTGCGCTATCTCCAGAAGATACATATTCGTTCAGATCCGATTAAGAGGGGACAAATGGCAAAACTTTAAGTGTGCAATTTTTTAAATTTTGCAAGTTTTGTGATGGATAAACAAGTGTGTAATCGATCTCACTCCTTCCTTAAACATAATTAAACTAGCTTAAGTGCTCACCTTTGTGAAGCCTGAAACACACTTATTGCTGATCATCTTAATCGCTTACATTTTGGACAACTGAACTGCTTCCTTCTGTAAAGCACAAAGAGATTTGAACCAACTCGCTGCCACTAGCAGCTATATTGTATATATGAATATTCCTGAAAACCTGTTTTTCAACAGACCATATTTACTTACATAGAATTGTACAATGCAGCAGTAGACTGTGGGTGGGGTTGAAGGTGATGTTTTCATCTTCTCTGCACGAGGCTGCTCATGTGAACCATTAACTGTAAATAATGTGTACCCATGCTGGGCCCTACAAGGTGATGCATGACAGGTTTGACTCAGTCAACCAACATTGCCGCAGGGCTCAAGGTTGAGAAACAGGCCACTAGTTCTTTCTGCGCTTTTGCACCAGCAAATTATAACATAAATATTGTACTTGTACATCATTTGATTATTTTCATTTTTAAGTGCCCAAAGAATCCAGAAAACATATTTGTGCATAATTAAGTATTGTGTTGTGATTAAAACAGGAAAAGTCTGTGTTACACGGGAGAGCATCTTTGTAGCATCATGTAGAAACAGCTTTAAAAAAGGGTTGCATCCATGTAAATGATCTTTGTTCATACACATATTGTACACTGTCTGCTGTAAGTGTTCTTAGCTGTCTAACCTGTCTTGAAGTTTCTGTCACTTTCTTCGCCTTCACTTTGATTATGTAACAGCAACAGCAAATGTTTTCAGTTCAGTTTGCTCTACGTAACTCTGACATGGTAAAGAGGGTGAATGTTCACACACATGGGCTGTAAACTGTAAATTGTTAGCATGATCTTGACCAACCTGTTGTGTTAGGAGGGTCAATCAAACAAGACTTGAGCAAAAACTTCAGCACATGGAAATTACTTCTCTATCCTCAAAAGGAACTGTGATGACAAGTGAGCTCAAGTTCTGGAAAAAGAAAAGAAAAGAAAAAGCAATTAAAAGTTATAACCATGAACTATGAGGTAGGGCCTGCTGTTAACAATTACAACAATCCAACAAAATAAATCAAATTATGAAATTAATCATATATATATATATACATTGTATATCTCAGTTCCTAAGTACTTAGAAATTATGTAATGTGAACCTCATGCAGCAGTCACCATAATGTTTCACACTAAAGGAAAATATTATGTCAGATTTTTTTCCAATAAAACCTCTTAATGTTACTCGGGGCATATATCTGTTGGAAGGTTAACTGCTCACTGCAAGGTGTAATTTTCACTCTTGACCAAATCCAACATAAATATATTTATAATAAAGAATGGAGGTTCCAGCATTTTGAGTTCAATGTAAAGTAGTCAAACCCTTAATTGTTCACAAATGTCATAATCAGTGCATGTATAATAAATGCATTTTACACACACGTGAGACTAAAGCACATTGTGACTGTGGAGTTCACATTATTTACTCAACAGGAGCAGTGTGAATAATATTTGTGGCCTTTAAACAGTGTACACAGGGGTGTCCTGGAAGCGATCAGACTTCTGACTGGCTCTAACATGACGGCCATGAGGGTGACTCCCTTTGGACATGACAGCACAGATAACCTCAATTTGACTCCATCAAGCCCATTAGTGTCTTTTCTTTCCCAAACTACAAACCTGTGTCTCACAAGATGTGACTTCCAACCACAATACGAGACATTCAAAGTAAATTGCACAGACAAGTGTAACCTTCACCTTAAGATGAAACCAAGATGTCATTCGTGTGCATTTTTTGTTACCAAGTAAGATTTTATCCAAGTGATTCAAAAAGTCAAATGTCCTGGACAAGGGACTGTCCAAAAATATCAAAGAGAAAATATCTTTATAATATCTCTATAATCATATATATCAGCTCAATGGGGAAAATGAGCCTGTCAGCAATTGAACATATAGATCACTGCACCAGTTGTGCATTCAACAATAAGGAACCTCATTAAAATGAGTGAGCAGGTATCTTTGCTTATTGCTTGGGTTAGCATTGCTACCTTGGTGATGTAATTCTGGCAGATGATGAGCTCTTCAGGGATGATGTATTTCGATGTGATGTGAACTTTAATCTCGCTCAATCAAAGGACTGCTGTCTGGTTTTTGCATTTCCAGATTCAAGAGTAACTTTGGAGCATAATCATTGCAAGGAAATGTTTTATATATATTATTTTATTTTTGGAAAGACATTGAATGAGGTTATTTACAGACAAATACTTAATTTTGTGTCAATTTAACTGCCTGTTTCTGTGTTTGAAGCAGTAAGTGTGTGTGTGTGTGTACTTTATGATTAATAAAAAAAGATAGTGAATACACTTTGATTGCATTCAGATTTGTGATCTGACAGATGTAGGCATATGTAGCCGGGTAATAAAAGTGTTTTATGTCTCATGAGTTTTGGCTGGATACAAGAGACTTGAATCAGCAAGTGTAAAAATTACACATCCCAACAGGAGCAACCAGTGATTTTCATACTGTGTTTATAAGACAATGAGTAAGGTGGTGTGTTATGGTTTGTTATGGCCATATACGCTTACTTCTTGACCTGCTTTTTCTGAGCCACTAGTTCAGGCAGGTGTTTTCAGTTGTTGTAGCTGATTAGACCTCTACTAAAGACATGTGCAGACTTCAGTTGATTGACATTAATGTAGCTCTCCTGTTCATTTTGTAACACGTTTTAAGGTATCAATCACAATAATTTAAATGGATAATACATATCAATCATGACAGGATTTGTAGTGCAAAGTTGTTATTGTCATACTCACAAATAATATGTAATTGAATAGATACAATTTAAGTGACTTTCTATAGAAAATAACATGTTTTTACTATTTTGGCTCCAAGGAGTCATAATCTTGCACAATGTTGTGCTTCTGTTTTGTGTTTTTGAGTTTGTACATGTTTATGCAGGTCTGGTTCCTGTTCACTTCCATTACATGAAAACACATCCTGCAGACTGTTTCCCTTTGCTACAAGAGGATATTTTGATACTTTTTTTTCTAATTTCTCCTAGTCTGCCTCTATAGGCCTTTTACATGAAGGCCATTATGACATGTTACAGTAAGAAAAGCACAGGTGCAAATAATGAAACTAATGATGCACAAACTACATTTAGCTGCTTTGATTTCAGTCACCGTATTGGCAGTGCTGGCTCACTGGGACACTTGAATATAATAGTCATCATTTATGTTCCAAAAGATATGAAAAGGTGTGCAAACATTTTTCTACTGTGATGACAACCAGCTAAATAAGTGAAATGTTAGTATTTTGTCCTCCTTGACTTGGAAATGTTTGCTACCTCTTCATATTTTTTTGAACATGGAGTTTGGGTTTAGCACTCCACTGAGAAGCCTATTTTAGAAGTGCAACCTTGTTTTGCGTTGTTAATGTTAAATTACACCTGCACTTTTTCTGCTATGACAAGACAAAATGTGTGCTATGAAAAAGGACAGTCAGTCAGTGTTTCAAATCCTCTCATGCCGTTTTGGGTGTTGTCCTTTAGTGACTGTTACATGCTCATCTGGGCAGTCAACAGGATTACCACTGACTAGAAAAAGATGAAAAGAGTTTCCATTTTCCTTTTGTTACTTTATCAATACAACTTAAGTAATAGGCCTTTTTCACTGCTTATATTTTGAATAGCCTTACTAGGAAAAGCACACAGGGCTGTGTTTCATTGTAGTATCCCAGTAAACAATACCTGTGAGCCAGCATGAACAATACCACAGCCCTTTAGGTGAAACATAAAGCTGGAATGCAGCCAATCACCTGCAGTGCTGTGACTAAACAAAACGTGTATTTAAGTTTGTCAATTTTACTTTTATTTTAAACTTGTTTCACATTCAATCATCCATTAAAGTACATTCTCCATCATAAACACAATAATAAATACACATATTTACAAGTTTGTCTCTCTTTTATTGGATGCTATGAAATATAGTTAGAGGATAGCAGAGGATAGTTGATGGTGTTGTTCATACATTATAAATCCATTACATGATGAATAAGTTGCTGTTCCAACCGAAGAAAATCTGCATCAGGCAGGAGATACTTCTGAATGATATCTACAACATCTTTCTCAGCTATGAGCTCATAGTCCCCTTTGTTCTTAAATGGTAAATGCCCAGCGAGCTCACAAAGAGCAACATTGAAAGCAGACTCTTCTTTGGCACCAAAGCAGGATATTCTGGGCCATAAAGCAATACGCACACCTTTTCTTGAGCTGCAATCCTTTTCTCTCTGTATGTGATCACAGGGTGGACATCCTCTGGTTAAGAACAGGTTGTGGGCAATATTGCCATCCACGAGAAAGTCAGTGACTTGGCAGATGGCTCTGGCAACTAACTCTACCCTGTCTGATTCTGTGTAAAACAAAAAACCTGCAGGGAAGTCCATGAGACGATAAAGTCCCTTCTCAGGAAGAAGCGGCTTGACTGGCATAGATTCTATCTTGAGCTCATGCTCCAGGTAATATCCATGTAGGTGTAAATGATTGACAGATGCAAAAGCTCCAAGGCTGTTGAACCCCATACGAAAGCCTGGGTCAGAGCTCAGGAGCACAGATTCAATACCGACTTGGATGGAGAACGTTGTCAGGACCTGCGGAAAACAGCGCGTTGGCTCTGGAACAAATAGACAATGTCCAAACTCCAAAGGGCTGACATTAACTAGCACCACCATCCTACAGGGTTGAAGCAACTGCTTTCCATTTTCATGTGACGCTGCGCCTCCCACAGTATCCTTTAACATCTCAAATATGATTTCATCTGGATTGATTTTGTTAAAATTAAACTGCTTTGCGTTGAATTCCTGCTGAATGCTCAGTATCTCCTGAGGTTTTCTTCTCTCTATTCCTCTCTGTATATTTAACTGGGCCACATAGCAATGTGGGCCCGGTAGGATGCGCGTTTGTAAGTCACCCAAATGGTAGCGGAAGAGTCCCCTCTCCATCCTTTCTGTCCAGCCGGCTTGGATAGTTTTGTCAAAACTGGTTGAAGGCAACGCCACTCCCAAACTGTTCCCAGTGGTCCGACGGGCATCGGTGAAAAAGTCCTGGTTGCTATATACAAACTGGAGCGCCATGGTTGGATCTGTTGTTGAACAGTGAAACAGAGAGACATGACACTGACAATAGGGATCATCTCATGATACATCAGCCTCGTGTCATCAGATAGGCAATCTGGTCACATTTAGAGCCAGTGGACAGCAGCTTTTATGATTTAAAACCCATTTACATACATAATCGATAACAAGACATGCGGGTAACTAATCACTTCAGCTGTATTGGGCTGAAAGTGGCAGCTCTGAAATCAGGGATGTAGTGCAGCGGAGACAAAAACAAATGATCTGCTTTACGTTACACAAAGTAAATATAGTCTAATGATATTCATGGATAAACACACACCTGTGTATTGTGAAAATATGTATCTACGCCCATCACACAAGGAAGCCACTAGCCTACTTCACTTGAATAAGCAGCGTAACAGTCACTTACTTGATTATTTTGACACTATACTACTGTCTTGAACCAAACCACGCATTAAAAGTCCCTCGAAGACAAAACACTTCCATTTTCAGTCGCACATCTATATATATATATATATATTTTTTTTTTAAATCTCTGCCGATTAGTTTTTCTAGACACCGGCTTATTTGCCTAGCTAACTTCCTGGTTTGCACGTGCTCTTCTTCGTCGGTATATACCGGCGTATTTCCGGTTCAATGTTTCAAAATGAGGGTCTGACAAAAAACATTAATTTCATATAATATTGAGTTACCACATTGAGAAAATGTAAAAACTTAAATCAACATTTGTGTGATTTCACTTTAAATTACGTTTTATGAGAATGTTTGATTTGGTTAGTAAATACAGTAGTAGTAGAAATAGCAGACAACTATGAATCATCAAATGAAAACAGGAGACATACACAGTTGCAACATATTGACAAACAAGGTAATGTTACATCATGTAGCTACATATTGTTGTATGTGTTAAGTACTTTGCAATGTACTTCTCCCCCTGTTATTATTTTTATGGCTGACGATTTGTTCAGGGAGGCTCCTGTTCACTATGTGCACACATATAACCCACCCAACCCAACCCCCAACAAAAAAACACACACACACACACACGCACACACACACACACACACACACACACACACACACACACACACACACACACACACACACACGCAGATATTTCAAGATATATAAATAGTGAAGCCATATGGGAAACCCCCATGGAACAACAATGATATGTGTACAATATTTAAATGCTGAGCAACTTTCCAGTTTTTCCAATCTGACGCAGTTCAGCTTTGAAAGCTGAGCTAGCCAATGAGGCATCACAGTTATTTTAGTCACTGCATGCTTTTGGAGATAAGGCAGGCAGTGATTGACGGAGCTGTGTATGTCTGCGGCTGTTTTAGGGCTCACAGCAGTTCTTGTATTAGCTGAATCTTTATTTTACATTTAATTTCTTATACATACATTAATAAGGACAAACAAGTATGGAAGCAAGCAACAATGAAGTAAGTACAATTTTGTTTGAGATTTTCATACGTCACCAATAAAATATGAAGTTCTTAGCTTATCGAGATATGGCAAATAATGATTTGGTGAATTTGCTTTTGTTTTTTATTAATGTCAAATGGTTTCACCACATGAGATTTTTAAGAGTTTGATAATAATCTTTGATAAGTAATAATAATAATAGGGTTTTATCTTTTTGTTAGAGCAGTTGCCAGTCTGGCCTGCTATGTAACGTCATTTTTAACACCATCATGAGTTTCTATTTCTAATCTCTAGGGTACATGTTAGTATGTTTAAACGCTAAAGTTAGTCTTAAAACAGATGACATTTTGTTAAAATAATTTATTTATGATATCATACTGTGTGTATAGCAAAAGTATTAGTGTGGTACTAAACATCCAAACTAAAGCATCAGTCATGGAACAAAAGTGGAAAAATGATTGCCTGATAAAGTGTTGACATTGGCAGTTTTGTATCTGTGTTGAAGACAGGAAAGAAAGCAGAAGATAAGGCTCACAACCTAAATATAAATATGACACCAGACACTAATGCAGAGCTAACAGAGAGGGATTGCCAACCATCCTCCACTCTCATTGTCGAAGGTATGCCAAACATCCTATCACCATGTAGTCTAGATGGCAAATGTTAATACTTGATTTTGAAACATTTATAGTTGTGTAAATATAACACAGTGTAAAGTTAATATTAAAAGTAATTTGTTTATAAAGTTTCCAACACATGAAAAGCAAAATTCAATAATCTATTAATAATTTCACTCAACAGAATGATGTGTTCACACAAAGGCATATACATGACATACAAACATATACCTGGCTTTTCATGTGAATCTCAGATAATCAGTCTGACAGCACAGTGTTTTCATCCAATGTAACATTAATTTATTTTATTTTTATGTTTGTTTCTTTACCAGGTCAGCCTGCCAATTCCAGTGAGAACAGAGGGCACCACCACACAGACCAACCTGGTCCTGTCACAGATAAGGAAAAAGCTATTAAACCAAATCTCCAGATAACTTTTAACACATTTTCTGTCAAGAATAGTGAAGATCTAAAAGTAGAGATCCCGGTGGTTGGGAGCCCAGTGCCAAAGATTGAATGGAAAAGAGATGGACTGGCAGTCAAAGAGACGTCCAGGCTAGAGATTTCAACGACATCCTCATTGACAGTTCTTCATATCAGACATGCTACCAGGGAGCACTCTGGTCATTACTCTATCATGGCAAGCAACAGTGCTGGAAAATACACGGGAGAAATCACTTTGGTTGTTCTTGAAAAGCCTGATCCACCCAAAGGGCCTGTAAGGATTGATGAGGTCAGTTCTGACTATGTTACCATATCCTGGGAGCCACCAGAATACACAGGAGGCTGCCAGCTAGACAACTACATTGTGGAGAAACGTGAAACTACAAGTACAGATTGGCAGACTGTGTCAGCAACAACTGTAAGAACTACAATCAAAGTCACCAAACTGAAGACAGGTAGTGAATACCAATTCAGAGTGTTTGCTGAAAATAGGTACGGAAAGAGTACCTCAATCACATCTCCCATTGTAATGGCACAGTATCCTTTCAGTGTGCCCACTTCTCCTGGCACCCCCTTTGTGTCTACAGTGACTAAGTACAGTATGTTGGTTGACTGGGAACCTCCAGCCAAAGATGGAGGCAGCCCCATCATTGGCTATCATCTTGAACGCAAAGAAAAAAACAGCATTTTATGGACCAAGCTGAACAAACTCATTGTATCTGACGTCCGCTTCAAAACAACTGGACTGGAGGAAGGCATTGAGTATGAATTTAGAGTCTTTGCTGAGAATGCTGCTGGACTAAGCCCATCTAGCAAGATATCTGAATGCTATGTGGCAAGAGATCCCTGTGATCCACCTGGTAAACCTGAAGCTGTTGTCATCACTAGAGAGAATATCACAATTCAGTGGGCAAAACCCAGGTATGACGGTGGAAGCATCATTACAGGCTATGTTGTTGAAAAGAAAGAGCTTCCAGATGGCAGGTTTATGAAGGCAAACTTCACAAATGTTCTTGAAACTCAGTTCACACTCTCAGGTCTGACAGGAGGCCAAAGTTATGAGTTTAGAGTAATTGCCAAGAATGGTGCAGGTGTTTGGAGCACACCTTCAGAAAGTGTAATTATCATCGCTCAGGATGTTATTGAAGGGCCATCAGTATTCATGGATCCTAAGTTCAAGACTACTACCGTTGTCCAGGCCGGTGAGACATTCAATATTGAAGCTGATTACTTTGGGAAGCCCCTCCCTGAAGTAAGGTGGCTAAAGGACGGTAGGGAAATCACCAAATCTACACAGAGAATGGATGTAAAAAACACCCTCACCCATACATCTCTGACTGTAAGGGACTGCACACGTGTGGATGGGGGACACTTTGTCTTGAGCCTCAGTAACATTGGTGGAACAACATCTACCCAAGTTAATGTGAAGGTCCTGGATAGACCTGGTCCACCAGATGGATTTCTGAGGGTGAAAGTTGTCAGTGCAGAGAAGTGTAGTCTTCACTGGAACCCCCCCTTAAATGATGGTGGTGCCAGTGTTTCCCACTACATCATTGAAAAAAGGGAGACCAGCCGTGTCACATGGACAGCAGTTGAACCTCATGTTGAAGCGGTCAGTTACAAAGTGACAAAACTGTTGCCTGGCAAAGAATATATATTCAGAATTGCTGCTGTGAATAAATTTGGTGTTGGAGAATTTCTGGAATCAGAACCCTTTATTGCACAAAACCCTTTTACAACACCTAGTGCACCTCCTACCCCTACAGCCAGTGCAGTGACTGGAGACTCTGTAGTGTTGACTTGGGAGAGGCCTGAGACTGATGGGGGCTCAGAGATTGATGGCTACATTCTGGAGAAACGTGACAAAGAGGGTGTCAGGTGGACTAAGTGCAACAAGAGAAGACTGAATGACTTGCGTTTCCGATGCACCGGTCTTACTGAGGGTCATTTCTATCAGTTTAGAGTACTGGCAGAGAATGCTGCTGGTGTGGGTGCACCCAGTGAGCCAAGTGAGTATATTAAAGTCTGTGAGGCTACTTACCCTCCTGGTCCCCCTACCAATCCCAAAGTGACAGACCATTCCAGCAGTACTGTGTCTATGAACTGGTCAAAGCCCATATATGATGGTGGATCTGCCATCAGTGGATTTGTAGTTGAGATGAAAGAAGCAGCAGAGGATGAGTGGATCACGTGTACACCCAGCACAGGTGTAGAGGACACAAACTACACTGTGAGGAGACTGAGAGAAAATGCAATGTACAATTTTCGTATACGTGCGATGAATGTTGCTGGAGTTGGAGAGCATGTGGATCTACCTGAGTCTGTGGTAGTGACTGAAAAACTGGAGGCACCTGAGATTGAGTTGGAGACTGCTTTGAGAAAGATTGTCAGTGTTCGATCCTGTTCCACATTATGTCTCTTTGTCACCATAAGAGGAAGGCCAGAACCTGAGGTCAAATGGTCCAAGGAAGGTGGCACTCTCAGTGAGCGGGCTCAAATTGAGGTAACAAGTTCCCACACACAGTTACTGATTGAGAATGTCAATAGAAATGACACAGGGAAGTATGTGTTGACTGCTAAAAACTGTAATGGCTCCAAATCAGCATTTATCAATGTCAGAGTACTGGACTCTCCCAGTGCACCAACAAACCTAGAGGTGAAAGATGTAAAGAGAGACTCTGTGTCCGTCTCCTGGGAGCCACCTCTCATTGATGGAGGAGCAAAGATTTCACACTACATCGTAGAAAAGAGAGAGGAAGCTAGGAAGGCATTCTCAAATGTCTGTAGCAACTGTGTGAGAAACTCGTACAAGGTTGACAATCTCCAAGAAGGATGCTTTTATTATTTCCGTGTACTGGCAGTTAATGAGTTTGGCACTGGACTGCCAGTAGAGACCAGTGAGGCTATAAAAGTGTCTGAGGCTCCTGTGCCTCCTGGGAAAATCTCCCTCATTGATGTTAGCTGTAGTAGTGCAAGACTCTGTTGGGAGAAGCCTGACCAAGACGGAGGAAGTAAAATCACATGTTATATTGTAGAACTGCAGGCTAAAGGAGATGACACATGGACAATATGTTCAGAGGGTAAAGCATTGGAGGTGACTATTAATGGACTGTCAAAAGGAAAAGAGTATTTCTTCAGAGTGAGTGCTGTGAATGAAAAGGGAAAGAGTGAACCAAAGTCCCTGTTGGCACCTGTTGTCATTAGGAACACAAGTGCTGAGCCCATTATTAATTTGCTGTCCAATACATTCAGTGTGAAGGCAGGGAGTGATTTAAAGATAGATGTTCCATTCAAGGGTGTGCCAAAGCCAGAAGTAACCTGGAAAAAAGATTGCAACATCTTGAAAGAGACGAGCAGGGTAAATGTGCACACATCTGACACATCATCTCAGATCATTATCAGAGATGCAACAAGGTTAGACGTTGGTGTGTATGAGTTGACCCTCACCAACTCAGTTGGCACCACATCCACTGAAATTTTTGTTAATGTTTTTGAAAGACCTGGACCACCAAGTGACCTCAGTGTGGTTGAGGTGAGTGCTGATTTTCTGTCTCTGTTATGGCAGCCCCCACATTATACTGGAGGATGTCAAATCAGCAATTATGTTGTTGAGAAGAGAGATACAAGTAGCACAATATGGCAGACTGTGTCCGCTACAGTTGCCAGAACATCAATTAAAATTTCCCGTCTAACACAGGGCACGGAATATCAGTTCCGTATCGCTGCAGAGAATCGCTATGGCAAGAGCCAATTTGTTGATTCTGAAGCTGTTGTTGCACAGTATCCTTTCATGCCCCCTGGTCCACCTACCAACCTCCATGTTGCGAATGCCTCAAAGTCTATCATGGTGATTGCATGGAACAAGCCAGACAGTGATGGTGGGAGCCCTATCATTGGTTATCATATTGAATGCAAAGATCAGAGCAGTATCCTGTGGACAAAGTTAAACAGAAACCCAGTTACCGAGAACCAATTCAAGGTTACAAGTATTGAAGAGGGGCTGATGTATGAGTTCAGGGTTTGTGCCGAGAACATGGCTGGTGTTGGATCCAGCAGTAAAGCATCTGAGCCTGTAGCAGCAAGAGATCAGTGTGATCCCCCAAGCAACCTCACAGTCACCAGTATAACTAACAGCTCAGTTTCACTCTCATGGGACAAACCAGAATATGATGGCGGGGCTAAAATAACTGGCTACATCGTTGAGCGTAAAGAGCTCCCAGATAGTTGCTGGCTTAAGTGCAACTTCACCAATTTACTGGACACTTTCTTGGAAGTGACTGGCCTCACAGAGGGTGCACAGTACGATTTTCGTGTAATTGCAAAGAATGCAGCTGAGCTCTTCAGTGCATACTCTGAAACCACCGGACCTGTTACAGTGCAGTATGATGTGGACCCGCCCAAAATTATCCTGCAGGACAAATTTAGACAGGTGGTGGTTGTCAAAACAGGAGAACTCCTAAGAATAGATGCTGAAATCTCTGGCCGCCCCAATCCTACAGTGTTGTGGTCAAAGAATGGTAGAAATATCGGCACCAAGGGAAGGGTTGAGATTACTGCAACAAAGACGCATACCTCTCTACTCATCAAAGAAAGTGTTAGAAAAGATTCTGGACAGTATATTCTCACCCTAAAAAGCACAGGTGGTATCACATCTAGGGCTATTACCTGCAAGGTCCTGGACAGGCCTGGTCCACCTGCTGGGCCTCTGGAAGTGTCTGGACTCTCTGCAGAGAAATGCACCTTGTCATGGGGATCCCCTCAAGAAACTGGAGGCGCTGAGATCATGTACTATATTGTTGAGAAATGTGAAACCAGCCGTGTAGCCTGGACCCTTGTGTATGGTGACATGATGGCAACTACTTGCAAAATAACAAAGTTGCTCAAAGGAAATGAATATCTTTTTAGGGTGAAGGCAGTGAACAAATATGGGGAGGGAGAGACTTTGGAAAGTGAGCCCATCAGGGCTATGGATCCCTTTACGGTCCCATCTGCTCCGACTGATGTCGAGGTCACAAGTGCAACCAGTGAAGCTATGACTATCTGCTGGAAGAGACCTGCCTCTGATGGCGGTAGCCGCATCAGCGGTTATATCATTGAGAAAAGGGAGAAGCAGGGCATTCGCTGGGTACGTGTCAATAAGAAGCCAGTCTATGACCTACGAGTCAAAGCTTCCTGCCTATATGAAGGATGTGAGTATGAATTCAGGGTCTTTGCTGAGAATGCTGCTGGTCTGAGTGAACCAAGTATCTCATGCCCACTCACCTTGGCAGAGGATCCAAAGTTTCTGCCTTCACCTCCTGCAAAGCCCACCATTATCGATTCATGCAGGTCATCAATTACTCTGTCATGGAACAAGCCGCTGTTTGATGGTGGAGCAACAGTCACTGGATACAAAGTTGAATTCAGAAAATCAGCAGATGAGGTCTGGGATGTTGGTGTGCATAACACAGATAAAACTGAGTTTACAGTAACTGGACTTACATCAGGGGTAGAATATGTTTTTGTTGTGAAATCTATAAATAAGATTGGTATCAGTGAGCCTAGTCCTGGAACAGATCCTCAAGTGGCCATGGAGAGAGAGGAGGAGCCCAAGTTTGACATTAGTGCTGAGATGAGGAAGACCCTTCCTGTTAAAGATGGCAGCTCCTTCACACTGACTGTGCCTTTCACAGGCAAACCTATTCCCAGTGTGACATGGGAAAAAGCAGATGTTGATCTGAGAGTCAGAGGATTAATAAATACCACCAGCTCTGTCACCTCCATCACAGTGGAACAGGCAACACGTGATGACTCTGGCAAATACATAGTCAAGCTGCAAAATGGTGTTGGGAGTGCCTCTTTGACCCTCAGTGTGAGGGTTTTGGATTCACCTGGTCCTCCAACTCATGTGAGAGTTAAAGATGTGACCAAGAACTCTGCCACTGTTACCTGGGACATCCCTGAGAATGAGGGAGGTGCCCCTGTTAAGAATTACCATGTAGACATACGGGACATTAGCAGACAAGGGTGGACAAGACTCACTCACAAATGCCGCCGACTGTCCTATAAGGTGTCTGACCTAGAAGAGGGAGGAATCTACTTCTTCAGAGTCACAGGTGAAAATGAGTTTGGCATCGGTGTTCCGGCTGAGACCAAGGAGGGAACAAAAATGACAGGTAATGAGTTGTTGTAGTCAGTGTGTATAAAATAAACGTATTAGTACGATGTGATTAGTGTCTAAGTACAGCAGAATGTAAAAGATGTGAGAGAACAATTAAATATATTAATAACTTAAACTTCTCTAATTGAACATTATTTTGCTTGCAATGTTAAGAGTTTTTCTGTTTTTATCTTTTCATTTCAGATACAACAGACTGGGAGACAAATCCAGGAGCTTAGCTTGTGTCTAACTCAACCCTTCCCAGGGTTGAGTTAATCATTCCCTGATCATCCTGTGAAGATCCTAATCTATTTCTCATTTATTTCCAGTTTTGCTGAGCAGTTAGCTGAGTTATAAATATTTCCTGACTGTGTTTAATTCATAAAATGATGTCAAAAAACGTTTTATCCATTAGTGTATGCTATGTGAATTAATGCATTACCAATAGCTGCTGTTTTGTAGATTATGTGTCTTTTAAAATGTTTATATAGGTAGTAAGCCTAATTAAAGCCGCAAGCGGCGATGGCGGGCCCTCGCTCACCCATGCCACCGCGGGGCCTGAGGCATGGCGGGGCTGTGGCGTGAAGCAGAAAGTGAGAAAAAACCTGGAAGGAGGCCAAAAATGCAATGTTTCGTTCATCCAGTAGGGGGCAGTCACAGGTAGTTACACATATGGTATGGTGTGGTCTGGTGTGTTCAGGGCGGCCACTCATCAGTCATGTGAAGTTTGGAGTGAATTGGACAAATCATGAAGGAGTTATGAGAGGTTGATGGTTCATCCACAAGGGGGCAGTAGAATGTAACAAAACACAAGCGGTTGCGTTCAGGGTGGGACAGTGATTACACATGTGAAGTTTTGTGGAAATCGCACAATGATGATGTAAAATATGGCACTTCCTGTTTCCACTAGGGGGCGACACGAGTGAGATCGCCTATGAGCGAATGGAGACGTTGAGGTCGGCACCCTTGACCTGTGTACCAATTTTCATGATGATACGAGTTCAATAAAGCCATCAAAAAGCCAAACGTATTTTCATGGCGAGGAATTGATGGTCGCCGCGTCGCCACACGGACGCCATTACTCGTAGCTTCACAGTCTTCATAATGTAGCTTCACCAACTGGTTCTGAATGAAGTTGATGGGGCAAAGTATGTAATTTTAATGAATCTTAGTTAACTTCCTGTTACCACCGGGGGGCGCTATGAGTTACGTGGGAAGTTAATATATCGGGACGTTCAGGGCGGAGCCATCATCATGTCCAGCAAGTTTGAAGCTGATTGGATGAAGTATGTGGGCGTGAGAGCCACTCGTATGTACATGGCGAGCACGCCAAAGTTAGTTGAGCCCTGGCAGACACGCCCTTTGACCTACGGATGCGCAGAGCACAACTTAAGCTCAGCTAGGTCTGGAGATGTTGCGTACCTAATTTGAACTTGATCGGGCGAACGCTGTGGGAGGAGTTAATTTTAGGCGGGAAAAATCAAAACCAAAATGGCCGACTCCCTGTTGGGTTGAGGTCATGAGGTCAAGAGGCTTTTTTGCATATGTGGGTATGATACATATGTGTACCGAATTTTGTGAGCATAGGACAAAGTTAGCAAAATTCCCTATGGGCATTTTTGGACTTTGTAGGGGGCGCTATTCCGCCATTCTGCGTCGACCATGTGCGACCACCCAAAAATATCGAATTTCGGATGAGGCTGGACGTCTGTGCAAAAGTATAAGCATTTTCGCCTTTGGGAAAGGGGTGAAATTGGGGCACGAAATGTCGGAATAATAATAATAATAATAATAATAATAATAATAATAATAATAATAAACATTACAATTTCAATAGGGCTTTCGCCAGGCGACTTGCAGTCGCCGCTTGGGCCCTAATAAACATTACAATTTCAATAGGGCTTTCGCCAGGCGACTTGCAGTCGCCGCTCGGGCCCTAATTAATGACAGATTTTATTTATAGAGGAAAAATACAAGGATGCCCCTATCTTGTTTGTTTCTGTTTCTAACAAGAAAAAACATAATCTTGTGTGTGGGAAAACTACAATAAAATGAAGATAATGAGAAACGTTGTAGTGCTTCATTTTGGATTTGTTATGAAAAAGGACATACTACAAGGCTAACACTAGATGGCACTGAGACAACCCAAAGAAGAACCAGCAAGACAAGATTATAATTTTAAAAAACAAACAAAACAAAATAAGTAACCACGGTCAAAAAGCAGGAATGGAAAGATTAACTCCATAAAAGGTGGTGTTGACTGGAGTTTAATTTTGAATACTTCTATAGTCATACAGTTCAAAGCTCATTTGAGATAGTCGTGGCACCTAATATTGTGGACCTAGTGCTGAGAAGTTCTTAATAATTTAACAGTATGAAACATTTCTCAATAACAATGTTGCAGTGAAGTTTTGCTTGTGTTTTTTAAATGCAAATCTTTTCTTTTGATTAAACTTTTTGTAGTATAGTTCATAAACTGTCACTCAAATAAGGGGAAAATGACCCTCAAAAATTCAAGAGTGGCACCAGGAGCAAACTGGCAAAAGAAAAAAAACATTTTTTATAACCTCACTTGTAAACGGAGTCAAAACAAAGATACAGGAGGATGAAAAGTTTTGAGTACACCAGTTTGCCCAAAGTACGTCACTATGGAAACCATTACGTAGCTTATTACAGGAAAAGGAGTGCACTAGCCAGAAACCGGAAGTAAGCTATGCATATCAACTAGTTAGTTTGGGGTAACTATTTACAACACCAGAAGTAGATTTTCGAGTTAGAAACTACAAGATGGGAACAACGGCAAGTCAACTCGGAAAGGATTTGCTATCAGAATACCAAGTAAGTGCCCAAAATCTAAGATTCCTAATAATATGACATCGTCATGAACACAAGTTGAAAACACTTGTTAACATTAACGGAGGATCGCGCTGTAATGTTAGCTATCTTGGCTTAACGTTTTAAAGCAAAAAAAAAACAAAAAACAACTATTAAAGCTTTGTACTTAGAAGTATAGTATGATTTATTAGATGCCTGAAGTTATAATAATCCATGTAAAGTAAACACAACGTTAATGGCTGCTTTTCCGAAGTAACAAGTTTACATCAAGCATAACAATAGTTAAAGCTAATGTTGTTGCTAATATCTGCTAGTCAGACCCAAAAAAGTACCCCAGGGGTTTAAAAAGTTTTCCAGGTTAATTTGTGATTGTCATCTTTTTTTAATAATGCGTAATTTTACTTTTAGGAGCTGACATTTTTGACGAAACAAGAAATTCTTCTGTAAGTGACCAGCTGCATGCCACATAACATTTATGTCACTAGTTTTAAAAAAGATTAATCTAGCAGTGCTTATTGCAATAAATGATGAGCAAATGGCTCCTTCTTGTTTTTACAGTGCTCACAAGAGATTCACTGAGCTGCTTAATAAAGATGAGAAAGACCATACTGCCAGAGTATCAATGAACACGATTCTTACTCTACCAGAGCTGAAGGTAAACAATAAAACAGAGGGAAATGTGATGTAATGAAGACTGTGTAGTGTCCTTTTATTGTTTTATTTATTTTTTGTTAACTAGGATTGTCCTGTACTGTAGGTGTTCTCAAGGAAGTGCTTCAAGTACTGATAAACTGTACTGACCCTTGTACTTATTCCTGTCACAGTCCAACCCTTTCAAAGAAAGAATCTGCCATGTATTCTCAACATCTGAAAACAAAGATGGAGGCCTCACATTTGAAGACTTCCTGGATCTTTTGAGTGCCTTCAGTGACTCTGCCACTCTGGAAATCAAATCCCACTATGCATTTCGTATATTTGGTAAATAAGTTAATTAAAATCAAACTTTTACTAATACATTTGAGGCAAACCAATCTGTGTATTAAGTATTTTGATATTTCCAGACTTTGATGATGATGGAACCCTCGATTACGGTGATCTGGAGAAGCTGGTTAACTGCCTGACCGGTGAGACACAAGATACAAGACTAACCTCTGAGGAAATGAGACAGCTCATCAGCAATGTGAGTTTGCTGCGCCTCGCCTTTTTAAAGATGCAAAAGCAGTATGAGGGCCAGAGACACACTGGCTGTTTAGAAAAGTCCTCTATGGCTGCAGCTTAGCACACAGTTTATTGTAATGTGTCACTGGGTCTAACAGTTGTTTCTGCTGCATGTTCAGATTCTTGAAGAGTCGGACATTGACAAGGATGGAACCGTCAACCTGTCCGAGTTTCAGCATGTCATTTCAAGATCGCCAGATTTTGTTAGGTGTGTAGAAATCTCATTACTGCTCAAAAAAGTGTATGTTTTTGTTCAACAAAATTTTTAATTTTAATTTCTTCACAGCTCTTTCAAGATTGTGCTGTGATGACCTACTGTGGACTGTGGACATGGATCACCCATTAATTCTTATATTATGATGTGTGATTTTCAAAATTAGAACTTTAGAGATTTGCCTTAAATTATATTTGCCTGTGGATTTTACTGTATTAACCCTTTTATGTATGTGAAATATAAAACCTTTTTTTATATTTCTATAAAGAAAGTTTTCAAAAACTGATTTTACCAAGGTTTTTTTTATATAGACAAGAGAAGCTTAAATATATGTGTGTGTAATACAAAATGCATTTAATTCAGTTTTGTATTTGTTGTAATAACAAACAGTTCCTGGTACGTTGTCCAAAGTCCATTGTTCACGTGCATCAGTGAGATTTCATAACATTTAAGCGTTAGCCACTTCCTCCTTGACAACAGCAGCAAAAGTGTTCCACGCCCCACATACAACATTGACCACACACATCTGCTGCTCTCTGAAGAACTCCACCTGCTGTGGCTCATCTGAGCTCAAAGTCTGGTGTCCAAGCTGGCCGTATTCACCTGAAAAGATCATAAAAAGATGGACAGGGAAGTCTTTTATTACTGGTACTGAGAATACATTAGAAAGATGTAACACATTAACAATCTCAAAGTATCACTTTAGATTCAGATTTAGACTTACCCCAGCCCCAAGTGTAGAGGTCACCTGTGGCTAAAATGAGAAAATATGAAATTATAAAAATGACTGACATTAACTCACCAAAAAAATGTGCATCCATAGCCAAGAGAGACATCTTACTTGTTACTACAGCTGTGTGCCGGGAGCCACAGCTGACTGTCTTGATTTCACATGATGGAGTGATATCTAGAAGAGCTGGGAATGCCTGGATGGATATGAACACTTCTTTGTCGTCTTCTCCCTCCTGTGGATTTTCACGTGGAGATGTGCTGACATCTTGACAGTTCAATTTATGAAAAAATGTTACTAAACCTTTCAACGCTTAAATCATAATTTTGAAGTGGTTACTGCCTGTTGCATACATTTGTATGTGTATTCCAGTCAAAGGCACAGTTCATAATCTTTGCCATACCTGGAGTGCTGTCTATTTATTTAAAAAGTTAGGGTGTGACTTTGCAAATGTGATATAATTAAACTGGCTCATTTTCAGAGGGCAACATTAGGCAGGCATCCTTTAATAGATGGTGAATCTCATTGAAAATGTTCATATTGAGGTCTTGATTTACTGTAAGAGTATCATACCTCAAAACAAAAAGTGGCATAATGCATTACATCAGGTTTAGTTACAGCTACAACTGAACTGAACTAGCTGGCTATTTGGATTTATAGACAGCAAAAGGAAAGATAGATTCAGTTTTATGAGACCAGGTTTTGAGATATCTCTGATATTTGTGTTGCCATTTCAGCAGCGACCTCTTTTTCCAGAAATAATATCCCGGTCATTCTTGATAGTCTGTGAGAAAGACGCTTTTTATAGGGACAATTTATTCTGCAGGAATGAATTTGTGGATTCTGTTTGTGATTCTGCTTCTATTGAATGTTAACATTCTGCAAGCACCACAAATAAAATGTCATTCACCTCAATTGTATTGGCAACAGAAATGTCAGGGACAAAAACCTGGCCAAATATAACTAAAGAAACTATCCACATGGCTAGATATAAGTGAGAAAACCTTTTTTTTTTTTAAAAAAAGGACCAACCGGCTTGTTGGCCACTTTGCTGCTGTGCTTTCCTCAGGGCTTGTGATGGAAGTCCTAGCTGGCCACTTTCATTCCAGCCCCACACATAGAGGTCACCCCCATCTATGAAGAAAAGTAATTTAAAGTCATTTTTTCACCAGTTAAGTACATACCCCTTTGCACTGCCCACATGTCTGTATGACGCTTACCACTAATGCAGACAGAATGCCAGCCTCCTGTAGCTACACAGCTCATGGCCATCCCCCAGAGCGCCTCCACTGCCCTGGGCTGCTCCTCAGAGGTGAGGCCTCCGTGCCCCAACTGACCGTGGCTGTCAGTTAAACACAAGAGCTCATTCAGGTTATATGTCTATTAAAAGTACATACATGTATTTTTCAGATTATGCGTGAAGGTATGTGGGCTCTACCTGCCCAGTCCCCAGGTGTACACAGCTCCAGTAGCACTGAGAAGTACAGCATGCTCTGCGCCCAGTGCCAGACTCTTGGCTTTCAGGTGTGGTGATAGGGACTGGTAGAAGGGAGGTTTTGTGGCTATGTAACCCCCAGGGACTAATGGGAGATTCAGAGGCATATCTGGAACGCAGTGGGGAAAAAAGTGTACTTTTGAGCCTCTTCTTAAAACACTTCTAGTAGCTGTCAGAGTAGATTATAACAAACATTACCAGAGGATTCTGGCTGGGTTTTTATTTCCATGCTCCATGCTGGAGTTTCCTTTTTGTTCTCCAGGTCCCAGGACTCAACTCTGCCAGGGAAAGACAGGGTCAAGTATGATTCACTGATAAAAGCGTCCTTACAGCCACGGCTCTCTGCCATAGAAATGCATTCTTTGGAGGTGACAGCTCCGAAACCTGCCAAGCACACACAGCCTTCACCTAACAGAGAGAGCAGAGTCAACCATTTAATGATACATAGTGTGATATTACAGACGCTTTCTATTTCTGGTGCAGTTTCTAACCATGGGCTCACAGAGCTTTTAAAAGTTGCTTCATGTCTGATAAACTTACCATCCAAATGCAAAGATGCTCTCCGACTCCAGCTTGCTCTGACTGCACTGGTCTGCATGCAGATACCCTGTCTGCTTCCACTTCTGTCCACATGACCGAGTTCCGTTGGATTAATTACTTTTATTTCCTTCACGGCGTCAGTACCTTTAATTATCTTCTCGTGGATGCATATCTGCCCAAATGCATTAAAACCAAACCCGAACCAACGCATTAGGAGTGCTTTAAAATCCTCTGGTTTCTCATGTCACTAAAACGATGCTGCGCCGTACGACGCAGTTGTCCGCAAAGTATGGACGCGTGCGAACATAGTAGAAACTGCGCATGCGCTGCTGTGGCAATGGTAATATTTTTTCCAGGAAACTAAACAAAAAAGGACCCGTTTTCTCATATTCTGAGACCGCATGTCATCATCAAGGCAAGAGCGCAATAAAGATACAATTAAAAAAACAAAAACCTGTCTGTCTCTTACTTTTTTGTTGTCAATAAATCCTCCATTTATGAAGCTAATAATATTCAGCTTTTGTTTAAACTTTTTCAGTGTTGTTTTAAATCTATGATCATTTTAAAGGTGCCACATTGTACTACTGTTGAAATGTACTGCACCATACTGAGGGATTTCTAATCTTGTCTACCTCATTATATCAATGAGGTGAAGCTAAATAACAGAAAACACCTCTGTATAATGAAATATAGTTCAACAGTATCACAAACAGCTCCGAACAGCCTCCAAAATGACCATACAATTGATGTAATGCCTCTCTGAAAACAGTTTCAACAAAAACTGAACATTATAATCTTCATGAAGTCAGAATTTACTGCAGGACTATTGTGTTATCAAGGTGGACATGATGCACTGGCAACATCTCACTATTTACTACTAAAGAAATCCCTGTCCATATGTTGAGAAGATGAGAAAACAGGTCCTTTTTTTTCTCTGTTTGCCAGTGATTTTATTTTTTACTATTCTAAATATGAAAATAAAATCAAACCATTTTTAAATTTCTGCTTATCCTTATTTGACCAGAAAAACAGCTCATATTTCAAATCTTTTGCATTTTAAAACGAAAATCAAATAACCCCTCGATTTTTTGTTTTTCAATACACATTCCTGAAAAGAAAATCAAATGACTAAAAGATACACGGATTGTTCGGGTATGGAGAGCTTTTATTTTCCTGCTTGTTTGTACTGAAAGCAGTTAGAAAAACAACCAACCATACAATTAAGACATTACAGAATGTAATGTAGTGATAACTTAAAAAAAACAATAAGCACACAATTATGTTAATAAAATGTGTTTAGGACAGAAATCATTATAAAAAAATGAATAAAGTAGTGTGTAAAATAAAGCAAGGGTTTTTTTTGCAAATGTCAAGGAATAGGAATGTATAAAGCAGCCTTATTGGACTACTTTGCAGGATGTTCATTAACATACAGTATAATGAAGACAAATACAATCAGTGGAAAACCAATGTGAGACAGCAGCCAAAGCTATCGTGGGACAAAACACTTGTGAATGTATCTTCTGGTTTTAATATAATACATTTATTTCAAAATTCTGTATTGCTTTTCACAGTTTTGTTAAGGTGTAAGACACATTAGAATTTCCCGGTCACCTTTTATCCATCCAGACCAAAACCGATTTCTGGTGAAGGTGAAATGATTTCACTGATCCCTCATAATGCTTACAGCACTTAAACAGTGCCATGAGGCTTATCTGCAAACTGCAGCAGTGTTTTCAGGGTTCAGTTCCTTCTACCTTTGCTTTCCCTTCCCTGTTCCTGATGATGCCGTACTCCATGGCCTTGTCTAGGCAGTTTTGAGCTATCCTTGAAACCGGCACCGGGATGCCCTCTCCTCCTTTTGCCAGGACAGAAAGAATTTCCAGAACTTCACTTTCCATGAGCGTGTCAGCGAGACTCTTCTCTGCCTGCATCATGTTGTGAATGATGACCACTCCACGATGACGCAGGTCAGATATATCACTGAGCAGCAGTGCCTGAAAGATCTCCAGCCACTGGGTTGTCTGAAAAAAGAGTACAACACAGATTCCTGTGAGCCAAAACAGAATTTTAAAAAATGGTATTGATTTGGAGGAGGTGTGGGGAAGCAGGTGTCTGCTGCAGGGATCTGCTTACAGTGTCAGGGATGCGAGGGCATAGCTCAGGCTGTTCAGTAGTCAGCATGGCCAATGTCCCCGCAGCAGCTTTTCTCAGCCTTTCATCCTCCTCTCCGCTAAAGAGCACAAGCAGTTTCAGACGATCATTCCCAGTGGCCAGGTACAGCTTCTGCACCTGAAGACACATACAAGCACCCACTGCTCTTAGTTCAACTTTTCTACAAATGTGTGCCATTAAAAAATTGATGATTAACGGTGTATGTCTAACCTCTGTGCTCAGGACCAAATTACACATGCACTCTGTGGCAGACGCTCGGACCAGGTTGTGCTCCTCAAACATGTAGCCTTCAATTTTTGGAACAGCCTTCTCCTTTATGATCTTTTGTCTGTGAAACAACAAACATCATTACAAGCAGATTCTCTGAACACTGATATCAGAATAAGGCACACATTATGGAAGGAGGGCAAACTTGAAAAGGAGACTTGAAAGGAAAAACATTAAAAAAGGGAAAAGCTTTGACGTGATAAAACAGAATAATAAATAAACAGTACCAGGCAGGTGCTTGTATTATCAAGAGAATGTATAATTACACCCATGAAATATTAATAATATAGTACTGTGCAAAAGTTATAGGAACTTCAGAAGTTTAGATCCCAAATGTATTCTGCAATTCAACGATGACTCAGACAGACAGAGTCAAAGATCTATTTTCAATGACAAAAAGAACAAGTCGTCCTACAACAAATTATATATATATGGCATTTTCACTGAGCCCTGATCTCATTGTCATCATCAGTCTGGGATTAAATGAGGAGCCAGAAGAACTGTGACAAGTTCTACAAGATACTCGGAAAAACCTACTTGCACCTACTTTAAAGTAAGTTTAAAAAAATGTGAGTGAGCCATTGTACTGAAGACAACTGGTGCTGTTTTAAAGTCAAAGTGTGGTCACACCAAATATTGATTTGATTTTTTTTTTCTGTGTACTGTACTTTGTATGAAGTTATTTGATGAATAAAAAGTATTTATGGCATTATTTTATATCCTCACTTTACTTTTAGAACCTAAAACGTTTGCACAGTACTGTATATACAGCACATACATTAAACATTTTCAAATGTATGCATGCAAATTGAGTGGGATTGGGAATGGGATTTGTGGGATTATCATTTTTAAATAGGACCTAGTATGGTTGTCAATTAAAATGACTCATAACATTATAACTACATTTATGAAAATGCTGTATCTCCTTTGAGAAAGGTAAAACACGAGAATGAAACTTAGGGTCTTGATTTGTAAACAAGTTCAACCATTTGTTTTTCGTGTTCACAATATAATTCACTGTGTACATGAACTCTCTGGGAGAGACTTCCCCCTGGTGGCCAACCTGAGTCTATCACTGATGCCGGCCAGGTTGGTGAGGGCCATGAGTGACTCGAAGTTCTGCAGCAGGGAGCACTCAAGACTTAGAAGACTGATAAGCGGGCGCACCACCTCATATATCTGATTAGAAAAAACGAAAGAAAAAAAAAAAACACAAAATCAAGTTAAACAAGAACAGCTGTTTAGATATTTTTAACAAAATGGCTGATTACTGCATGTCTTTTTACCCTTTCTCCTGGGAAGGCAATCTCAGGATTAGATGTGATAGTTATTTTAGCCAGGGCTTGTGCTGATTTGATTTTCCCTAGATCTGTGTTGTCAGATGCCAGTGGGATCAGAGCCTGTGGTGGAAATCAGTAAACATTAATCATGTAAGCCTCCTAAAGCAAGTTGTTCAGATCCATGTGCAGGCTAAACTAAGTGCTCTACCTTTCCTCCACCCTGTGCCACCACTGTGCCTCTGTCTTCCTGCCGTTCCACCAAAGCCAAAAACACCCTGCCGTGGGAGATTAATTGAAAAAATACTTGGAGTTAATCCACAGAAATGACTGAGTGAAATGGACTCATGGCCATTTTCATACCTGGCAATACACTCTCTACAAGCCTCAGTGAGGGCTGGACTCTCCTGTTTGACCATACACACCAACGCAGACACCACACCAGCCTCCAGCAGCTTCCCCAGCCTCTTCTCCACGTAGGAAGATGTATCCTGACACATAACAGGTTCACATTAAATACATTTCTTGCAGAAAACAAATACACATGTGACATAATTTGTTAGCACACAAGAAAGAAACAGTGATGTTATAGTAGATCTGCTACTGTATTATTAATATTTAAGGAATGTCGTCTGATTTTAGCTTCACTTGAAAAAGCAGCATTAGAAAGGTACCTTAGGGTGCTCCTCAGGCACGTGTTGCTTTGCATACTTGGCCAGCTCTAACATTTGAGGGTCTGGTTTCTCCACTTCATAGCTGTTGGTGCAGTTCACTAATGTGGAGCCCACAGCAAAGAGCACTGTCTTATCCTCAGACTGCAGGAACACAGAAAATCAAAGATGTTATTCCAGTATGCACCAGTATGAGACATTTGGGTGAATTTTCATGGTTTTCTGGATTCTTATATTAAATTAAAAAATAACAAAACCCACCGAGACCCTCCTCTGGGAGAAATCATTATTTTGAGTGTAAAACAAATCCAACAGTTACACTAATAAATCAAACCTTTGCTAGTTCAAACATGGCTTGGAGAGCGTTCTTGTCTTCCACAAAGTCTTCCTTCACATCAGCATCAAAGGTGAGATAGGCGAGGCCTTCTACAGACCAGCGGCGCGACGTTGGAGGCAGAGATTCATTACACAGCCACCTAACAGAAGAGGAGAAACAGCCTGCATCTTATTTCAAATCCAAGAAATCACTCATTATCTGTCGTTTTTAAATCAGGTTGTGCAACTGAGGGATCATTCCCAACACCTTTCTCCTAATTTACACTCAATTTTAAGATTCAGCACAATCATACATACTTCCTGCACTGCTTGGCAAGCTTTAATGTGGATCCTTCTGCAAACTGCTTCATGCTGAAATCTGTCCCTCCTGCTGATCCAAGCTTGCACAAACCCTGTGGAATAATCATCAGAAGCCATAGTTAGTTTTATCTATATATAGATATGTTCTTTTTTTCCAACTGTCAGAAAGAAATACAGTTGCTTCGCTGCAATATTTACCACCAGAGCTCTCACGCGTATCCTGTCATTCTCACTCTTCTTGTAGAGGTCCTTTAGAAGTGCCACACCGTTGGCTGTGATGAAGGAGGCTCTCTTGGCCTTGCCTGCAGCATGGATAAGAGCCTCTACTGCTACCTGCTGGTGAGTTACATCTTCAGAGGCACACAGAGAAATCACAGCATCCATCATTCCTGACATCTCCAGAGTTCTGTTGCCCACATCGCTCGGTCCTTGGAGAAGCACTGATACCGTCTGGATGGCCCGCAGCTTGGCGTCAAGGCCCTGTCGGCTAAAGTGTTGCCTGCACAGAAAATCATAACCAATAAGATTTGAGGTTTATCACAAACTACATACGTTTTCTTTTATGGTTTATGGATAGTAATGTTTTGTTAATCATGTTAACAAATGGAGGCTAAACATTTGGCTATATCTCAGTCAACTCACTGAACATATTCTTCACATAATTTGTTGAAGTTCTCCCTCTCTTTGTCGCTCTTAAGGTCATCATAGAGTTTGCTGAGCAAGACAGAGCAGCTCATGTGGGAGTTGTCTGTAAGAGGTGGTCCTTCTGAGAGCTCAGGTACTGTCCCTGCCACCTCCAGGATCTTCTTCAGGCCTGCAGGAGGACAAGGAGTTCATTGATCTGGGTAAACCCATGCCAGGTCAAACTGGTGACTAAATGTATGAAATGGGCTTGAAATGCTCAAATGCAAATTTAATTTTATTCATTATGGGCAGATGTTACGCACCCTGGTCTATCACCCATATTGTGACGGAGTTGTCTGGGTTTTTTAAAGACTTGCGGGGCACTTGTTTGACCAGGAGGTTGATGGCACTATCTCTGCCAGGCCCTGACACATTAGCATCTGGCATCATCTCCAAGAGGTGGCGCAACATCGAGCGTAGCTCCTTGGATGGTTCTGGGTTAAATTCATACAATCATATCAAAATACAGTCAGTCAACACTGAAAGCACAGATCAGAGAGCCGATACACACAGAAATGTGTTTGTTAGAGATCAACTTTCAAACCCCAAACATAAACATGATTAGATTCCAAACTCACCAGGAAGTATGGCTTCATCTTTCACTCGGATCTCTTTTTTCATGCCCTGCGTCAGAGCCTCAAACATCACCTGCAGCAGGTGGCAGGCAGCCAGGGACACAGTGGAAGCCCCTGATCCCATTACTGCACACAGCTGCTCCATTCCCAGCTCATTCACTATAGCCATAGTCTGGGAAAAAAACAAATGTCAGCAATAAAAGTCAGTGAAGCAGTGTTACAAGCAAGGTGGATACGGTCTCCTTTAGGATCTGTTGGTAAATGTGCTAATGCAGACTTTACTAGAAACAAACTACTAAGAGGGGAATTGCTTCTTCTTTATCCATGTGTTCCAAGAAAGAAAACAAGTTTAAATCCCTGTCAAAAAAGGGGCTTTAAAGATGATGCAATGAGTGAGTTTAAGGGAAATTGTAGCACTTACTCTGGACTGATGTCCTGTGCACAAGCCAACCAGCGTTCTCAGAGCGGAAAGTACAATGTCTTCCTGCTTTGACTGTAGAAGTTTGTGAATCAGTTTCACTCCATCATTACGAAAGATCTGCTCAGCTCCTGCCGCTTCACGAGATAACACCACCAGATTCTGAGCAGCCTGAAATAGAATGATGGACATTCATTTCTCACAGAGGTGCAATATCAAATGAAACTCATTATAAAAAGTTGTGAATTACAGCAGTTTGCTCAGTTATGTTCTTGCCTTTAGAGGCATCCTTACCTTCTGTCGGTCTATGTCTTTTGCAGATGTATCTAAGAGGAGGGAGAACATTTGTTGCACACGGGCATCTGTGGAGTTTAGTTGTGCCGACTACAGGGTTTAAGAGACAACATCCCAATTAGCTTATGTTAAGTTATAGTTTATGATTAGTTGTGATTTCAACAAGGTACAGTTTTAATGAGACAAACCTCCATGACCCTTTTTACACTAAAACAATTAAAAGAGTATCACATCACCTTCTGCTGGATCTGTGCTCCCAGCTGTCTGAGCAGATCCTGGAAGGCTTTGTTTTTGGGATCCATCTGGGCACACCTCTGAGCATCCAGAAAAGCCTGGTCAAGACGACCGAGTTTCTGAAAAGCCTGAGCCCTCCTGAACCTGGCTTTCACATCTCCTGGATCAGTATCAAGAGCTGAAAGGTGAAAGTGACATTCAGGGCAAATGTTTACATGCGTAAAACTGAATCCAGTTAGAGAGACAGTTCTTACAGAGCTGCAATGATTAATTGATTAATCATTTAGTCAATTCTAAGGAAAAAAATTAAAGTTATCTTGTTACAGCTCCTTAAATTTGAATATTTTCTGGTTTATTTAGTCATCTATAATAGTAAACTAACATATTTGGGTTATGGACTGATGATTGGGACAAAACAAGCAATTGAGGTTGCACCTTTGAAATTACACCTTGGGCTTTGGGAAACAGTGACCCGACATTTTATTGATCAACAACTAGTCGATAATGAAAATAATCATTATTTGCAACCCTAATTCATTACCTAATGATAACCTATACACATAGTAGATAGGCTGTGATGCTGGTTATATTTATGTTGGAAGGGGTTCTCAACTATCTTACTTTTTGAAAGAGATGCTCGTGTGGAGCTTTTCGAACATTTTGGTATTTAAGCACCACAAACCAAATGTCTGTCTATTTGGGGTAAGATATAGTTCACACTACATAACTGACATCATGAAAAACTGTCAGTGTGAATGAATGAAAATAAAGGGTGCACATCCACAAGACCTCAGTGGGGTAGGTGCTGGATAAAAAGCTTGGAGCTGAGATTCAGTGTTCGGGTACTTCTTGTATCTAGTTGAGTTTTGACTTATCCAACCTTTGGAGGCATCAGTCTCTGCCTTGCTGTAGTCCTCCAGTTTCAGGTAGCAGGCAGACCGGTTGCGGTGCAGAACAGCCCTCTCTGTTTGGCTGTCACTTAGCTTTAGTGCTTTGGTGTAACAGCAAACAGCACCAGGCATGTCTCCTACTTTGAAAAGGGTGTTCCCCTCCTCTTTCAGGGCCGCAGGGTCCTAGGTTAAGGAGATAAGAGCAAAGTAAGAAACAAGTCCCAGGTATGAGACAATTTAGCTAAATGCTGTTACCTTACCTTTTCTTGTTCACTCACACTCATCTTCAAGGTGCTATACACAAATTCGGCGTTTCTTAGTTGGGTGAATGCGTCGCTTAATTGAACTCTCTTTGCTAACAAACACCGCTAACTTCAACCAAACATGTTACTGATGCTCTCTATCTCGCTTCTCTTCCGGGTGTCGGAAGCACGATGATGACGTTTTACGATGACAGCCCCGCCCCTCCCGCACGCTGCATTACCATAAAAGGAAGAGAGAAGAAAGAGAGCAGTAAGGGCATCTCTGCCTCCATCTCTGCTTTATTTGGTTACATTTTCATCCTGTGGTACTCTCCGCTCCTCACACACACACACACACACACACACACACACACACACACACACACACACACACACACACACACACACACACACACACACACACACACACACACAGAGAGAGAGAAGAGTTATCAAGCTGCTTATGTAATAATAGAAGAGTGCCACCAATTCAAGTTTAGAGGCTTTCAGCTGCAAGAATTGTTGTAATGTTACAGGTGGTGTAAATACTTTTATGTTAAGCAGTGGCTCTCAAACTTTTTCACATCAAGGAATCCTAAACTGACACAAATTGGACAACAGATCTCTATTTGATAAGATTTTGTTCCAGGGTCCCCCATCTGATTAGATTTTTGTCTTTAGATGTCTTATTACAGAAAGTCCATAAAATCCATGACCAAAATAGTCATACATTCTGTCATTTTGTTACTGATGGATCAAAATGTAGTGAAAATAAATTATTAACCTTTTTGCTGGGGACCCCTGGAACTGCCTTAAGGCCCCCACTATGACAACCAATTGTCTAGACCTCAGCAATGTATGTTATTTTCTGAGCATAGGCCTGCCTGGCATATGTTTTGACTAAGAGTTTAAGGAGCCAAAAAGAACATTACAACCAGGGCCATTATCAAGATGTTAGATATACTGGAGACCAAATCTTTTGCAGATGCATCAAAGAGAATGCATTTGTAATCCTCAAAAAGACTGTCAGAGACCCAGTGGTGGCTACTGGGTCTAAGAGACAAATGTAACCCTCGGTTACCAAAACAGTTAAATAAAGTAATTGGATAATTTAGAAAATGTATTGAAGAAAAGTGTATTTATGTGGGTTTGATTTTAATAATAATATTAATTAATAAATAAAAAAAATTAATTAATTTTTAAATGTATTAAGTAGACAACCGTTATAAATAACGGCTGTATCAGAGACTATATAAGCCTGTGTCACCCAGCTGTCAAGGCAGCAGCTGATCCAGATACCCAGACAGATACAGCAGAACCCAGAGTGATTTGATAAAAGAGATATAAACCTGGAGCAGTCACCCTACTGCTGCTCATCTGCCGTAGTAAATTCCCGGTGAGTTTGAATATAAACCCATTAGTTGTAAATATAGCAATATTCACTAAAAAGAAAAAGAAACAAAAAGGAAAAAACGTTAGCGCTAGCAGCGCTAGCATTAGCAACGGTTAGCAGCAGTTAGCCACCACTGATGTTGATAACAGTTGGTTGATAGCTAGCGGTCCTAGCGTTAGCGGAAGTTAGCAACTGCTAGCATTTGTAGCCGTTTATAGCCGTTGGTGCTAACAACGCTAACGTTAGCAATTGGTAATTAATAACCGATTAGTAGCTATTTTGAGTTATGTGTCTATTGAAATCAATTTGTATATAAGTCAATGTTAAAGTTTTATTAGTTGTACTGTAATCATCATTGTATATATCTTAAGCTAAATTGATATAACCTGTTTGTAATTCTGTTATCGATTTTTAATGTCTTAATGATTGAAAAGAAAAGAGAAAACATGATAAGATAAGGAAGAAAGCAAGTTTTATTTTGTTTAGTTTATTAAAATTTCAATCAAATGATAATTTGTAAATTTAGAACAAGAGGGATTTTGGAAGAAAAAAAAAGAAAAGAAAAAAAAAGTATTTGAGCTGTGTAGTGATCATTATTATTTTTTGGCTTTGTGGGTACAAGGCCAGGTCCTCATCCCCATCCTCATCTTCATCCTTGTTCTTGTCTTCACCCTCCTCCTCATCCTTGTCATCCCCTCCATCTTCATCATCCTCGACATCCCTTCCATCCTTGTCCTCCCCTGCATCATCATCTGCACTACAAATTCTTCAGCTCGGCTGGTTCCAGTAGGGACATTACAGTAGGGCTGAAGTGGCGAGCCAACCCTGAACCAGTGGAAACCTTTTATTGATACTTAAGTTTTTTGATATTGTTATTGTTGTTATAATTTTGTTAGCATTTTATTTAGTTGAATTAGAAAGGGAAAAATAGGGTTGAACGAACCACCTGTTGGGTAGAGACCAAAATAGAAATAAATAGTTTAATTATAGCTTAATTAGTAAAAAGACTAAACAAAGACATTTTAATCATTTAAATTTAGCTCTTAATACCAAATAAAATTAATAATTAACAATAATTAGATACTCACCCGACAGGTGGATTCGAGGTTGTATGTAAAGAAAAGAGTGAAAAGTCTATTTATTTTTGTATTTATTTATTTTTATACATGTGGTAGTGTCATTGTTATGTCTGTTAAATGTTATTTTGAGAAAAGAGAAAGAGATAAAAGAACTGATTTAATGAAATTAAATAAATTGTGTAATTACTAATTTGAATCATAACAGTTTGTGTTTGGTGTCCAGTTGCTTTTCGATACCCATTTCTCCTGAGCGAATTTAGACTTCTGAGACGCTGGTCCAAATTGTATGTGAGTCCTCTCTCGTGTTATAGAGAGGCTATCTAATTTAAAAAAAGAAAATCTACTTCTGGTTGTTACACAAGCCCTTGATCTGTTTTTGTTAGGTTATAGTTTATGATTACCTATGGTTTTCCCAAGTTTCAGTTTTAACTTTCATGACCCTTCTTCCACTTTAACAATTAAAATAGCATCACATCACCTTCTGCAGGGCCTGTATAAAACTTGTGTGTTTTTGTTACATTCATTTAACTGTTTAGTTTTATTTTCCTGCAAAGCAAGGTTCGTATGTGCAGTGGGGTCTCCTGTGATAAAAAAAAATATGTTGACATGTCACAGCAGGAAAGGCATGGGTGTAAATGATAATGAATAATAATGAAATGATTTAAATGATGCCTTGATTCCATTTAACTGCTTCAGTTTCAGCATCCTGGCATTGTGCATGCTGTCACACTGTGACAGTGTCATGGTTTACTGGGACAGTTGAATAAATGGAACGCCTTGCCTAAGGACCTGAGAGAGGCCCCCACACTGAACACTTTCAAAAGCATGCTAAAAACACTACTTTTCATAACAGCCTATGGCTAATTTCTTTGCTTTTGTGTGTGTCTTTTGACATTTGTATATCCTGCACTGATTCTTGTATGACTGCACTGAAACCTGTTGATGCATTCTGCACTTACATTTTTATGATTGCGTATATTATTATTATTAACACCTGAGCTTTTCCCACTATAAATCCAAATGTTTGCTGTGAAAAAGACTTATATCTTGGGGGAAACCTTGCATCGTGGTCTAAATGTGGCTTTTAAAAATAAAATTCTCCACACTGCGAGAGTATAATTTAGAGGGGAGAAATAATAAATACATCAATATATCAATCATTTCAGTAACCGTTTTGCCTCTACAATCAGGATACAAATATTAACTGAGAAGAATATCAATCAGTCGTAAAAAACATCATTGGTAATTTGTCTGGTACTGTTCATCTTCCAGATTTCCAGAAATAATAACCTTCATTTCCTCTACACTAATCACAACACTCTCACACTAACCTAAAAACATGCTGGCGATAAAACACTAGCATATAGCAATAGGCAATATTATAAGAGTCAATTGAACAAAACCAAAACCAAAATCCATATGGTTATTACAAGCATGTGTATGCTAAACACTATAAGATGAAGTAATTCATAACTGTAGTAAGCTGTACAACTAACAGAATGTAAGTGTAGTAGAAACTACAGTATTTTCTTCTGTAATGCAGTTAAGTAAAATATATGCTCTCACAAAATAGAGACACAATAAAGTACCTGAGCTGCCACACTGTACTTCCTTGAGTTCATTCAATTGGGGTGGGTTTATTTGAATGTGAATGGTGACAGATTCACTCAGTTCGTTCACTTTTTGGAGCAAAAGTGAAAATAATTCATTGTATTTTGAGTTATATTCATTTGAAAATATATTGAATTGTAAATATTTACATGTTAAGTACTGTTCTGCCATGTCACACTAGTATTACAATGTCTTCCTTTATGTCAAAACTGAAGTTTCCTAGTTTAGTATTTCCGTGATCAGCCCTCTTTCAGACTCTCATTTAGCAGGACAGCCAGGCACTATTGTTGTGTGTCCTCTGTTGCCTTAGAGACAAGGCAGTTCCCTTAGGGCCTTGTGCTCAGGTACACCTGTGAAGACTCTCATATTACTATGGCAGCTTTGTGACTTTGACGACAGTTGGTATATATATATTACTTAAGGGCTGGTTTGGCTGTGAGACCTCCTACATAACAGATCAACAGCAGATCCACCAGACTCAGTGACAGCACCAGGGGACTCATGAACCCCTGTCTGAAATCAAAATCAACAGCAGCTGCGTAAACATTTTTTTGTCATGACTTTGTTTTGTGAGAGATTATACTTTCAGAATAAGTTATATTATTTATTCATATTAATAATCTTTTTTAAATGGGGAAAAACATTCTTCTGCACTTTCATCATACACAGAATTTGGAATGATTTCGTAGATCCCTTTTAAAGCCTCTTGTGACTGGAGCAGAACCAAAACAATACCATCTGTTCTCATCATGCCCCACACAGTCTGCTGATTAATTATTGAAGTGTTGACTAAGCTCCTGTTTCCATAAAAACATAAAGAGTTCCTGAATGATCCATCAAAAGAAAACAACATGTGACTCACCTGCAAAGCACTATTACATTTTCCACACTGGTCTTTTCAGGTGTCGTTCCTGCATAGTGTTCTCACTACCCTGCAGGCTGATGTTTATGCGTTAATGATTTAATCAGGACTGCTTGACTCCATCTTTCTATAGGGAAGTAGTTTAAACATGAAGTAGGCAATCAAAGGGTATTATTATAAAAGTTGCATGGGGACATAACTTTACATTAATATTATTTATATTACTCCATGTTTCTGTTATATCAAGCACTTTGACTACAGAAAATCTCACGTTTGGCATCCATGGGGGTCCATCTTTGAGTAGTAATACTGACAAATCACTTCCTTTAAAATCAAATACTAGACTTTTTTTTAGAGATTTTTATAAGATATTTTGACATAGCTCAACTCTATTTAGCTGTTTTGGTTGTAGGGATGTGGTATTGTGTGTGCGGATTCACTGCCACTATGTTAAGGCTTAGTGGGACACTTAAACAGAGAGGAGCCACCGCTAATGTTATTAGAAATATGTGTGCTTTTCCCACTATGACAAGTCATAATGACTGCTGTCGCAAAAAGTCTCTATAATTTGCAGCTTTCATTGCCTTAGTCTACTAAAAATAGTCTAGTAGATTGCTAACTAAATGCGGCTAGTTTATATGTTCTTTTGTGTCCCTAGCTACAGTATCTCAGGTTTGGACTTTGGATGCTGTGGCTTTGTTTAATGTAACTGGATATGACCTACTTTCACTATCATTCTTGTTCATACACTGATTATTTTAAACTTTAAACAACAGCCACCCGCATTCAATATTTTGAATTTGGCAATGTAATGTAGCACCTCAAGCTAAAAATGTTTAGACAGTGACAGATTTATTAAAAGGTCAGTCTACCCACATTACAAAAACAAAACCAAAAAAAATCATACTTTCTTAACCGCTAGTGATGTCTGGCCAAGCAGCTACTTTCAGTTTTGTGAGCTGAGCTTTGGAGATATCCCTAGATAACCCATACAGTAGTGTGACTTTCTGTAAACAGTGTACCCATTTATTCAGGACAGACTGATAAATGGTTAGGTCTATTTCCTCAATAGACAGTGGATCCAGTATATATAGCCTTGTTCGTTTGGCATACAAATAGTCAAATGATTATATGAAATGGTCAGTAAGCTACTGTTAATGTCTTCTTTGTTAAATCATGTGGTATTTGACTTCATTGGTAAAGTAGAGACCAGCTCATTGCTTAAATGCAAAGAATACATTTTCCATAAAAAATAGAATAGCGCTCACATGTTAGAAAGGGTAATGCATGTATGTGTATTTATGTATGATGGCATACATACAATAAATGAATGTGTGTCTGTGTGAGGGGCTAAATCCTAACCTTTGCATTATTATTAATATTTATCATCACTAAACTGCTGAGTGGATTGTTTTAAACTTTACAGTAACTAAATAGCAGTTAATTTTCAAATGAGAGATAAATCTTTATTTATAAGAAATGATCTCCCTTATAAATCATGTCAGTATCCATGAAAAACACTTGAACTGAAAAATAAGATACGCAATCAAAAAGTAATCAGATCTAATAAGTTACATGACTTTGATTGATCAATTTAAATACTTACATTACTTATTATATTTTAATTAGGGTAACTAGTAATCTGTAACCTATTACATTTCCAAAGTTACCTTCCCAACCCTGCAGGTAAATGGGTCATGGTAGCAGTGACATCAGTAGGTCACAGCATGTTGTGTAGTAGGTTGACTATGAGCTTTACAAAGCTTGTCTTGTGTGCACTCCGGTTACATCTCTAATGCAACCAGAGTTGCTTAAATCTGGTTATTATTTGTGTTATTAAATCATAGTTTTCTCATAGTTTATGCTGTGTGTCATAGTTAAACACATGGCTGATTCAGGCCATGCAGTGAAGTGTGGTTTAAGTCATTATATTTATACAATAATCATTCAATCATTTGTTAGCTCACGTTTTGTTTTAGTTTAGAAATGAAGATTTAGTGCATTTATTTTAAACTCTGCTGAAGTTGTGAACCAATCACCGACTGATGCGCAACTCCTCTTCCCATAAGGCTTTGCAGCAGCTCGGTAGTAGCTGCTAGGCTAGCTGCTTCACTTAATCTGTCAGCCAGCAGCTCAAAGCGGGCACACACAGCTGGGCTCTGCACTCTCCTTTCACAGGTAACGTCACATTTGTTTCGTTTTCTTCACAAAGAGACAGCGTCCAAAGGTCGTACATGAATGCTAGCCGAGGTTTAGAGCAAAAGTGGTGGGTTAGCCAGGTAATATCCGCCACGTAACGTTAATAATGTAATCAAGCCAAGCCGCTTTCACTGTCGGTTAGCGATGGACATAAATCTGTCCTGCTACACACGCTTTTAACAGCTGCAGAGAGACAGGCTGCTGTTCACCTAGATTTAATGTGTATACTACCGGTCAGTGACTCCTGAAGCTACCTCGAAAACCAGTGGAGTTGATGTGGAAATGTTAGCTAACGTTAGCGCTAGCTTGTTTGGCTGCTTATTCGTGATCGCGAGTAAAGGATAAAGTAACTGGGACCATTAAAGTTTGACAGGCACAACTTGGTTAAGGAGCTAGACGCGTTAACCAGCTGCAGTGTGTATTTTTCTCGGTGATTAAATGCAGGTGTTTTAGTGCTTTGAAGTTTGAAGCAACGCAATTTTACCTGGCTAGCTTCACAGCGATAAAAGTCATCCAAGTTAAACCTTAAGAGAGGTGCAACGCCTCAGTCAATAAACCGAGGGATATCGATCAGAGGGAGCTGATAGTTTGCATGACGGGTTATTAATATTGTAGAAATGTTTTGTGGACGTTAACGCGAAATGTCATCATGTGATTGGTTTTATATTCACACATTTTGTCACATTGATGCAGTGTTGTAGTCCTTAAGCTCAACCAACCAGTGAACCCACCTAACAGAGCATTTCATATTGTGTATAAATTCATCATCTGGCCCAGGTGGTCTAACAAATAACAATCGTCCCTTCTGCTGACATTGATACTGTTTTTTAGTTAGTCTGAGCAACTGTAAATGCCAGGTTATTATCCTAACTCCCTGTGGTAATGCTAAAATAGTCTCAGCTTGAGAAGTGAGCGGATTATGATCGTGTTGGATTTGCACACAGAGGAAAGCAGGGACATCCATTAGGACTGAGGGGAAACACAGGCCACTCTGCTCAGCCCCCCCCCCCCCCCCTCTTCCTCTTCACTGTTTGACTGTACTCCTCAGATCAAGAAGTATCTCTCCTTCTCCCACACAGTCCCTATTACTTGACTCTGTCTCTTGAAATGGTAGGCTGAATACGTATTTCTGCATGCTCCATTAATCTAAAATGTCCCCAACAGCTGAAGAAGAACCTCTGATGTGATTTCAACTTGGCGCTTTTAATCAAGGACAGACCGTGCTGCCACAGAAGATATGCTGTCACCGTGCTCCTGAGAGAAGAATGACATTTGTCTCATTTTAATTCCTGGAGCTGCTTCGGGCAGAGTTGAGGCTTGATTAAAAAGCCTGCTGCTCTCAGCCGAGTTGGTCTTTTTCTTAGCCTGTTTCTTTGCTCTGCCGCAGCCTAGCATGCAAACTGTTATGGCACTGGAGGCCAACTGAGTTAAGGGGGACTCTGTGGCAGTACTGGAGGATTAAACGCTGCCGTGGGAGTGGGGACTGGTTCACAAGAGCAGGCCCACAGTGACACACATCATGCTGCAGGGACACTAGGTTCCCTGTTTGAGCCCCCTCTGTGTGGTGCTTGTTTTTTTTCTTTTTCTTTTCCTGCAATCTCATTGATTTGGATGGTTGAGCACAAGGGCTACTTTGAAGGAGCCCACCGGTGGCTGTGGTTTGGCCAAAGCTGACAGACCGCCTGCCAGCTATTGCTGATTTAGTACCCCTGTCCACTGCTACCCCTGCTGCCCCCTGTGCTGTGGTCTCCAGTATGGTGAGTGGAAGCTGTAGGCATCGCAGATGTGGAGCTGAGCCATTGATACCAGCGTAGCTGCTTACTTTTCTTATTTTTTGCTCTGTGGAGGGTTGCCTTCAATTTTTCAAGGACCTTTTTTGTTTGTGTGAAAAAAAAAAGAGACCACAGCCAAGGTCATTTTCTTAAATTTAAACTCCGGAAAGAAGATTGCTCCAGAGGAGGATGAAGCTGAGGAAACAGGTGACAGTGTGTGGAGGGGCCATATTCTGTGTGGCTGTATTCTCACTGTATCTGATGTTGGATCGAGTCCAACATGACCCTGCAAGGCGACAGAATGGCGGGAACTTTCCACGGGTAAGAATAATTGTTGTACTGCTGCTGTCTTGTGTGAGAGCCTCTTTCTGTTGTTTATTTTGGAGCACTTAATTTTTGCATGTTTTGTTGTAATACGTCAGGAGTTGCATGAAAACAGAGGAACTTTTCTCTAAGGCCCAATAGCTGAAGACATTAAATCTTAATCAATCGCATATTGTTTCAACTTAACGTAACATAAAACTAAACATTTATTCATTTTTAAAAAATGTTTAAATTTAAATGTAAATAGACATGTCTAATCATGTATTGTACTGTAGATATCTTTAGGTTGACTGAAATATTTAGCTTGGCTAAAGCAGAGTATTTTTTTTTTTACGACAGATGTCTAGTCTTTCCGGTCTTAAAACTAAAGTCATATAACAGAAAAAATCTTGATTTGCTTAACAGATGTTTTATGATGCTATACAGCTGTGTGATTTGTCATTTCTTTTGTGTTTTTTAGAGCCAAATCTCAGTCCTGCAGAACCGGATAGAGCAGCTGGAGCAGCTCCTGGAGGAGAACCACCAAATCATCAGCCACATAAAGGACTCTGTGATGGAGCTCACAGACACAGGAGCTGTGTCTCCCAGTGGCCACCTGCCCTTCAGGAGTGCCAATGGTTCCTGGGTCCTACCCTTCGATGGCCGCCCCACTTTCCTTGCTGTCAAGCCTCAGGACTGCCAGTTTGCAGTAGGCAGCCATGATCAAGCAGACGTTCAGGTGAGCTTGCTTCACTAATAGTTTGTCTCTAAGATGAAAAGCAATGTGGCTGAATATGTTAAGTATGCTTATTTTTGGGCTTTGTCACATGTGCAAATGGGGTGTTTGTATGTCATTTTTAGATGGTGGATGTGTACTCCCTCCTGAAATTTGACAACCCTGATGGCGGTGTGTGGAAACAGGGCTTCGATATAACTTATGACCCTGAAGAGTGGGACAATGAACCGCTGCAAGTATTTGTGGTCCCCCACTCCCACAATGATCCAGGTGAGCAGTGAAGGCATCACACACACACACACACACACACACACACACACACACACACACACACACACACACACACACACACACACACACACACACACACACACACACACACACACACACACACACACACACAGTGAACCTTTGTTAAATGTTATACATGTCTTAGGGATAATTTAAAAGTCTGTTTCATTGAACAGTTTTTCAAGACGCAGCAAAAAGTGTCTGACTGCTTTTTTTCAGAGGTTAAAAATAGTGTCCTGTCTGTATGTAAAGAGACAACCCTATTAGTGGGAGGCTAGTGTTAGGGAAATCACTCAAAATTTGATTGATTCATTCTAATTCATATTATTATTATTATTAGCATAATACTGATATGTCTGACAGCTCAGCCACAAACAATGGAATTAGACCAGTATTGGCTTTGGAAAACGCTATTTATAGGTTGTATTGACTGTGATTTTATTTTAGACTGACATTTCCATTAAACTTGTTTACCAGCCTGCCACATGCTTGCTAACTTGACAGTTTTGATACGTTGACAGGCTGCAGAGACCTGCAAATTTTGTCCATCAACAATGGAGAATAGACTTCATTCGGAGCTGCATTTGATTAAACTCTGTCGCAAAGTTTTCTTCAGTAATTTGTTATTGTAATTTGTGCCGCATTCTGTGTCCAGGGTTTATAGACTGTAGCGAGGCCAGCTCCCTCTGTAGACACATGAAGGCAGGTTAAACTTGTAATTGGCTCAATCCACTAAATGCAAAGAAAGGTCTTTAAGGGATTTGTCCACTACAGGAAAGCAGGCCAAACAATCAAAGTGACACTATGTTGGAAAGGTTGGAAAGATTAATTACTACTATCTCCAAGCAATGACTCCCATTCACTTCACTACCACCATTTGAAAGGCATTGCTTATAACTGCATAATGATGTGGAACTGATTTCTATAAAATATATTATCTTAGAATATGTAGATAAATATTGGACAGGCTGTGGTACTCTACACTTGAAGTCACAAACAGTGCTTCTTAGTCACTTTCTTTGAAACCACTTTGCTAAATAGCTTTCTGAGGGGAACAGCTCTGCTTGAATAAAATATGAGTCTTATTTTTGATCTGTTGCAGCACTTTTTCCACAGCACTGAGTCTCTTACCTGCCCTGTTTTCTTGGTATCTGCCGGGTGGATAAAGGGGGGGCAGATAGAGGTGTTTTTTTTTAGTTTTTTTTTTTTAGAGATAGTGGACAGTCTGTCTGCACACTGCTGCACAAATTGCTTAGATTTATCTTTTTGTCAGGTTGGATCAAGACCTTTGACAAGTACTTCACAGACCAGACACAACACATTTTAAACAACATGGTGGTGAAGCTGGCTGAGGATCCACGCAGGAAGTTCATCTGGTCTGAGATTTCATTCTTCTCCAAGTGGTGGGAGACTGCAGACATACACAAGCAGGAGGCTGTGCGCAAGTGAGTCACAGTGTAATGAAGCACCCTTTTTTTTTTTTAAAAAGGAAAAGGAAAAAAAAAATCCCTAATCTGACAATTAGTTGAGATTTCTGTGATGCCTGCTGGTCTTACATGTAATACTTAACACAATGGATAATACCCTTTGGCAAATTGTGGATTCTCTAAAAATAGCTTGTTATCTGGTTAATTTGGCTCTCCCTCTTTAGGGCTGGATTATCCTCACCTTTCTTTCTTAATACTCTCTGTTCAACAGACTGATCCTTGGAGGGCAACTAGAGATTGTGACAGGAGGCTGGGTGATGACAGATGAAGCCAACGTTCACTACTTCGCTATGATAGACCAGCTCATTGAAGGACATCAGTGGCTAGAGAGAAATCTAGGTACACATCTGATGGGACAGTAATCCTAACGCTGGCCTCTTTATTTACATTTAGACTTTATGATGCTTAAATGTTTCAGAAGCTTTCTTGTCTCTGTGACATTTTACCTGTAAGTCTAAAGATAAAATGACACCAGTCCACTTAGTGCCTGATAGTTAAATCTTTCTGAGCTCACACAAGCAGCAGGTGTATATCTCAGTGGGTGATAAGATACTTTGTGCTACTTTTAAGTGCTTTCTGCCGAGGAGACTGATTTCCTAAAAGATGCGTGTCTTCCTTTTTATCTGAGCATAATCCTGATATCCTGGCTTTCTGTTGTAGGTATAACTCCTCGCAGTGGGTGGGCGGTAGACCCTTTTGGTCACAGTGCCACAATGCCCTATCTGCTGAAGAAGGCCAACCTGACCAGCATGCTCATCCAGAGGGTCCACTACTCCATCAAAAAACACTTTGCCTCCACCCGCAGCCTGGAGTTTATGTGGAGGCAGGCTTGGGGTGAGTGGACCAGAGCCAGCGATGTCATCTAATTCATGGGCTTATCTTTGTTAAGCTCATTTCCGAATGAGTCATGCCAAATGCCGTGGTCTTTCAAAGTGAGGGGAAAATTTGGAAGGACAACCAGTGCTTAATAGCTTCAGAAGACCCATTTTTTTGCTCTGTTATTTTTTCTCAGAAATGTTTGCAAAAGTCCTGTGAGATGGTAAAAGGTGGAGACATTAAATGTTTTCCCATTGATTGGAAGTTGTTTGTAAGTGCTGGCCAAGAAACATGACCCCAATCAACCAGATGATGCTGTTATAACAATGAACTCTGTTTTTTGTAATGTTTTGGCCTATGACTTTATATTGTTAGTCTCACAAATAGATTTTTTTTCCTGGATTCTATGGGCCCAGGCAAATCCTCATATAAGACATGCCCCTTTTTTAGAATTTTTTGAAAAACACTTTTTAGGAATATCTTAAACCAAAGGTCTGATTACTGCCAAATTGTATGTGGCTCATGATACGGCCAAGATTATATATATAAAAAAAACTAAACAAAAGAAACAGGTGTAGCATCAAACAAATCAGAGTATAAATCAGATATTGTGTCCAATCATGACCAAACTCATGTTATATGCTGTCATAACAAAGTTGAATCATGTGTAAAACTATTTTGAAGTCCCTCAATAGGGGGCGACACCAGTGCCAATATGTGTGTCGGACTGGCTCTGAGTTGGCCATGAATCCAACTTGGTGGATATTTGTAATTAAACTGTTGAAGCTTTCAACTTCTAATGGGCTGTGTTGGCTTGAACCCTGGAATTGCAGCTTGCAGCAGTATTTTCTTTATGAATTGCACATCTGCTGAAGAATTACTGCCCATTTGTTTTTGATGGAAACATCTTCAGATATTAAACTGTTAGATATCATCAGGTTGTCTCTAGTTAGTGATTCATTTACTGTTGAAATGAATTGTCAGTTACTTTTTGCTGTTTTTACGAAGTGATCTCCTGTTTCATCCAGTGTATCTATTGCATTCTGGTCTTTAGAGGCTACTGTATAATATATTGATCTTTGTTGCTTTGACAGATACCGGCTCAAGCTCAGACATATTTTGCCACATGATGCCATTCTACAGCTATGATGTGCCTCACACCTGCGGGCCTGACCCAAAGGTCTGCTGCCAATTTGACTTCAAGAGATTACCTGGGGGTCGGATAAACTGCCCGTGGAAAGTCCCACCGAAAACTGTGGTGGAGGCGAATGTAGCTGAGAGGTGAGGCACGTGGGGGGTTGGTTATACTTTTTGTATGGGAAAGTTGCAGGGTGGAAGTGACAGCTGTAGATCTATCCAGTTGTCTTGCAGAACACATTGTAGTATGTCTGCTAGAGCTAGAATAATAGATAAATCGGCAGAATTGCATATTTTCTCATATTTGCTAGTTGCAGATGTATTTATGTAGCGTATATGTTGGTAGATTAAGTAATGCCAAAGACACGTTTGAGATCAGTCATAATTCAGTAACCAAATTTATTAAAAAGATTTGGGGTTACCTGATCCATCTCTTTCGAAGGTCATAGTGATTTCCTAAAAATCCTGCAGGACAATTTGGATGCTAAGAAATGTGTCCCCTAATTTCCCCCCTTTTCTCTCACCTTTTATCTCAATCAGGGCAAACCTGCTCCTGGATCAGTACCGTAAAAAGTCCAAATTGTACCGCAGCAAGGTCCTTCTTGTCCCTCTGGGGGACGACTTCCGCTACGACAAGGCCCTTGAGTGGGATCAGCAGTACGTTAACTACCAGAAACTGTTTGACTACATGAATTCTCACCCGGAGTTGCATGTACAGGTGAGAGAATAATTTGTCAACTGTCACAAATAGTGTCACCAAATATATATGTTTGCAGCTTTTTTCATAGTTTGTGTGCTTCTGAGCGCAGTGTACCAAGTATGGCAGTGTACAACCTTTCTTGTGGTAATGAATCATGCAGTGGTATTGCTGATAGAACAAAGAATCTGTCAAGGCTCGATGTTTGGTTCTGAAGATGCCATGTAAGATGAAAGCAGCATGCATAATAATGAGAGACTTTCTTTTCTTTTGTTCTGTTCAGCTGTGCTTGAGTAAGGTCTTGTTTTTTTAACAACATGTCATCTCTCTCTGGCTGCTCCTCCAGGCTCAGTTTGGGACTCTCTCAGACTACTTCAATGCGGTATACAAAGCGCATGGAGTGGCCCAGGGAGTTAGACCTGCAGAATTCCCAGTGCTGAGTGGAGATTTCTTTGCCTATGCAGACCGCGAAGACCACTACTGGACTGGCTATTTCACATCTCGGCCCTTTTACAAGAGCCTGGATCGTGTGATCGAGTCACACCTCAGGTGGGCCTTACTTATTCATACATCACTAATAACTTGACACCCACAACCTGGGGTTTGTTTATAGTGCTTCAGTTTTAATAGGGAGTTCTACATCTACATCTTGTTTGCAATGCAAATGGTTGCTTACTAGGTTAAAGCACCAGCAACATCCTGTATACAAATAAAATGCAGGCAGTCTGGATCAAAACACACGATTGGAACTTGGTATGAAAGCACTAGACAACAGCTACATCTAAGTTATTAATGCTTTCCGTTACTGTTTAAAAGAATCTAACATCAGTGATTTTCGTGAATACAGCAGGCAGGAAAACAAGCCCGTATTTTGAATTATTTGACAAACAAAAAGGTTTATTTTATATCAGTTGTATTTTTCTAAATGATGTTCATGTCATCAGAAAAGAAATACTGAATGGGCTTTTAATGCTCATCTGTCTTTGGTCAATGTCTCCTATATCTCCCTTCTTTAAACTAAGGCTGCAACTAATAATTATTTTCTTTATCTATTAATCTGTCGATTATTTTCTCAATTAACTGAATAGTGGTTTTGTTATATAAAGACAGGAAAAGATGAAAAATATTGATGACCGTTTCCATAAAGTACATGTTTTGTTTTGTCCCGTCCAACAGTCCACAACCCAAAGATACAGTTTACTGTTCCGGAGGACTAAAGAAACCACAAAATATTCACATTTGAGAAGCTGGAACCAGAGAATTAGGGTATCGTTTTTCTTAAAAAAATGACTCAAAATGATGAACTAATTAAGTAGTTGCTGATTGATCTTCCGTTAATCGACTTGTCGATTAATCGACTAATTGTTTCAACTCTACTTTGAACGACGAATACAAAACAACCAGCCAAAACCTAACGTGCACATTGTTAATATTAACAAAAGGGTGTATCCATATACAGTGTTTCCCCTTGGTTGACTGCTTTGGGGTGGCGGTGTTGGCTCTGTGTTTGGGGGGGGTTGGTACGTGTGCTTAATAGAACTAGGGAGAGACTCCGCAGCCACACATTTCTCCATTCTGTTTTTCTGTTAAGCGTCATTAGGTTTGGCTACCCCATTGTCGCTATCTTCGGGGCTAACCACCTTTACTTTTCCAGCAGTTGATGAATCAACAGACGAGATTTTTCCTGGTCTTGAGAAGCTGCTGCAATCTACAGTGTGCACAACACACTGTAGATTGACGACTTACTGCTAACTTTTTTCCTCTGCTCGCATTCACATCACTTTTCTGCTGCTCACTTAACTCATTCAACCACACTCACTATGCACACAATACGCACTGCCATATTCCGTAAAAGGAGCTACATTACCAAGAGTTTCAGCGGGAACAACACAGACTTTTGTAACAGCGCTACACAGAGGCTCCTGAGTGCTATGATTTATGTATAAATGGATATTTGATGTTATTTTTGGCATTCAACATTTTTCTTTTTGGCCTGTACAGTTATTTGGGAAACACTGATGTATGTTTGTTGCATGAAAGCCTGGTTTGGATGGTTTGCATGTTCCAACAGTGCGTTTGTTTTGGAACATGCAAAATAAGGCTTGATTTACATTATTTGTGAACTTCAACTTCAGTCTCTCAACTTAAGAAAAGAAATAAAAACTCTCCAAGGAAGCATAACAATTTAAAAAAAATAAATAAAAAAGTTAAATACTAGTACAGTTAAATACTAGCCCCAGTTATGTGACCATTTTTAGCTGACTGACTAAAACTACTAAAATCTTACTGAAGCATCTTTGTTTGTGTTTCAGGGGGGCAGAGATCCTCTACAGCTTGGCGGTAGCCAATGCTCGACATGCAGGCATGGAAGGACGCTACCCGGTCTCAGATTATGCCCTGCTTGTAGATGCAAGGCGCTCTGTTGCCCTCTTCCAGCATCATGATGCTATCACTGGCACAGCGAAGGAGAATGTTGTCATTGACTATGGCACCAGGTAAGGATCTAGATTTAAAGAAGAAATTACAGTATGGATTGGATAGATTGAATTCTTTAAAAAATTAAATAGGACAACTGTGCCCTTCAACCTCTGTCTGTGTGGCCGTTTTATACTTGCTTGTTCAGTACTTTGAAGCAGAATAACAAGCCGTCTGCTGAGACTGCTGCTGAGCCATTGATTCCCCCCCCCCCTCCTCCCTAGATTACTGCGTTCACTCATTGGTCTGAAGAGAGTAATCATCAATGCTGCTCATTTCCTGGTGATGAAGAACAAAGAGTTTTATCGCTTCTACCAGACCGAGCCTTTCCTGGAGACGGTAGGGGGAAACATGTGGGGTGACCTTCTGACACCACATAATGAACTGGTTGCAAAACATGCATATTTCGGATTTGTTTAAGTATTCACTGTGTTCCTGTGTTATATCTCTCCCTCGGTAGGATGACAGGCGAGCTACTCAAGACTCTCTGCCTCAGCGCACTTTAATCGAGCTGGACCCAGCAGGGCCGAGGTATTATCTGCATCCCCTCGCATCTTTCATTCCCCCTGCCTCCTCCCATGACTACTCCTCCACCATCGCGTGCCTGTGATTGCTTTTTTTTCTCCTCCCTTTCTTGTTACCAGGTACCTAGTCCTGTTCAATCCCATTGAGCAGGAACGACTGTGTGTGGTGACTGTGTTGGTGAATACGGTCAGGGTGAGGGTGCTCACTGAGGATGGACAGACCCTCCCTGTGCAGCTGAGTGCTCAGTGGAGCTCTGCAAGTCAAATGAGTGCAGAAGTATTTGAGGTAAGACGTTTGGCACATCTTGATGCAAAATAATTAGGCATATGTACAGAATCTGAGCTAAGTTGATTAGACAAAAGTGCTTACCAAATGAATATATTTAATGTAGAAAAAAAAAAGAAAAGTACAAAACATGGAAGAGAATTTGCAGTAAAAAGATTTCTGCACAGTTATGTGCCTGAAGTCTTCTCCACCTTCCCTTTTGATGTCTACCTGCAGCCAGCACGAGAACAGATTCTTTGATTCAGACCTATTGTTTGAGCTCAAATCATAGCGAGAATCTAAAGTAGAAAATGCATGACATATGCTTCTGTAGACTGTAGATTAATTTATTTCAGCTCAGATAAATCCACCCACAGAAAACAATGAATGAAAATTCAACTGAGAAGTACAGTCTCATTAACACCATCTCTCATCACGTTTTAATTACAGCACAGTTTTGCTAATGTGAAAACGCTTCTTACTTTTAATGTGAATGCCATGTGGGCAACATTTGACATTCCAGTTTAAAGGGCCAATGTGTAACATTTAGTGGCATTTAGGGTGAAGTTGCTGATTAACCAAATTCCATCTCTTCCCCCTCCCCTTCCAAGCATGTAAGAGAACCTATGGTAGCTGTGGAACTTGTGTGGGTGAAAAAAATGTGAAAGGCTCTCTCTAGTAGAGCTACTGTTCGGTTTGTCCGTTTTGGGCTACTGTAGAAGCATAGTGGGCTATATGGGAGTGGATCCGCTCCCTATGTAGATATGAAGGCTCATTCTAAGGTAACAAAAACACAACAATTCTTATTTTCAGGTGATTATACACTAATTAAAACATACTTATGAATATTATATTCCATTTCTGCCAAGTTCTCGTCAACTAAATGCCACTAATTGTACACACTGGTCAAACAATGACAATGAAGCAGAAAATGTAAACGTTCATTATCCTTGTGCGTATGTTTGCTCTAATTTATTCAATCACTTTTGATCCTCTGTCCAGGCGACATTCATGGTGCGTCTGCCACCTGTGGGTCTAGCTGTGTTCCATCTTTATGACTCTCCTGATTCGCCCATGACGCTCCGCTCCGACACTCTTCTCAGGCTGTCTGGACGGACCGCAACTGCCCGGGCTGTGGACCCACTCCCTGTCCGTTCTCAGCAGGCAGACCCTCAGACCTTCTACATCAGCAGCCAGTCTCTCACACTGGGCTTCTCTGGCACTACCGGCCTGCTGGAGGTTTGTGTTTTATCTTCTCTGACTCCTGTGGACTTTATATAAGGATCTTATCATATGTTTTTTTTTTTTCTCCTAAACTTTGATCTTCAGGAGAAAAAAAGAGCTTTATTTCCCAATAAATCCAGGCAGTTTGATCTAAGTGAACATGGCATGTCTTATTGCTACTCAAACATCCTTTCATCTCTTTTCTAATTCTGTTTTTTTTTTTGTTGCCTCCTGTCGTCTTTCTTCCTCTTTACGGCTTTTTCATCCGCAGAGTATCAAGCGCAAGGATGATCCTCAAGAAGTGAAGGTTCAGATGCAGTTTGTGGTTTACGGCACTCGTCCCTCGAAAGACAAAAGCGGGGCTTACCTCTTCTTACCTGACGGCAAAGCAAAGGTGTTCACTCAGCTGTTGAATCTCAGATGTTTACTTGCTTCTCATCAGCTTTTGATATATCCTCCCATGTGTATTGCCTCATTGTATGATGCTGAGGAGCTGGGTGTTGCTTCATCTTGTCTTGATTTAAAGACAACAGAATGCACTGTAGTGTAGAGTTTGTTGTTTCCATATTCTTGTTACTGCTGCTGCTCCCATTTTTAACACTTTGTCTGCTTATAATACCGCCTCTCTCTTCCTGCTTTCAGCCCTACAACCAGAAAGAGCCACCTGTGGTGCGTGTTGTTGAGGGCCCTCTCTTCTCTGAGGTGGTGGCACACTACCAGCATTTTCAGCAGGCCATTCGTATACACAATGTGCCAGGTAATAAAGGCACAAAACAGTACAATGGAATGAGTTCAAATAGCTTCTCCAAAAAGCTTTTTATGTTCAGTTTAAGGCACCAGATGGTAGAATATAACATGGACTAATAGGTTTGACAATATGACAATTAAATGATGCACTTTTTCTCTGTCAGCTGATAGTGTTAGATTTTGAGCAGGCTCATACTATTAAGCAATAATTCTTTATTTTACAGATCTTTGAATTTCATATGCAAATTTTATTTTTTGCAGCTATTTAACTGTCAACTTTTAGGACATTTTACACAGAGGCTGCAATTGGGTACAGACAGAAAATAGTGTTAAGTTAGTTTAGTTGATAAGGGCCAGGGGTCTCATTCTTAACAACTCTATACTCATAAAACAGGGCTTGATGAGGCATACGCTGCTTACCATGCAAAAGTTATGATCTATAAAAACAAACTCGACTGAGATTGTGTTCACCTGTACGTAAACTCTGATCCATGCATACAAACATTTTGGATATAGGGGAAGCTGGTGATACAAATGGTGAGGTGGTTAATTGAAGCCGAATGTTTAATGATTCCTCTGACATCTAATTTCACTTTTTATCAAAGGTTAATAATAGATCCACGCTACCTTTAACATTTAAATCAGCAGTGTTATCTGCACTTGTGCCTGCCATAACTATTCTGCAAGCACCATTCAATTTGAAAAGGTATAATAAACTCAGGAGTTAAATCAAAGTCTGCTCAACATTTCAAAAGCGCTGTCTCTCCAGAGCGCAGAAGAGAGGGTCACCTGTGGAGCAGTACAGCAGCTGTTGAAATGAATGATGGCAGATGGCAGGATTCAGAAAAATACAATATTAATATACTGATTCCTTTTCACCTCAACCATGTAAATTAACTAGCAAATAACATAAAGATTTGCAGAACGGAGTGCTAATAGATTTTTTAATATATCTTCTAATACTGTGCATATATCACCAGGTATGGTTTTTAGTTTTCATGTAGGTTTTGGTTGTAAAATCGCTGCAGTGAACACAACTGTGCTGTCAGGCACACATAGCGTGCTGGAGACACTGCAGTGTCTGCCACACACACTACCTTCTGCAGTCTTCACCACCTGCACTCATACACAGACTGTGTAGAGAAACACCTGCCTGCTGGATTTTGGAGTAAATATAAATCAGTATTAATTGTATTGTAGATATTGAATGTGTAGTGTAAAAACGACTTTCAACTGGTTTACTGGGAACTGGGCTGTCCAGTAATACCTCAACCAGAGATGTCTGACTTTACCAGCCACAGGAGTGTTAATATAAAACTAAGGAACCTGTAAATAAAGTTTAGTATATTTCCAAGTTATACAGTTCACATCTTTTCCATTCACTTCCCTCCATGGACTATTTCTATGGTTTTATATTTTTAGGTGTGGATGGCTTGTCTGTAGACATCAGCACCATGGTGGACATCAGAGATCAGACTAATAAGGAGCTGGCAATGCGACTGGTTACTGACATCCAAAGTGGAGACGTCTTCTACACAGACCTGAACGGCTTCCAGGTCAGTACCAATCTGGACAGCTTTAAGCACTTCAGGATTAAAACAATATATTTGTCAGATTATGTGCGCGGCAAGTAGCTGCTAACCTCTTAATCCCAAATTTGACAGATTGTGTTGTTCTGTGTCTGATCCACCATCTTGTAGATGCAGCCTCGTCGCCACTACCTAAAGCTCCCTTTGCAGGCCCACTTCTATCCCATGCCCAGCCAGGCGTACATCCAGGACAGCAATCACCGCCTCACACTCCACACAGCTCAGTCTCTGGGTGTCAGCAGCCTGGAGAGCGGTCTGTATCTTAATACCTTTTTCATTCAGTTCTGTGCCGTTTCTCTTCATTTAGTTTATTTAAAATAAAAGTTATCTTTGACATGGATGCTCTTTTTCTTTATTTACCGCCTCTCGTGCTTTTATTGAGTAGTATTGAAGCACTTCTCTCTCCCTCGGTGCGGTTTTCACAGAGCAGATCAGTTCATACCCTTACGTTTTTTTGTACTGGTCTAATCCTTTTATCATCGTTATGTGCATAATGGAGCTTTTGTACATGACGAGTAGCTCCAAGTGTTTGTCTTCATTGACTGATGTCGGAAAGTTCAATACCACAGGCTTTGCTTTTAAACCCCCTGCTCCCCCTCTTACTTCTCCCTCAGGCCAGCTGGAGGTGATTATGGACCGGCGACTGATGCAGGATGATAATCGTGGGCTGGGTCAGGGCCTGAAGGACACCAAGAAGACAGGCAACCGCTTCAGACTGCTGTTGGAGAGGAGATCCATGGGCAACAAGGTCAGTGAGACGACAGCGAAGGTGGTTATTGAAGCTGTGCAGCTGCTCTTGGAACTGAAGCATAACACGTGTGACTCTGAGGCGCTGAATGTATTTCTGTAAGCCCTGTGAAATGTCGCTGCACTGAACAATGTTTCGTCCTTCATTAACACCTGTCTTCATATCTTTATTTTTCAGTACTCATTACCTCCCCATCTGTGTTTTTGGTTTCCTCTCCTCTCTAATTTTGTTTTCCTTCTCTTTTGCTTGTCCTCCATAACCTTCAGCATGATGGCGTCTTTGCCAAACTCTCCTCCTTGTTTCATTCTTTCCTCTCCAAAATCTTGAGTGACGGAGTTCAAAAGGTAATGTTGCCTTGGCAACAGTGAGGATGCTTGTTAGCCAGCATCATAGTCTGTGCTGTAGCTCCAGTTCCTACGCTCCTCTTTTATTTATTTATTTATTTATTTGCCTCCCTCCACCTCGTAGCTGTAGCCAAACCAGTCCATCTTTAGGACAGTGCTATTCAAAGTAACAAATGGTATCATTTATCAAGGAAATGAATACACATGAGCAGAGGATGGGAAGACATTGGTTGCAGTTTTATCATGCAGCTCTTTGGTGAAACTGCTGATGGTAATGTGGATGAAGTTCAGGCCTTCTACAATCCTTCATTCGACAAAACATTTCACATCACGCTTGAAACACTGTAATGCTCTTAATTTAAAATTTGTTACTACAGTGCTGCAGCAAACCTAATATTAAAGTGATTGGTGCTGTCTGGGTGGACTAGAATTAGAAACCTCCTATTACAAACTAGCAAAACGACTAAATGTAGAGGTTGTTGCATGAATGTCGTAATAGTCCAGCTGTCTCTCCTCCAGATGATGGACAGTGCAACAACTACCTTCCCGTCGATACTGAGTCACATGACAAACGCCGTCCTGAACCACGAAGTCTTGGCACTGCCCGTCCTGCCAAAAAGGCGCGGCATCCCTCCTCTGCAAACCTTCGCCCCCCTCAAGTCCATCCTTCCTTGTGACTTCCGCCTGGTGAACCTGCGCAGCATCCAGAACGAGGTGAAGAGTCAGGAACAACAAAACGGATCCAAGTAACACTTTATTTTTGGCCTTATTCTGTTTCTACTTTGGAACTGACATGTTTTCTGTATGTGCGTTTGAGCAGCAGGACCCCCAATCTCCGTCTTCATACACAGCCTTAATCCTGCACCGCCTTGGGCTGGACTGTGGTCTGGAGGCTCAGAATCTTGGCTTCAACTGCACCACCACACAAGGACAGGTGAGGGTAGAAACACGCACAACATAAAACATAATGGTCAGCTGTATTTTAACCCCTGATTCCCACTCACTAACACTCCTGTCCCCTGTCTGCAGCTGAGTGTATCAGGAGTTTTCAAGAACCTGGACTTGCAGCTGCTCCAGCCCATGTCTCTCACTCTGATGCACGCCGGCACACCCCTCTCCAACGACTCCACCATCAGCCTGGATCCCATGGAGATCTCCGCCTTCAAGCTCAAACTGCGCTAAGAGCCGTCCTGACTTAAAAAAAAAAAAAAGGCAATAAAAACCCACCATTCTCCTTGGACCAAGAAACCAGACCTACGCTGGCCACAGGCTGGCACAGAGGGGTCCGAGGGATCTTTCTGTTTTGTCAAGCGTACATGCAGAACCACAAACACTACAGCCTCGGAGAGGAAGGGTCCACTGTAACAGGACGGACTGCACAGCAGGGGGCAGGCAATAGCTGTTACCGTGGACGACTCCGACAGAGCAGCAAACCCGGGTGAACTTGCAGCTGTTCCAAAACAACAAAGACTGCCACGATCAGATACAAACCGGGTGTCTGTTTACTCTGCCATGGAAAAATTAAATCTCATTTAGTTCTGCTTTGTAAGAACTTTTTCTATCTTTGCTCCATCCTGGACTGAACTACTGAATGTAAATATCCCATATGACGGGGAGGGGGGCGGCCTGGGACTCGTGCCACATCAGAGTGCAATTTAAAGAGCTTTATTTGATGTATGGGTTTTTAATTTTGTATGTACGCAGTGAAGAAGACACATCACAGCGATTTTTTTGTTTTTGTACCTATCAATGTAAAGATGACTGCACTTAATTGTTTAGTTTTTTTCCTGACAGACTCGAATGCAGCACAGTGAATGTGCGGTCTCTTCATCTCAACTCGACCTAGAGACCCGAGCTGTGGCTTTATAAGCTATAGTATGTCTGAGTCAAAGAGTCCCACGTCGGTCACTGCGTGATAACAATGTGATCATAAATCATATCGGATGACTGTTTATCCTCTGTCCAGCGTTTTTTGCTTGTAGATAGTCTGAAGACTCTTTCCCTCCCATCTTTTTATCCCCTCCTCTCCACCCCTCCTCCTCCTCCCCCCCCGAGAGCTTCCTCTTTGCTGATGAGAACACTGTGGAGGGTCTGCATTTCAAAGCCCCTGTCCATCATTCCTGTGCTTGAACTTCACTGCTGAGAGGGCATTTTTGTTGCTGTACGCAGTAGAAGGTTAGATGAAGACTATACCTCATATATATACCATGTGGCAGATATATTGGTATGTGTGTGTTTGTAGAGTGTTGATGTGAATACTGGAAAGGGTTTTTTTTTGTTTTGTTAAGGGTGTATCAAGGTTTCATTGTACACTATCAGGGACCATTCATAGTACTGTTAGGTGTTATTCGATAAGTCTGGGTGTTGGCGTCGAACTGTGGGTCTTATCATTGCACAAAAAAAGCGGTTTCCCATTAAAGATCAGAAGGTAAAGGGTCATTTCACACAAATTACAAAAGTATAGTGTAATGTGGACATGAAGATAGTTTTGAGATCTATCTAGGGCTCCAGTTTGGGATTATTTTCAGTATTGATTCACTGTTAAATTCATACAATGTTGAAAAGTTGAGAAGTACTGGAGCTCAAGGTGATGTCTTCATGTTGTCTGTTTGCTATAAATAAAAAAAATCAGAACTCAGATATTTGAGTCATAAAGAGATGAAACTGAAAAGTAGAACATGCTCACATTTGAAAAATGATGGACCACAAATCAAACGACTGCTCATCTGTCAGCTGACTTTAATTAGGACTGCCACTAACAGTTATTTTCATCATTGGTTAATCTGTCAATTATTGTCTTGATTAATCAACTCGTCTTTAAAATCTGAATTGAAGTTTGGGTGAACTGACCCTTTTAAAAAACAAACCAAAAAAAAACTGAGCTGGCTCAAACCATACACAGAAATCCTCAACACACACCCACACACACAAAAAAAGGTTTCTTCAAATGAGCTGCAGTTCTTCTCCGCAGTGCTTCTTATCTCGTGGCACTCAGCCTTCTCTGGTGCATATCTGCCTTCACACAGCTGTGGAGGATGTTGTCATCTGTGTCTGACGCTGAGGCCGGACATCTCACAGCCCACCTGTGACACACTTTGTACTGCCCCACTGTGTCATTATTCATCTTCCACATGAGGTCTGCTGCCCCGTTGCACTCCTCCTCTGGCCTGATGTCTGGTCTGCCATCGCTCAACACTTTCTCTCTCTCTCACCTCCCAGCTGTTCTAAAGACCAGACTTCACTGCATCTTGAATTGCACTTTTTCCACTTGTCTTGTTATAACCTTCACACCTTCTTTTCCTGCTGTCTTTGCTGTGCGTCTGAATTCTCGTCTTTTTTTTCCTTCTTTTAAAAAAATGGGATATCTGATGTAGCTCTGTTTTCCCCCCGTTTGTTCAGAGGTAATATATGAAGGCAAACGATTTCTCTTCTGCATTTGTTAATTCATGAAAGATGCAGAACCACAGAAGAGATGGAAAGTGAATAAAAAAACAATATACAAAAGATTGTGTTCTTTAGAAAAAAGTATTTTTCTAGTGTATTTTCATCATGCTGTTCTTCAGTCTTCCTCAGCAAGAGAGTTGAGAGTTTGATCAGTTGTGTGTCTGTAGGGGGAAGCATTGAGTCAGTGTGAGCTGTACAGTCTATAGATGCTGTCATTCTCTAAGTGCAAGTGATAGCCCTTTTAGACTGTCCAATGTTTCACTCGTCAGTGGTTGTTCTGCCACTCAGGCGGCCTGTCGAGGAGACATGCTGACCTTAGGGGATGATGCCAGTGGAGGCCCCCTGGGGACACTCAGCCTCCGCATTTTACTCCAGACTCTGCTGTGTTTTTCAAGCTTTCTGTGCTCCTGGGGAGGCAGAACTGACAGTGCAGTTTATCCCTGAGCATCAGATTCAGTACATACACACCAATGATGTGCTGCCTGCTGAAATAATGTGACTGGAAACTCGTGTCCAACTGATCAAAATATGGAATCATGGGGAACTGATTTGTAGGTGTTCTTTTGATTAATCTAATAAATCTTGTTGCCTAAGCCTACTTAGTAAGCAGTATTGTACAGTACATGACAGCTAATTAACACAAAGTGAAAGGTGTGCAGAAAAAGACAGTCACAAAGACGGTGGCGTGTAATGAAGGTGTGAATAAACAGATAAAAGGCTTTCAACCTCACCTACTTTTTTACTTCCATGTGAAAACTCACACACAGGCATTACTTTCACACATATAGCATTTATAATGCAAAGCATGATGCATCCAGCGACTTCTCCCGGCAGATCTAATTATGGCCCACAGAATGAATGTACCTTCACCCATGAACCCAGTTATCTGCCTCTGTAGTTGGTGTTAGGAGGAAAGCCGCTAATGAACAAAGCTGCTAGCAGCAGGTGTATTGTTTTCCCGTATGCATACAAACCTTTCCATTTATATTAATTTAAACTTTAAGGGGCCACCACATTAAAGCTCCAGAAAACTGTGTCTTGAAGGGTTTTTGGCACGCGGATAGTAGGGAGAAGACAGAATGCTGGCAGCCTGTTAAAGCTCAGCACCCTGGAGTGAAGTACACTTGCAACAATGATGTATGGCCATGAAGAAGTGATGAACCATCTGCGCTCTGGGGGTGTTTGTGTGTCAAGGGCTGAATTTGAGATGTGTAAAACCCTTTAGAAGTTTTAAAATCTGCCAGTAGAGACACAAACAGCCTGTCTACGCAACAGCCAAAGTCGTTTTTATTCCAGCATGAAACAGATCTCACACAATATTAACACCCATTGTCAGTTAAATAAAAAAGGATATAAAACAAACATAGAAAAATGCAATACAAGATCTCTTCATTTTTTATCATTCTGGCCTGCAAAGGCTTTGATTCAATTCGTGATGCGAAAAGTCTACGCTGTTCTGGACGGGGAATAAAGCCTGTATTTGAAATGTACAATGCTCATAATAGAAAGGGAAAGAGCTTTACCCTGATGAAGATGTTCTGGGAGAGAAGCCCCAAAATCAATATGTGCTCTGTGGGGAAAATGAAGAGAAAATGATCTTATTTCTTACCAGCTGCAACCACGTAGAAATATGTTGTAAAGGTCAGCCAAGCTGCTTTAGGCTAAGTGTTTTTTTATTCATTCAAAAAACGGAGTTACTCCACTACAAGTCAATAAGATTTTGTGACTGATACATCTTTTGTGTCTGTGCTGTACTGACAATCCCCACTGTGCCATGATGGAAAACATCCTCCGCAGATTTCTTATCAAACAGCCAGCAGGATGTTTTATTAGACCATCCCAGTATGCTGTAGACATTCCCCAATTTAAAAGGTTTCTTACTATTAATGAAAAACTTGTCGACTTTACTCCAACTGAAATCTGCCAGGAGTCGCAGTGCCAAATTGCTACAAATGGTCTATTTTGGGGCCAAATTAGATGTATATTTGGTCAAGCAATGCACTCTACTTGTTTGACAGATTGGTGGAAAAATGATCAAATAGGTGCTAAAACAAAAAGTGAGATAGTTGCATAACACCTTAAATTGGTGATAGTGTTGATTGCATGATAAATACATCTGGAAAGTATTAATCAAATAAGATAAGTTAACAAATGTAAATAAATACATGACAAAACAAACAACGGACTGTATTTAATGCATTTGGATGGTGTGCTGATGGGACGGTAAGGCCTGTGTTTTGTTTTTTTGTTTTTTTTCAGCGCATGTGTGATTCTTCTTCATGTGTCATCTCCGTACAGTCAGGTCTAAAATGCTGACGGGATCCAGGATGTCAGACACCGTTGCAGCAGACGCAGGCTTCAGCTAGATCGAGCTCTGCGTCTTGATAAAAGCTGTCCTCTCGCACTGACCGTCCACTTCCTCGCTGTCTGATTCAGACTCGTAGGTGATCATGTCCTCATCGCCCCACACAGTGGGGATCCCCTTGTAGGAAATCCGTGCCTTCCTCTCCTGTCCTTGGCCAAAGCCAAAACCAAAGCCCACCCGTACCCCCCTCGTCTCTGAATACACAGAGGGCAGTTTGGTCCTCCAGCCCAAAGAGGTGCCACCTGAGCGCATCTGCAGCAAGAGGAAGACCCCGACGAAGGCAGCGAGGATGAAGGCACAGCAGAGCACGGCCACAATGGTAGGCAGCTGAGTGGACTGAACTACGCTGAACCCTGGAGGTTCCTCATCTTCTCCGCCGTTGTCTGCTGCTGCTGGGATCCCCCCCCCTGGCTCAGCTCCATCACCCTGGAGTCCTCCAGGTAGAGGGGATTTGCGCTGGACCTGGTTCTGGTGTAGGCAGGAGGTAAGGACCAGGTGGCTGTGAGGTGGGCAGGACAGGCAGTCTGTAGGCCCAGTGCCAGAGCAGGTGAGGCACGCGGGGTTACAGGGCAGGCAGGCTTGGACTGAGGACAAGTCCACCCAGTTCTCCAGGGAAAGATTGAGGAGCTGCGGCCCAGAGGTGAAGCCAGGTGGACACAACTTGACACAACCCTGGAGGAAGAGGGAGAAGCCGGAGCTGCACTCTGGATGGGGAGAGGGAGATGAAAACATGAGGGAGTTTGGGTCTCCTCCAATCCAACAAACACAATAAAAATCTACAGATACCCACATCCGCAAATAAAAAATATTTTATGGGTCCCATCATTTTTTAGAAAGTTTACCGGCAAGAATTACAATGTATGTCATCTACGGCTCGATTTTGTCTGCAGATTATTTTCTCCACTAACTGATTCATTGTTTGATATATACAAGGTTAGGACATTTGTCCAAAACCTAAAAACACAGTTTACAATAAGTTAGACTAGGAAAAACAGAAAATTCTCACATCTGAGAAAATAAAACCAACTAATGATTGTCACTGAGTCTTGATTTAAAAAACAAAACAAAAACAGACTTAAAGGGTCAACTGGTTACCAATTAATCGACAAATTGGTTAATCTTTTAATATGTAATGTAATTTGGTATTTATTACAGGGGAAGTTCAGACATAGTTCTGAGACACAAAACGCAGTAATGTGTTCATTTCAGTTTTTATGGGACAATATTAACTGCCAAATTATAAATTACTAAAAAACAGAGATCCATTTAAAACTATGTAAATATTAATTCATATATATTACTATAGATTATATTTGTCAACTTATATGCTTGTCTGTATTTTGCTCATAGAAAGACACAATTATACCAATCAGTGGGGACTGATAACAAATGAACACTGTGTCTCTTTTCCCAGGAATGAATATATAATTGTACATATATATACATAATTATTTCAAAATTACAAAGCTCATTCCAGGAACCTTCCTGTTCTTTCACAGGAACACTGGCTACTTGGCACCTGTAAATTAACGCATTACCAATAACTCATTAAATGTAGATTTTTACATCATTTTTGATGAGTGAATTAATCAAGAAGAAAGCGTCTGAAAGCTTTGGAGCAGAATGAACTCTGCATACTCATCTGCCTTTAAATGAGGGAGTCATCCTCCTCAGCAGTTGTTTACAACTAAGCACCTCTTTGCATTGATGCAGTATCAATCTCCCCTGCTAGTCCTCCATACGTCCCCCTCTGATTCAAACTAATACGACATATGGCGATGTGCATATTTATGGTGTGTGTAAACATATGCATGGGTGGCTTGTAAATGGGCAATGTGGATTCACAACGTCCACCTCTCGCAAGTTGATATAGCCGACACAGTCTGATTCGTCTGTGTTGTAATGCACCAGCAACAATACAAATGAGCCCATTCAGCTTAAAAGGCCCCTGTTCAAAGTTTGTGTGTCAGCGGAAGCCAAAATTAGGATCTCACCGATACAGATCTGCTGGGCATCAAAGGTCTTGCAGCTGTTGTTGGACGGCCGAGGGAAGTCAGATGATGAGGGGTTAACAACACTGGGTCCGGTACCCCACAAGGTAAGAGTGAACTGACTCAACACACCTGAAATAGAGAGAGAGGAACGATGTGTAAGAGAATATCAATTTAACACTTTTCGGAGGAGGAAACTGGCTGAGAAACTTGAGAAAGATAATATGGGGGTGGAAGGAATGGAAAGTGATGTGAGTGGACCAACCACCAGCACTAGAGGAGGATCAACACCAGAATAGTAAGAGACGCGTTCCTATCTCATTTCCCCTGCTGCTCAGAAGAAACAAAGCCCACTGGAAAACTCAAGGACTTAACGAGTTAACTCTTACAGAATATGCTGCATTTTGGCTTTTGAAAGAAAATGCAAACCCATAGCTGGAAAAAGAAAAAAAAAATCTTAAGATGCTGAAGTTTTGATAATCAAAAGGCTGCCAACAACTTTTTAGCAGAGGAATCTCTCTCTACCCAGCTACTGTTTTAATCCAGTTGTGGTTTTGAGAGCCTCTTCCCCTGGTACCAGCAAAGGGAACCACTACAAAGGGATCGGGACTGAGAGAGGGGAATTGAGGAGAGGCTATTTAGAAAAGCATGAAAATGAAAAAGCCTTGAAGGGCTGATGAGGGGACAGTGATCGCTGGCATGAATGTGGGTCTGATGTCACCAGACCGAACAATGAATGAAGATGAGTATAGTTACCATAGTCACGTCCATTAGCTGCGACGTTCTCTATTTCCAGGGTCCATTCCCCTTGAGGATCCTCATCCCATGAGTGGGTGGTCATAAAAGCCCAGTCGTTGAATCCCTCCGAGGAGAAGTCATTTGGCCTGGATGAAAAGGAGAGAGACAGCGTTTTGTATAATTTTTCTTCTGCTTTAGCATGCAGAACATATCTTTCAGAGAGAGAGAGAGAGAGAGCAGAGAGTATACTACAATTAAAATTGAGGTTTGTTTGTCTGGCAGAGAGAAAGGGAGAATTATATATGAGGTTTTGGCTGCTGGTGTGTATAGTCTTGCTGTTTTACAGTACCTGGGGAACAGCAGGGTGGAATGTGTGCCCAGTGGACTGATGAGATGAACGGCCAATTTTCCTCTCTGATTGTGGGAGAGAGTGAGGCGAGCCTGAACGTGTTCCAGGGAGCTGACATACTCCGGTCGTCCCCAGCAGGCGTCCACGCTCTTGCTGAATACCAGCTTGTTCCCGATGTCTCTGCAGGTTTGACAAGTGGAGTGGAGAGAGTGGTTAATGTTGTGTGGCTCCAGAGATGGACACAGACAATGTACAATCTACACAACCGTTCCAGCTCAGAAAACGGTGACATCTATCAGACTGAGCGGGATGATAGAGCGGCGAGCGCTCATAATGTGACAAACACGAAGAGCTCAAGATCACCCGTCTAACCTCGGTTCTGCCAGCATGGTGTGAACACACTGTCGCTGTGGCCTCACTGTAGTCCAATTCTGGGCTAGAGCCACCATAGCACCTGCATCCAGGAGCCCATAACCATATGAATGACTCACTGTGGGGAAAAAAGATGGAGGGATAAAGAGAGAATGGGAGGTTTGTGGAGATGAGACACAGAGAGAAAGTCAAACAACAATCCATTCTTTATAGAAATAACCACAGCATTATATTTGTGTCTCTATCCTGAACACACAGTCATACATGTCATTGATTAAAAAAAACAACTAAAAAGGCTGTGACCTTGTTTAAGATCAGTTTAAAAACTACAGCAGTTCAGCAGGAGAACAAACAACCAATTAGAAATGACCTACTCCATTTTCTTTTTGATTAGCTGAAATAATGGCACACTGTAATGCTTTGTCAGGTTAAATGAGCAGGGAGAAATGTTGGGAGAGAACAAATGAGCAAAATAGAGTGAGAGAGGTTATTATTATGTCCTTTTGTGCATAATAGCAAAGAAGCAAATACACTTACTGAGGAACAGAATAGATTTTTGCTCGCTCAAATTGAATTTCTCTTTGCGTGACGATTTTCTCGACAAACACAATACATGTGCTTGCAAAAAAATATTTGTCTATGCTCAAAAAACCACTCAGGATTGAAGCGCAAATGTAACGCTGTGTAGTACCATCTGTGCTTGATATGGATTATTGATCGTACCTCTGCGTCCCACTCCATTGGTCTTCCAGTCTCCGGCGCTGAGGTGTCTAGGCTGTGACATTCTCACCACCAAGTGCTGCATGTCCCTCCAGGTCAGGTTCATACTGCAGAGATAAAAGGGAGGAGAACAGAAGGACCGGTTTGAAGGTGTTGATAACATCAACATAATGAGTGCAGTCGCTGACCTCAACTGTCTGACAATACAGCAAGGAAATGCGAGGAGCTACGGGAGATGGAAAAGGTCAGGAGGCAGTAGACACACCTGAAATATAACACAGCTGAGCATTTATAGCCATACATGTTTGTAATATTATACTAAGGCATAAAGAGAGCCCGGGGGGGGGGGGGGGGGGTGTCAGTCAACCATAACAAAAGTATGGGTTCACATTATGGTTTTAATGCCGGCGTAAAATATCAGTATTAAAGGTACATCATAAGCTATTGTGCTGAAAGGTCAGAGAACACAGTAAAACAGTGAATACAGTACCGTGGAGGACTGTGTCTAGACCTCACTGTAATGATGGTTTCTAATGAGGTCTGGGATTTTGGGATAATTCACCTTCCACCCAATGAAAGTTTTTCTTTTTATATATAGATTTATTAAGAGGCACAGCAGAGAACCAGCAGATGAGCAGCATTTGAGTCACCAACCTCTGCACAGGTTAAGATAATCAAACCATGAATCACACTGTTCACTGAGAGCAGCGCCGCAGCGGTCGGAAATAGGAACACAGAATTGCACTGTGGCGCATCACCTCTGCCGCTCTCTGAATCAGCATTCACATCTCGTGTCCTCTCATGTGTTATTAATGGACAAGATCCCCCATCCACTCAATGTCACCTCAGCGAAGAGCGAAAGGGGGGGAAAATAATAAAATAATAAAACACCAGAAAGCCATAACACTCTGCCTATTAAATGATTCCATCTCTGTGAATTCCGGTGTGGCCCCAGTACGATAAACTAGCTACTCTGTTATTACTGCTGCTCGTCGGGAGGGTGTGGAGGGAACTCTGTGTGTGTGTGTGGGGTGGGGGGTGGGTGTGCTAACTGAGAAATACTGACTCTAGTTTGGTGTTGAAAGAAAGAGATAGTCTAGTCTGGTGTAAAGCTTAGCTCTGTCACTTGCTTCCCTTCTGTCTTCATATTAAAGGTGACAGCGAGGAGATAAATGGTGTATACCTGCACTGGAACTGGCCAGTGAGGTAATAATGGATGTGATTTGACACCTGTCAGCTAATCGCTACTGTGGAAACGAGGAGAATTATGCAGAGTAGGAGACCGCTGACAGATAAGAGGACTTAACATGCACGAGATATGACTAAAGATACGACCATAATGGAACACATTAGAGCTGCTGACAGAAACTTGGATTCTGTTACCTGGAGTACTGAGTGAATGAGAACGAGAGACTTTCCCTAGTTTAAAACCTTTCCGCCGGCCCTACAGGTATTCAGATGTCTGTGTGGGCTGGATCTGCTGTTTTGTCTTGCTAATTAACTGATTATCAAAAGCTTAATTTGCTGAGGAAAGACTTTCTGGGCTGGGATTTAAGCCAAAGCCGACTCCCAGACGCGAATGTGCACTTCCAGACAGGAGTGCACGCACGTACACACACATGCATCTCCTGCGAGCCTGCAGTGCTGCATCTCAAATTAAGTTTACAGTAAAATTAAATATTTAAAGTGTTTACTTTGTTGATTTTCTACTGTACTTGCTACAAAATAGCTCTATGGTTACAGGGGGAGGATGTGTTATTCGTACTCACTTAGCCTCCAGAGCCAGAGCGATGATCCCAGCAGCCAGCGGGGCCGAAGCGGACGTCCCTGTGTGAGAGTCTGTGCATTTTTGCCTCAGGTCTGTGGTCACCTTGGAGACAGCAGCACAGAGAAGTAGAGACAGTTAATATGACACATTGAGTTTCCCACTTTAGTATAAGTGAACGTCACGGTGAGAGAAGTTGAGTGTTAGACAGGGGCGCTCTGCCTGCAACAGTTGGATACGGGGAAGAGGGGAGGAGGAGGAGGAGTAGGAGGAAGAGGAGGAGGAGGACAGAATCAGCAGGTAGGTTCAGTCACAGCTCTGTGGATTGCTGCCAAAGGGTCACAGCCGGGACAGCAGGGAATGTCAGCCAAATCAGTGCAGCCAACTCTGGTGGTGATGGGTTGAAGTATGTTAGCACACCAGGTATACCTCTGCTTTCGATCTGTGCCGCTGCCAGAAAGCTAATGAGGCCTGTTTGGGTCACGATGGGGACACGTCAGAAATGACAAGACGCCAAAGGGCAAGGCGAGCTGTGAAGGTTAAGGACAGAGTCTTGGTTTGCCACATTGTGCCTGACAGATTGTGGTGCTAATGATGCGCTATTATCTGTGGGAAGATGTTGTTGTGTCAGAGGAGTAAACAAAAGAAGGGCAGTTCTCCACACAAGCTGATTGTTTGATTAGAAGTGGGAACAAGAATATAAAACACTAATCTTTTATTTATTGTTTTAATCTATTATGTGAAATGTATTTGGCTAAGCAGTTTGTTACAATACAGAGAAGCTATGAACAGTTTGAACATGTACACAAAACACTTAAAAACCATTTATTTGATGAAAACCTCATACTGTACTGTGATTTTAACATTGTGTTAAGCACAATGCCTCAAGGGCCAGTCAATGAATTTTGTATTTTTAGCCACACTGAAGTATTCTGTTTATTATGTCCTTCCTTGTTGGGAAAACAAGAGAAGGTGAAGAACAACAAAGGGTGCAGACAAGGCCGTCATTCTTAGTTGCAAGTGCTGTAAACAATATTTGTTTTTCTCTGCCTCCATCTGCAAAAATCTATACTCTCAACAAATGATGGGTGACCACATATGTCCAATGGATGAGCTATTTGTGAGTCCAAATTGCATTTATTTTAAAGTCTGCTTTGCTTGGCATTTGAGAGTCTAAACAGAAATCTACCAAACACAAAAATACCAATTTCAGAAGAGACGAAAATGGTATGAATCAAGTAATATGACAAATGACAGCCTCTGACTGCTAAAGCAACAATACAAAGTGACTGCTATGGTATATTTTAAATTGACTTCAATTTCACCCATTTGATGAGTTGTGTTTGCTTGCCTGCAGCACGCCTCTGGTGTATTTTAGACGGAATAGTAGATTTAGTGTTGTTTTATGTTATTCTTTGTCCCTGAGGCGAATCTTTCTTCAGCTGACAACAGCTTGAAGGAAGCATGTGGCATTTCTCAGTGTTTGTCAGCTTTGCTCACTGTATGCTACACATCAACCACTCTGATTCTGACAGTTAGATGCCTATTTTTAAAAGAGTCAAAATTGTTGTGTGAGTATACACTTGAAAAGGGTTCATTTTGAATGTAGCAGCATCAGCTTTTGGGCTGACTGATGCAGCGTATGAGATGTACAGTTATTTTTGCAATCTTGAATTTACAGTGTGTGTATTGTTTGAAGTATAAAATCAATCCTACACAGTCTGAGGTGTTCAAAGTGTGTGAGAGAGTGTGTGTGTACACCCACTATCTGCTTCTCCCCCGGGTTTCCAGAGCTGAAGGTGGTAGCGAGGGTGGAGGAGCAGGGCTCACTGTACCAGGGCACGTTGCCGGACTGCGTGGTGCTGCTGATGGACAGGGTGTAAATGCTGTTGGTGTAGCCATCACAGTTACAGCTGTCCTGCTCCCTTCCACCATTTCCTGAGGCCCACACGAAAATAGAGCCTAGTCCGCCGCGTCCCTGTAGTGAAACAACACACTTGTAATCCATTGACATTCACAGAATAGGTTAAAAGAGAAAGACAGAGCGCGAGAGAGCGACTAACAAGAGCTGGTTGAAGTGTGAAAAACTGCCTTTGACAAAGACATGCCTCTCACTGCTTAAATGCCTTGTCACTTTCATAAGTTCTTGCAGAAACTGTGAACTGCTGTAGGCACAATTCTTATTAATACATCATAATGTCAGGCGACTTATTGCGTCACAACATCAAATAACAAACACAAGAAAAGTAATTATAAAATCTACCCAAGCAGAATACAATTTAGGGGCCTGATAGATGACAACATAATAACTGGCAGTGAGATTGTATTGCCACATTCTTACATATAGTATGTGACACACACATTTAATCCCATTGTGTCGGTGTTGCCAATATGAGGCTAACAATCTTGGGAGTGAGGGAGAGAGGTGGGGGGGTTATGACTGGTTATGATTAAAATTTGACTTAACATTTTAGTGAAGTAATAAAGTGTGTCATTTGTTGGCTCAGGAAAACAAGACACTCAAACCCTTTTTCATGCCTGTGTCTCCAGCCGATTAGATTACTGTAACTCTTTATTGGCTGGAATTCTGCAGAAATCAATGGACCGCCTTCAGCTTGTACGAACACACCTCACAAGTTGTAGAAATTGAGTACGGATTTTCTCAATTTTGGCCTCCCCGTGCCAGGTATGTATGTATACCTTCACAACAGATTTTTTACTGTTTATTTTTAAAGCACAGGATGGTCTGGCCTCTTTCTACAATGCTCACCGTCTTTCTTTCAATATGTAGCTGATGTTACCCTGAGGTCTGCTGAACAGTTGTTGCTGACTGTCCCCAAGGCCGGGCTGGAGACAGAGACAGAGGGCAGCAGGGCATCTGCTGTCAGGAAGCCATAACTCAGGAATAGCCTCTGGGCAGAGAGCAACCTCAGTGTCCTTTTATTAAAGTTTTACTTTTAAAATTTGCCTTTAATGAGAGCCTGAGTGTGAAGAACATATTGTTTTTGTAGAGATTATTTTTAGGGCCCGAGCACTGACAAGTCAGTGAGGGACCTATTGCTTTTGCCAAGATTCTTATTATTATACTTCATTATTTTTCACATTCTTATGCCGCGTAATGAATCGCATTTTTGGTGGCCTGAACATGCATGAAAACTGGCGTGCACCGATTTTCATTTTTCGAACACTGCTTTGAGGACTTTATGATGTTCACAGAATCATGAAACCTGCCACATAGGTTTCAAATCATGAGCTCTTTCATCTGATACCACATTTGCCCAACAGTTTGCCCCAACAGCTCAGTAGTACCCCCTAATGCCTTTTCCCACTTCAAACTCACCAAATTGGACACACTCGTCAAGACTCACAAGACAAGACTTTTTTGGTATAAGTTGCGCTTATACCAAAAAAAGAAAATTTGTGAGTTTTCAGTGCCAAGATGACTCTACAGCGCCCCCTAGAACATTAAAAGTTGAAGCCCCGCCTTCTACATACACGTACATGAATGAAATTTAGGATTCATATATATCATGACCAGACGCACAAAAAAGCCTCTTGGACCCATACCCGAAGTCCAACAGGAAGGCCTCGTACTGTAACGCACTCCTCCTACAGTTTTGACTACAGAGACTTCATATTCAAACTGTATCATCCTCAGACCTTGATTTTGTAAACTTGACGACAGATTTTACCTACGCTATACCAGGTGGGCGTGGCAGTCGTTTGTTTGTATAAACAAACAACTCCTTATACCTCCTCCATACATTGTCGGATGTTTATACATGCAGTGCGTGAATTGTCACACCTTCATTTTCAACATCATTGGGCGTGGGTGTGGCAAGGGGTCTCCATAGCACTCCCTAACAGCAGGTCATGTGACCAAAAACTTTGTCTGATCTTCGTGAAACTTACAGGACTCATAGCACTCATGGGTAAACCCCCAAATTAATTTTTTCTAAAATTTTCGCTCAAACAGGAAGTCGTTTATTGTGCATTTCCTGCGTCAATTTTCCGATTTTCCCACTGTGTTTAGAGGACTTTCCCGTCTTCACAGAATCACCAAACTACCCACATAGGTTCACACTCAGGAGCACTTTAATTTGAGACCATAACTGCCCCTGGGCGTGGCACAACAGCTCAATAGCGCCCCCTAATGCCTTTATCCATTTTGTACATTTTCACAAACTCAAAAATTGTACACATACGTCAACAGTCACACATATTGACTACTGACAAAGTTTGGGATTTTTAAGTGAGAAGATGACTCCACAGCGCCCCCTGGATGATTTCAAAGTTTAAGCCCCGCCTTCCACATTGACATAGAGAAATGAAATTGACAAGGCCTATGTATCATGTCCAGACGCACAAAAAAGCCTCTTGGACCCATACCCTAAGTCCAACAGGAAGTCGGCCATCCAGGCTAAAATGTTCAATTTGGATGATTTTTTATTATTATTATAGTTTTACGCCTTTTTGACAGCCTAAACATGCCCCAAAACTCACCAAAACTTGCAATCATGTCCGATCCTGCGAAAAATTTGATATTTTAAAGATCGTGGAAATGGCCGACGCAAAATGGATTAATAGCGCCCCCTAGAAAATTTAAAAAATCAAGCCCCTCGATCCAGATTGACATAGACAAAGAAAATTCGGTTAACACATGTATCATGTCCAGACGCACAAAATAGCCTCTTGGACCCATAGCCTAAGTCCAACAGGAAGTCGGCCATCCAGGCAAAAATGCTCAATCTTGACGCTTTTTTGGCCCTTCACCCACATTCCTTTTATGCTGAGAAGTCACCCAGACTCATTTGTGGTCTTAGTTTGCCATCTAGTGGAGACATTAACCCCATCACACAATGTTCACTTAAAGGCAAAGGAGCAAAGACATCTACATGACAGTTTTGACAGCCCTGCCACTGCCGCACGCACCAACGTGCACGTACGGTGCACGTTACAGTTGGGGGGAAAGCTGGGGGGTGCGAGGGCCCTTCGACACTGCTTGCAGTTTTCATTATCTGTTGCCATTGCATTTTTGAAAGGCTTGAGATGCACAAAAACTCATGAAAATTGGAAAACGCGAACATTCTATAGTGATTGGGCTCGGATATGGCCAGCGCTCTATAGTGCCCCCAAATGCAGGGCCATGCTGTGATAAGGCTGTTAGGTGTGGATATTAATGAAATTGGGTTGATAATTGCTCTCTTCATTCTGGACATATTTCTTCAAATGTTTTTGCCAAGACAAGAAATCAGCCATTTTGGATTTTGTGTGTCAATTTTCTTTTTACAAACACATTTTGAGGCCTTAAGGATGTGTGAAAACTTAAACTAAAAATCGAAACTTTGCGCACTTGTTTGAAAAATTAAGTATTTTGATTCGTATCGCAATTGGGCTTGGGCGTGGTATGTCTGCTCTAATGTGCCTTTTTAGTTGATCATTTTTGAGGCGCAAGCAGTAAACGAAAATGAAACATGGCACATGCATCAGAAGTGGTGTAACTTGATATCTGATATGGGTCTTGGGGTGGGGTGTGGCAAAATGGCTCAAGGTCGCCCCCTCAAAAATGTCAAAGTCAAAGCCCTCACCTTTAAATTTGATGTAGATGTGTGAAATTAAAGGTAGGGTTGGTAATCCTGTTCAGAAGCACTTTTTGTTATACTGGGTGAAATGGTCCTTCTATTATCAGAGGTATCAATACATTATGTCTTTAGAAAAAGGAACGTAAAAAAATCAGACCTCTGGCAGCCACAGGACTGATAAAACTCTGACCAATCCATGCTCTTCGCACCGAAAAGCAAAAACCAATCAGGTGCCTTCATGTCTAGTTCTGCATCCGCCCCCCTCTCTCCCTGCCTACTTCGCGCGTGCACAGTCTTCACCTGTCGCTGTTGCCGGTTTGTGGGGGCGTGGCTTGGACGGACTCACTGACAGGAGGGGGAGCAGAGGGGTGGAACTTAGAGGAGGCCGGAGGAGGTGCTATTTTCAAATCTTGCTAGCTCTCTTGCTAGCTTTCCAACATTACCAACCCTACCTTTAAGTAAGCCGATGCAACATCTCCAGACTTAAAAAACAGCCTCCTGGAGCCATACGCTAAGTCCAACGAGATGTCAGCCATTCTGAATTTATGTTGCAATTTTATGCAAAGTGAAGCCATTAACAGGCATTGCACTTTAACAATTAACCCAAGTGACTTCATTTGGTAGGTGACATCTCAAGAACTTTGTGATGTTAAATTGCACATTTTTTCGAGTTTTAATTAAACAGGTAGTTGTTGTAACGCCACTCTATATTTTGAATCTGCCCCAAATTTCTCTTGCTCTATATGAGTCTGGGCCTGAACATGTCTACATGTTAATACTGAAGCATAGTCATAGTGCCACCTACTGGCAACAGGAAGTCATCCTTATGTGACAAATATCGTCTGATTTACATGATATTTACATGTTGGTCTATATATAATATACAGCAACATGACGTATAATTAATGGGTGTTCTTTATATCGATGTCAGTTGCTCTCTGGTAAATATAATACTGCATTAATATTTCACTTATATAGTATTTTTATGGGCATCAGGAGGTAAGGCATGAATGATGAAATCAAATACAGTTTCCAATATATCATCTCCAGCGCCACGTTCTGCACACAGGAAATAATATTTTACCCTTTCACACAGTGTCCGATAATGTTGACAATTCAGAGCTGTGTCAATGTTTTCCAGTAATGACACCATGGCTGCCCCTCCCTCCCCCGTATGTGCGAGTTGAGGGGGCCTGTTCATCGCTGCTTGCAGATTTAATTAGTTTAAATTTTGCTGTCATGTTTTATTATGTTTTTTTTATTGTAAACATATTCAGCAAGTGTTTTTCTTCTGGGTTAGACACCATTAGGGGTTCAACCTCAAACCGTGTAGGATATGTCCACATAAGTACCTGAAACATACCCTGAAATATTCATTCAAATCAGCCACTAGGGGGAGCTACACATAAAAAAAGGGGCGTGGGGTAAAACAAATCAGACTGTAAATCAGAATTTGTTTGTTCAATCATTTTTTTTGCTCAATAGGTGGCGCCAGCAGTTCCAATCACACGCATGGGCCTGGCGCAAACTGGGCCATAAATCAATGACAGTATGTCCAAATTGGACTTGGGGGATATTTTTAATTAAGCTGTTGAGCCTTTCAACTTCTAACGGTTTGTGTTGGCTCGAACCCCAGAATTGCTGCTTGCGGCTATATTTTTCTATTTGTCTTTGATCTGTTTTTGAGTCTTATATATAAATGTAATTTTCTCACAACTCACATTTCTACTCAGTATTATTAAGATCCTGTCACTCAGAAGTTAATTAAACAAAATCAAGTAAAATTTTCCATCAACGTGGGGAAGCAAAAACCCAGACACTGTCTTCACAATAACACTTTTATTTGCTTCTTCTACCTACAGTTTGAGCCAAGTGGGTGGATAACATATTCACTTTTGGAACTAAGAAAAACAAGAAGTACAGAACCTATGGAGAGGGAAACAGAAAAAGAAAGTGGAGGGACCACTCTGACATCCCACATACAGAGAGCAGCGATGAAATAGTTGACGGGAAGCCAGAAATTAATAAGGTGAGAGGAAACAGATGTATACCATTTCTTCCTTTAGTCACCCACAGATACACACTGTTATATAAAAAGGGGGGGAAAAAACTTTCTGTTTTCAGTCAGTGTTTGATGGGGTAAGACTGAAGGGTGTTTCTTCTTTTGTTAAAGAATGTGATTGCCTGTCTTGTTCTGCTCTCTGCCTTCTTGAGTCTGGCCTGGCTGTTAAAAAAGAACATGAAAAAAAAAAAAAAAAAACCTAAACCTGTCACATTATCTGTTGTGGGGACTATGACGCCAAATGCGAAGATACTGGAATCTTCGCTTCCATATCACTGTTGTTGCAAAGCTGTTTTGTCTGGCACAGTTAATCAGAGACATTTTAAGCTACTAAGAGTATAAAGGGACCCCAATCTGACCCAAACACAGACTTTAAATGGGCTTATTCAGAGTTATTAAAATGATTATCCATTTAATTACCACAATGGATTGCTACATCTCCGTCTCAAAAATGGGCTTTCTTTAGAAAACTAAGGAGAAAAAAAAAGCCTCTACTGTGCTGTTTGTATAATGCTGCTCTATTCGAAAACAAGTCTGTCAGCTGTATTAATACTCCTAAACCTTCCAGGCCAATTTATGACCTGATGTTGTCTTTGCTGCAGGTTACAGAGGCCATTTGATAAGACTTCAGTGCCAGGGGTTATCTCGCTGCCAGGAGAACACACGCTGTACCAGAAAGGTCCCGTTGTGCTGCTGTCAGGCAATTTTTCCTCACTAACACACCGTGATATGTGGAGCATTTCACATTTAGGACATGATATATGAATCACTCTTTTCCACCGAGATTTTGCAGTTTCATTCATTTATACGCCAATTACTGCAGCCTTTGAATCTAACTATTGTTCTACATCAGTGACTGCTGCTCCGCTTCTATTTTCTTCCATCTCACATTTATCATTTCGCCGTGCTTTTGATGTAGCACACTGACACATGAGGAATGATGACATTAGCTTAAGATAATATGTCATACTCTTTACTCTATCCAACACTCAAGGACTAGCCATAGGGCGGTTAGCAAACTCAACTTGACTTTGTCTTTTTCTAAAGGTATATTTTGGGAAGATATCCTCCATTAAAAATGTACAGTATGATTGTATGGGTGGAAAACCTCATACCACATTGATGTGACAGGAAGGCTTTTATATTACTGAACAACAAAACCTTTTTTTCTTGCTGGTATAGAAATTATTTCATATGTGGCTTACAGAGCTGCTTTGAGTTGGATTGTGATGTTTGAAGAAACAGTGAAGATATTAGTTAACTTAAAGTCAAAGCTTATGCTCTAACTGACCTTGGTGATTCCCTGCAGGAAAGCCTCCTTGGCCAGCTTGGCAGGGCCGTCAAGCGACTTGCCGTCGTCTTCTGGGCCCCAGCTGGCACTGTAAATGTGGATATGCTGAGGATTGAGGCTGAGAGAGTGGGCCTCCACCACGTCTGTCACCTCCCCATCCAACATACGAACTCCTGTAAAATGCACAAGCAACGCAGTACAGATTAAGACACAGAATTGGAGATGGGAAAAGTGGCGGAGAATGACAGATGGTAAAGAGATAGCGAGCGTGTGAATTTTAGCTTCAGATGGGAGGAAAGATGTCAAAACCTGAGGGGAAAAAAAACCGCAGCATTAGATGACAAGTAGAGAAAAAGTTGTCATAAAAAAACAGAGAGAAATTGGTCGGACAAAGAATTTTATCTTCTGCCACAAAAAAACAAAAACAAAATATGAAAACAGGAGAAACAAAAGACTTCACAGGAAAAAACAACAACAAAGGCTTCAAAGAATTTCACTTTTTAATGAGTAACCATATAAAGTGTCACACACAGATGCTGCTCCAATGGATATTACACTATTTTATCTTAACATAAACAAAAAAAAATCCAGCTGGTTTTTAAACAAAGAAAGGCCTGTTGCCTGACCCCTACAACCACACAGAAAGGATATGTAAACAAATCTAACAGACCGCAGAAAAGAGGAGAGTCAAGCACGTACACACAAACACACACACGCACATATAAATGAGCTGAGAGTCCAGAGCCTTCAACAGACTGCTGTGTCCATAGGGTAGCACCAAATGTCACCTTTCATCATACCTGAACGCAACCCTGTCTGAGCCTTTGAAGTGAGCAGCCTCAGATCAGTCCTCTGAACATTAATGGTTGTAGAGAGGCATGAAATGAACCACTCTCAAATAAGGTCCATTACTGGGAGAGGACCCCAGGACCTCAGAGGCAACACTATGACTGACGACGTCCACATTAAGACTTCAATAATCCATTCTAGACAACCTGCCTGGCCCCGCAGCCACAAACACATGCCAGTAGGGATGCAGCCAAAGCAGTAATTACTCTGTTGACGTGGGGATTCAGTGTAACGCAAGTTTGAATACTGAGTAGCCTGAAAAAAACGTAGCTGGGCTCAACATGCAACATAAAGCACCATGGGCCTCATGCAAGAAGAAGCACTCGTATGAACAGATTTGTTCTTAAGATGCAATGAGGAGTGATTCAAGAACATTTGTGGCATTCATGAATTTTCTTGTACTTACAATTTTCTTTTAGGTAGGAACAAAATTTACAAGTGGTTCAGACCTGTCGTATTTGTCACGAATAAATAATCTCTGCCTTTCTCTTAAAGGAGAGAAACACCTGTTTGACTTAAAATTATAATCGCCCAATCAGAATACATTTTGAGTTTAAATATGATACTGACATTTATTTAAAAAAATTAACATATAATTAAAAGAAATTGAATGCAAAATCGATATTCTGTTTTTTAGATGTTATGATTTGTATTGCCATATTTTGGTGCAGCAACTTCTACATTTCAGCAGTTTCTATGGAACTTCTCTCACTCTGACAGCTGCCTCTGCGTATCCTTGCAGGTGTTCAGTATCCTGTTGTGTTGCAGCTGACAGTCTAACTTCACCTGTAGACTATAATATTCTCCCTTAATATCTCTGTGACTGGCACATCCCTTGACCATCTCCCATCATGGAGCACTTTGCTTTAGAAAGATGTTTTTTAGGATCTGACTTCATGTCAAATCATTTCTTCTTTACTTCTGTCACAGTGCAGAGCTGATCTGATGACAAGTTAGTTGGATTCATACTTTGAAATGGTTTCGGGTCTCCTACTGTTACTCCTACATTTGATATGTTTCTATTTCTAGAAGCAGAACTCAAAGTATTTTTTTTCACTCTTTAGGAACTTGTGAATGTGGTGAATGAACGTCGCCCACAAATGGAGCAGAACATGGAGCCTTATATGGTAATTTCAGAGGCTTGGATTATGCCACTGATCACATCTCACAAATATGCACCTCCTCACAAACAGGTGGCAGTCATCAGGCTGAAACAAACAATTTACATCAAGTTCAGGCAGTTAAGACAGCTTGTTCAATCCCCCATAGGATATTCTTTTTTTTCTCTTATTGCTTTTTTCAAGAACAAATAAAAGAGAAAAATAAGAAAACATTCTTGCTTGAGGCCCATTGTTTGCTTGGTGATCATTATGTGCAGGCTGCTGTATTGCGGCAGTAAACATAATCACTGTCGTAACAATTCTCATCAACTTCCTGCAGCTCGACGAGTCCTTATTAAGCCACCGCTGTGCGAGTTCCACGCTGCTTCAGTAAGTCGGAAGTAGCAGGTAGAAAGGCAACTAAGCTCCCAGAGGGAACACAGGTACATTAGGTGGAAAAAAACACCAAGTGGGCAGAGTAGGGTTAATTGCAGGTTTTAAACACTAATCACTAATAATTGCTCGGTAAGGAAACACACATTTAGGCGTCCTCATAAACACGGCTGCTTGTGTTCACATGTACGCGCGCTCACACCATCGGTATTTGCGAGCAAATCACAGCTGTTTATAAACAATCGACTGACCCCATGACGTGAACAGATTCACAGAGGAGTAATTTATGAGAGCAGAGCCAGTGCACCGCACCGTCGGGAGATGAATGGTAATGAAGACAAAGAAGGAGAGTTAGGAGTAACATCTGTGAATGGGACTTCTTAGGGCTCCGGTGAGTCTTGTTGGCTGCCGTCATGTCAGTGACAGATTGTTTGGTGACAGAAATTACTAAAAGCCACCTCAGAATACTCTATCAAGTGCAAGAATTTTCAAGAGAGAATCTTCTAATCTAAATGTGTCTTTTTCTTTCAGATTGAATTTGTGATCACAGGTGTAAATTAAACAAACCTCTCGGAATATCTTATTTTGCAATGCATATCTGCACATGCTGACAGCTATGTTACTGTTCAAACAACAGCCTGCACTAACTTTTATGCCAGATCATTTACACAGTGGTTTGAAAAGAGGTGAGTTTCCTCGGCAGCAACATAATACTAAATGTAGGTTGTTGCCTCATTTGCAAAGGACTCAACATAACACTTTAAACATTAAACTTACTTTTTAACCAAAGTTTCAGTGCCAGATATAGGTGAGCTTGTTTGAAAAATAAAAATCAGACTGTTACAAAGTACAATCTGAAATCTACAGTACATGTTTATTAGCGCTGTCACTGTCCCCGATGATGACAATCTCAATACTGTCCATGTCTTGAGGATGTTTTGCTACTCATCTTAGAGGCATTTAATACTTGTTCGATTGCGTCGCTCTTTATGTTCAGGCAAGAGTCGTTAGAGCGACACTTGGGTTTTAACAAGCGCACAGCAGACTTAATGAAGTCATGATATACTCTTTCCCAGAGGGAAACTTGGGGAAAATGATGAAACGCTTTTCTTTTCAGTGGCGATGAATCAAGGACAATTCACTGCACGTCTCTAGCACACCTGATCTTTTTATACATGTGCATCTGAACAATAGGCTGTCAGTCAGTAAAGTAAGAAGGTGTTCAGTGCTCAGTGGATCCAGAGAAAAAGAACATAAGGATGCCAGCATTTAAATCTTTTATTGAGTCTATAATAAGCAGCACAGCTACATTTCTGAATCTGATTCAGGTCCCAGAATGAAGGGAGCTGAGCTGAAATTCCCTTTTATGTTAATTGGTTTGAATGTGAAAATGACTGTGCATATTATTTCTCATCAAAATAACATTCAACTGATTTAAATGAATATGATTGCTAATTAAATATTGCTCCTAATTAAAATCACAGTGGTATGCTTCACTCACCTCCAATTTTAGCGTTATAGGCCACCCCAACACCGCACACACCGTTGTTGGCTGCAGCTGCAACTTCTCCTGCACATCGAGTTCCATGTCTGGGAAGAGAGAAGATTCAAAGAAAGAGTAGAAGAGAGAGAAGAAAGAGTCCATGAAAAGGAGACTAATGAGGGAATTTACACATCAAACAAGAACATTACACTAACTCAACTAAATACTGATAGTAAAAACAAGCAGTTAACATTTGGAACCTCTTGAACGGAGCAAGGCTTTTAAACAATACTGTAGCTGAAGTGATGCTAAAAATACGCCGCAGTTAAAAGAGAAGCACAAACCCCCGTGGCCCTATTGTAAGTGCAGCAGACTCATGTCTGAGTTGTAACGATGAGTGCCAGAAGGTCTGATATGTTTTTCTCATTTCAGGGCTATTCATTTGAAAAGTTTTGGTATTCAAGCCTTTGCTATAACAACACAGAGAACAAGTTTCACGGTGAACATGAGGTGCAATTAGAAGTATGCAGGACACACTCAACAGCACAAAACCTTCACTGCTCTGTCTCTGTGCTCTATCAAGCTTTGTTAGGTTTCAGAGGACGAGCAAACACTTCACATATCACAATCATACATCCAAAGAAAAAAACTGCATTAAGCATTACAGTGTGTGGAGCAAGTGAAATTGTCCCTTGACAACCAGATGCCAAACATGTTTGTTTTCCTAGTTGAGTCCCATTCACACATCATGTTTGAAGGCCAAAATAACATATTTTCTCAGTTGGCTTCTTATCATGAGCACTGGGTTCCAATAATAAGACACTGTTATCTGCCAAAGTTTGAATAGCGTTGGTTGTTTTACATGAGATTTTTTCCATATTTGTGTTTTGGTCTTATACTGTAGTTGTAGGTACAGTGTCGTATATGTAGTATAGTTATAGTGAATAGTTTAAGTCTCACATGTAAAGAAGTGCTGTGTGCTTCTGTGCACCAGACTTTCGTAACATCTGGATCCATATGTAATGGCGCTTTGGGGTTATTTGCTTATATTGCCTCTGTAATACACTCTTAATAAAATAACTAATGATTTTGTTTTCCAAACTTAAATTTTATTGTTGCTTAATTTGTCATGAATATTCAATGTTTAAGAAATACTTTAAATAAGTACTACTACTACTTAGGAACACCAAAGATAAAAAACGTGTGTGTTTTTATGCATTCCTATCAGTGTCGGGTTGTTTTGATGCATCTGTGGGAATCAAAGACTATAGTCAATATACAGTATTTCCAGTATATTCTACTGTTCAAACACGGCTCATTCAGAGAGCTCCTCCTTTCTTCTACCTGATTTCTGATAATAAAACATTGGAAATCTTTTCTCCTGCTGCACAGGTTACAGGGTTACAGGATACAGGCTCTTCCAATCACACATATCTGAAGTAAAACCTGGGGACAAATACAAAGACCTGTCTAAAACTAACTTTGCCTTGACAGACAGTGGCCACAGGCCATCCAAATGAGATATGAGATTTTATCGATGTACATTAATGAGTCCCTCATTAATACCTTGAGTCTTGAGTTCTAGAGAACGGACAGGTTCCCCACAGAGCGTTGTCTGAAGCACATACCACTCCAACAGTTGTTTTACAGCTACATTTTTCACAAAAAACTGCTGCTGCTACATAACTGTCTTCTGAAAAATGGACTCCCCACAAAACAAGTCCCAGACTAAACCCTTCGAGTTCATACAGTATATTGTTCTCGAGGGAGCTGTCAAGTCACCATCAACTGCTGCCATTAATCCAATCTGAAACAAGCAAGCCATAAACTAATTAGTTTAGCTCTGTCAATCACAAACCACATCTTAGAAGAAACAATGATGCTGCCCCAGTAGCATACTGGTCAAGACACATACCACATAACCACAATGTCCACTGTTAGAGTCCAACTTCACACCTTCGTTGTTGTTATACCACACTCTCTACATGTTTTCTGTCCCGCTACACTTTCAACAATCAAATAAAGACAAAAACACCAATCAAATAATGAAGCAGTGAAAAGTTTAGATTGAAACCTTTCCAGCTTTGCATCACTCCTGGCAAAAAAAATAATCATTTGTGAAATGGATTTAATTTGTTTAATTGTCTTTTGGGGTTGAGGCGGTGCGATCAGACTTTGAATGGGTGAAACAGAACGGGCATTTGGCATTTAACACAGGTCATTAAGACTTTCTCCTGATTACAGTACAGATATCTGATTAGGAGGTGGAGTTTCACACCAGTCTCTTGGACGTGCTGTGTGAATGTTATCGGAACGAAGCTAATTACATCCACAGTATTGTTTTGGAAGAGCTAAAAATTACTTCCTTTTTGATCTCCCGACCTCCCTCATGATGAGGCAGAGGACAAAGTCGTTTCACAGGGTCAGAGCACGGCTACGCCTCCAGCTGGGATCCTGATTAGAGTCTGTGTAGCTGTGTGATGTATTACCCACCCGCTAATTCACAGTTTCGTTTCCTCTAACATATTTTACCAGAGGATCACCATGGTTTTTTTCTTAATCATCCTTCCTTTTTTTTAATAAGCTCAGAGTTTATAATGTCAGTTTATAAAAACAGAGCACAGGACAAAAGGATAGTATGAAAATGAAAAAACAAAACAAAGTTGCAGTTACATGTTTCCCCTAATACATAATTTATCACATGACCCCACTGTCACCAACTATAAGCACTTAAAGGATTTTTAAACAAGCACTCAAATGATTTGACAGGGTTTATTTTTCACTGTTACAACACGTGGCAGGGTGTAATACATCAGGAATGCAATTAAAATGTTATCATTGCTATCAAGAGGTTAAACTACATTGTTTTACAGCTAACTAGCTCATTTCAGATTGTATTAATAGTGGCAGTTGATGGTGACTTGACGGCTCCCTCGAGAACAATATATATACTCAGGGGTTAAATTAAGACTTGTTATGTGGGGAGTCCATTTTTCATCAGACAGTTATCTAGCAGCAGTAGTTTTTGTGAAAAATACAGCTTCAAACACTGTAATGACCCAATTCACGTTAGTGAATTATTAAACCAATCAGTTCATATATATGATTATTAAAGAAACCTTCAGCGTATGAATAACCTTGAGGCACATTCACAGTTCATCAGATTCTATGCATGCTGATTTCGATACGGCAGAATATGTCTGTGTCCATGTGAAGTGGCCAGCGTACCTTTTGGTAAGTATCTTTTGTTTAATTAAAGCACTAAAAGACACAAACCTGCCCACTCATTACATTTTAGCTCCCCACTATGCGACTGACAATGTCTGACTGACTGGCCATACAAGCTCGTCCACACAAATCAATTATGTTATTACGTACTGAAACACTGCAGAGTGGCCGCTGAATGGTGACTGTCGGTCATTTCAACCCAGAAACATTTGAACTATTATACCACTACTGTAGCTCTCATGCTAATCATTTGCATGTAGGTAATACTTTGTTCTCACGCTACAAAAATATAAGCACATACACAAATAATTTAATTTGCTCAAATTTTTATATTTTAATGTTCTGTGTGTCTAACATAAAACACAAAAACTAAAGTAGATCAAATCTGTATTTGAATGCATAGGGGTTCCTAAGGGCCAAATTTGCAAAGAATTGATTGCATCCGCTAAAGCACTGTGAACTACAAAACATTTACATCCAAAGTCTGCCCTGTTTTAAAGGTCCTATTCACAAAAGACATTGCGCTAATGATATGCTCGCGCAAACACAGACATTAGGTTTTGCTGAGTGCATTTTGTCCTTGTTTTTGCATTTGATTGAGTAAGTTGAGCTGTGTCCAGTGTTTCAGGCTTTTCTTCATTTTGCAGCACACAAATTGGTCCATAATGAAAACTACAGAGAGCACAAAAGCCTCAATTTTGGTTAATTGACATAGGTGTGCAAACACAGACCTCTTAACAATCACATACCAATTTTCATGTATTTTGCTTATTTTACTTCTCTAGTATTTTGCATCTTTGACACAATCTACTGAAACATCAAATGCCAGAATATAACAATAAATGTGACTCAGGCAGGTTAGATAAATGTCCAAATCTTAGAATAATGTTGTTCAGGTGTCACTGAATGTATCTGCGATTTAACAGAAACATCAGTACTGATGATGTTTGTTGCCTACAGCTGGCTGCAGCAGCACACAGCAGCTGAAACAATAAATGCCTGTGCACATTTAAGCGTGCGGCACAGCAGCGCTAACTTAATTAACGCCAGATCAATTGGGATCTGACGGCAATCAATGTTCTGTGATCTGTTACACATCTACGCAGATTCAGCTTTATACGATGGAACTGTTTGTAATAAAGCAGCGCCTTACTATATGGATAAATTGTAAGGAAGAGTCCTGAGCTCCGTCAGCGGTGTTATTTTTATTTTTAAATCCGAGATAAGCCCACAACACCACTTGATCCCCTCCTGTCTGACTGCAGATCTCACCCTTAATATCATTCAATATCAATTCAATATCATTCAAGTTTCATAAGCTTGAAGATTTGAAGAGAAAGAAAGAGACAGAAAGAGAGAGAGTGTGAGTGTGCTGACAGTTAACACCAACTATCTGAAGATGCTAACAACTCCACCCTAACTGTGTGAAGCAATTACCGCTGGTCTTTGTGAATTACACTGTTTTTGCAATGAGGCTTATTTGCATAGAAAGGGGCCAATTTTGTGCTCAATGTATGAATATGACCTAATTGACATACATGTAAATGGCACAGGCGCACCATGACGCTATTTGCTTGGCAGTGTAGTTTGCGGTGCATTTCACCCTTTCTGGGTACTTTGTGACTTAAACAGTTTCTTTTTGTCTCATTTGCACAGGTTAAGTGGCCACAAAACCCACGCAATCCTAATGTCGATTTGACCTTTCATGCTACCTCTGTAATATAATGGAGTGAGTCACTGCTGCATACCAGTCTGAGTCTGTTTTAAAGGAAATATATGGTTTATTTGAACCTGATGTACTTCTAATAAATGTAGCTCTATATGTTCTGCTAGCTCTCTGCTGCTCTGTTATTGAGATTCTGGAGATTCCGGTGAATAAAACCTCATGTATAATGACAGTTATCGGGGTACCCTCTGTCAGCCTCTTACTGCTTTTGAAATAATCTTTTACATTTTAAATGAATCGCTTCAAAAGTTTTTTTGTGAGTCCGAACCAAAGTAAACACAGGAACTAGCCACCTGTAGTAGCATCATGGCTAAAAGTATAAGCAGTATAGGGAACTACATCTGGAGCAGTTTGCACGTTGGTTTGTAATGACGTTGTAAACAGACGCTGAGCTAACCACAGCCTCACAGCATTTGTCCTTCTAGAGAAGTAGTAACTAAATAAAATGGTTTATGTCTGCAAGCTTACAAATTGCAAGGATAAATTAATAAGATATACACTGTGCAGTTTTCATGGACTACAGCTGAATGATGGAGACTTACATACTGTAATTCCGACAACAATTTTGATAAACGCTGTAAATACATTTGTACTCATCCATGGACACTACTAGATTTTCCAGTTCTGACAGCAGTAGGTCCCAATCTGCAGAAAAAGTTTTCCTCCTCATTCGTCATAAGAGGGCAGTTTCTCTGAGGTAACCATCACTTTGCGTTGTCTCCCCTAGGGTTGGGCGATGTCCAGGAAATGGACGATCGACGATGTTCAAAGCAAAACATGGTGATGGCCGATGGCATCGGCGACGGGGGGGAGGCGGGGGGTTGGAGTTGTTACGTATTTTATTATTTTTTTGTTACTATAGTATTATATAATTTCATATTATAACAAATATTTCAAAGTTCACCTGAGCTAAGTGATATAAGAACAGAACTGGTAGCGGAGATGGCGGCGGCAGCAGAAGTCACACGCGCAAGTGAGAGAGGAGGAACCCAAGAAGAAGAAAAGCTCGCTTGGCAGCCTTCTTGGAAAAAGATCAGCTACAGCAGCCACTCTCACACCAGATCAGAAAGCCACAGCAGAGATGACAATGTACCTGCAGGAAATGGCTATTGATGGAGAAGAAAACCCTCTAACTTAGTGGCCATGGCCAGGCTTGTACGTAAATATTTATGCATTTGTTCTACCAGCGCTCCATCTGAACGTGTGTTCAGCACAGCCAGTAGTGTTGCTACCCCACTCCGCAGTGTGTTAAATGCCATCACCAATGGACACACAGCCAGGCCATGGCATCGTCCATCGGACCAACCCTAGTCTCCCCTGACAGTCCTGTTGCAATTTTGCCTCCATTTATCATTTTTTTTCTTCCATACATTTCATCTCCTCTCTGTGCACTCTGGCTCAAACAAATAAGCTTGGCCATTCAAAGTGACATGACTCACAATCATCCCCAGATTAGTCTATAAGATAATCCATCATTGCACTTAGGTTTTTTGGTTTCCTTACAATCTAACTGCAGTGACATTCAGCTTAAGACAAGCACAAATGTGCACGGATGAACACGTGGGTGGTTTGGTTAGCCAGCAAACTGTACCACATAGACAGAAAGGAAAAACCTGAATAAAGGAGTGGAGAAACACAATGAAGGCAGATGCTTCGGCACAGGTGCACTGCATGGTCCAATCAAGCAATTAACATCCAATCATTCTCTGTGGTTGATTCTGATTTTGTTTCAAGATGGCAAGAGGAAAAGATCTATGTGACTTTGAATGAGAGTTGATTGTTAGGGCACGAATGGCAGAAGCTTCACTGACAAAGACTGCTCAACTGGCATCTGCGTTTAGATCTAGGGAAAAGACATCAGTAAATAGGGTTGGAAATTGTGGTCGACAACGCACATTTGATGATGCTTGTGCATTAGTATGATAACTAAGGAATGCAAGGTTTGGGTCCACTTGTCCCTGTAAAGAGTGACGGCAAATCAATACAAAGTTCTGAGTGATCACCTTTTCCTGAGATGAAACATTTCTATCCTGATGGGAGTGCTCTCTTCCAGCATGACAGTGTCCCCAACCATCAGGCACGAGGGATCAGTGAATGGGTTGATAAGCATGAAAATGATGCAAATCATATGTTATGGCCCTCACAGTCACCAGATCTCAACCTAACTGAACACCTATGCGAAATTTTGGAATAATCTAAATTTTGAAACATTAAATGAGGTGTTCATCCCTCCAGTAGAGTTGAGACTTGTAGAAACAATGCTGAGGTAAAATATAGCTGTTCTGGTGATATGTGGTGGCCCAACACCTTACTAAGACACTTCATGTTGTTTTTTTCTTTAATTTTTCTTGTTTGTTTACTTTAAAGTTTAGTTACATTCAAAGCAGTTAGTATTTACAGGAAATGAAAAATGTTCCTCACCAAATTAGTGGACATTCATTAGTGGTGCTAAAAGCTGTTCAACATAACAACACGAAGAAATTTGGAACTCCTTGTTCAGCAAATCCGTTAGAAATAATACAGGGAGGAATAGTAAAAGCAGAAACAGCCATAGTCATGATGATGTTTGATGAAAAGCTAAAGACGACCAGCACACCTCTAACAGGTAAATGACCTATTTTACTTTGTCAGGCTGTGTAATTGAAAAACACTCACAGTGTGCCAGCTCAACTCTTGGCTCGTCATGACTACCCCCGAGACAATGGAAAAATGCCATGATGTTAGCAGAGCGAGCAGTGAACTTGCACGCTGTCATGGAGCACATGAACATTTAGAGAAATCCCTCACAAGCTGACCTCGACTCGGGCTGTAAGTACAAAAAAATGTTGGAAGCAGAGCGTTCAGAACAGTGTGATGCTGGCACTTTTTGCTCACAGGGATTACTACTACATACATCTTCCTCATTATTTGATACTTCGCCCACGTTTAATATGAACATCTGATTCTGTAATATTATATAGTATCGTCTGATATTGGTCTATCACAGATATATTGGTGTTGGCATATATATACTGTATGTGCCAATATTTTTATATTATATATATATATGCATATATATATTTTTTAAGTTATACTGTATTGGTAGCATTTTTATGTATACTTTCTTATTTCAAGTTTAAAGAAGTTCACTGTTTCAGGACACTGATGTCATTTTATACAATAAAGGTTATTGTTAAACTGTAAAATTTCAAGCTTCCATTACATAGCTTTTTCACAAATGTTTGATGACCACATTTGAGGAATCATGTGTTAATTAATATATTCTGTATAAGATTATTGGCTTATAAAAGATTATATCAGAATTTATTTCTCTCCAATATTGGTATCAGCATCAGCCCCAAAAATTCAGTATGGTCCTATTATCTATAACTGAAAATAGGAAAAAAGCATAATAGGTCCCCTTTAATAAATTCCGGGAGGCTCAGACATGCCAGAGGAGACAAAAGAATTTACGAAAAGCCACAATTTTATCTGTCAAATGTCCATTAAATTAAACGATTTCCAATACACTTTACCAAACGCCTCGATTCTATTTCCATTTAAAATAGATTGCAAGAGGTGACACAACGATTACTGAGGTCAGGAACAAGTGTAGATTAAAAAGATTGAGAAAGTTAATGTTTGAGCAAGAGTTGTGGGAATACAACAAAACCCATTAAATATAGTACAGCCTAATCTCAGAGAAAGACAATAAATAAATCATTAGTCTGTGAGCCAGAAGATGGCAAAAGCTACATACTTTGTCCAGAAGATATCCTGTGGAGAAAAGACCCAAGAAAGCTTACACAAATCTTAGATAAACGTCTACTGAACTACAGTCGCTGTAGCCACACAACCAATGTGACCTCCCTTATCTTATCAGAAGCAGCAATGGGAACAGAGTGAGGTAATGCTTTTATCTCTTTCCTTAGGACAATGCACCATATTTGGTCAAGTAATTGCTCGCATTTACTGGAGAAAGCAGGAATGTCATCTAACACAGTCACTCTAATCATGATGAACATGAGGGGCATTTGTTCTAAAGCTGGATTTTTTTCTTGACCCAAGGAGTTAATGGGATGTCTGCTGTAGGTATTTATGGTGTAGGTTTTGATGTTTAAGATTTCACTTGTTGATAGCACCACTGCAACAGTAGACAGATGTACTGTATGTGATCAGGCAGTGTCAGGCTTTAATTATATTCCTCACGGTAAGTGTGTTTTCATTCTTTTATTTACTTTGTGACACAAGTGAAAGCAGGAAGATTTGCAGTGGAAATGGCTTTATTGTGTGTGTTTCTGAAAAAGAGCAGACAATAAGCTTTTCTTCAAATTGGTCATTTTATCTTTACTCGCAACATCTACCAGCATAGACAAGGGAGAAAACACAATGGGCCCAAGATAAGCAATCCCAGTTCTTGTGGTCCTGCCATGGCATATCCCTGCTATATGTGTTACACCTTCAAGTAAAACTATAAATCTGACTTCAAAGGGTACTTCAGGGATTTAGTAAAGTTCTTCCATAAAGTTGGGGGACTCACAAGAGAAAAGAAAAGTCAAAATCAAAAGGAAGATGCCGAAGTATCCGTGTAGTCCCTATGGGTTAATCTCTAAAAACAGCATTTACATAGTATGTAAATGCTCTATGAGTCATTGTTTACTGATTGTTGATGAGCCCAAGCGCATCCATACACTTGTTTGTGTTGTGTTATATGGGGCATGTGTGTTGAAATATGCATCGCCAAGTGTGACTGATGTCTAACCCATGCTTGGCTTAACTGTAGGATCTGTCAGTTGGCATTGCCATGTTGGTTTATATCTGTTTTAAGAGGGACTGAATAGGGGCCGTTCATTGGAGCTGCCCAAAAGGATTAGGCTATTTTTTGCTCAGCTCAGCTCAGCTCAGCTGTGGCCTGCGGCAGGTCTGTTCAAATGGTTACACTGGAGTGTGAAGTGGAGATCCCTTCATTGTGCGGCCAACCACAGAGTTTCTGTCTCCATCTTTGCAAAGAAGATGATCAGACCTGTTTCATATTCCAGGGTTTATTTTTCTTTGGTTTGAGAAAAACACTCACACAAATTATTTTTTATTTCTGCCTTTTGTGGAATTACAGTGGGCAGGGAAAAACTCGTTGTCAGTCCATTATCAGGCATTTACACATAGACATACTAACTGTCATGAGCATTCATACCTATGGGCGATTTAGACTCTCCAATCCGTCTGACTTGCCTGCCCTAATGTGGGAGGACACTTATGCAGACAGGGTAGAAAAAAGAAAACTCTACAAAGACGGGGCCAGAAAAACATGTCGTTTTTTCCTGTGACACAGCACAGTAAATGCTGTGCTGCTCTCTGAATAAAATATTCTGGCCAATACGGCAATACAGTAGGAGAAATACTTTAATGGTGCTATTGTGGTTAAAATGACCATAGCCCAATAATAAGATATCAGAAAAGGACATAAATGAAAGCAACGCACAGCAATTCAGTTATTGGATAGATTAAATCTGCAAAACAATAAAGCATGATTATATCATTCTAAAAGGCTTAAAAGCTACCAGAGTAACACTGCATAGCATGTCTTAACTGGACTATCTTCACACACCGACACACCTGCTTTAACATCCCATTCATCAGTATCTAGTCAACTGAGCAGGGTAATTATTGACTGACTCTAAGTGATCAACAATACCTTGCAGAATAGGGTTTTGTATAAGACTGTCACCTTTAATCACTGTGAGCTATGCCTGGTCAAAATATTTAGAAAACAGCAGCTTTTAATCACACTGTCCTTTCCACGAGCAAAAATATTATTAGTAAAGCAGACAGAAAGCCAGAGGAGTCGGGTTTAAGAGTGAGGGCCCTGCCAGCATCACCTCCCCAAGTCTGCCTGGCTGTCTGGAAAATAAACAAGCCAGTCTCCAGCAAAATAAACAAGATGGAGGGAAGCAGAATTACATTATTCAGGTTTGACAAAGGGTGGCAGCTTTGTAAACAATAATTGATCAACTCAATATAAACAGTGGAGGGAATTTATCTTTGGCATGTGATGGCCAGAGTAAACAAAGAAAAGAGGTTTTGTGTGCAGCTCCTCTTCTCTGTTCTGTCTCCAACAAGAGTCTGAGAAAACTTTTGTAAAACTGTCAAGCATCGGGATCAGAATGACAAATGAGGTCTCATAATAGAGCTTCCACAATTTTCCTTTTTATTAAAGTACATTCACTAGACAGCAGACTTTACTTTTTTATCTACTGGTAGATGGCATGTTCCTCAAGAATTCTTTATGGCTTGAGAAACAATTTCTCTATTTAGACACAGAAGTCCTGCACTGAATAACATACTGCTTGTTTCTCCTCCTTACACAACTGAGGAAAACCTACTTCTCTTATGTCAGAAATATACTTGACATAAGAGTATGAGGATGCTTGAGGAATGCCAATTTCCACACTACGCTATGTTCTACAATGTGTCAGCAGTAAAGTCAATACAGCGCTGGCGCGACCTGCTGTGTCAAACACTGTAACAGAGGAGCTAAAGCAGACAACGCAGGAGGAAGCTGTCGTCTTTGATTTGTACTCTCCATCAGTGTGATTTGTCCTGTATCATCCCCCTGACGATTTAGGTTTCTTATATCCAGCTGTGGCTGTGCGGAGGACAGACCAGGTGCCAGATGCGTGGCATATACACCATATACATTCACCATGCATACGCCATTTCCAGTACATAAATTGGTATTTGTAAACACAGAATGTGCAGTGCAAATGCGCACACCTCATGCATTCTTCAAACCAGATGTACATGTTTTGCTAAGGGTGATGTAATGTAGGTTGATAACCAGCTGCACTGATTGTGTGGTATTTTGTTGTTTTACCTTTTGCAGAGATATTTGTAAAATGCCAATTAAAGGCACCTTTCTAAACATAACAGTGATTCATTTCATAATTCTTTTAATTTATTTGAAAGTCCAACTTTTATTATGCTGTTAATATTCTTATTTCTTTATTCTTAGTTGTGTCACGTCATCTAAAGTTGGTTTAAATACGAGTGCTACAAACTAATGATTGATTACATTTCGCACATATCACACTGCTGACGATGATTTACAGGTCCATGTGTTGAATTAATGATATGGCCGATATATGGAGCCGCACAGCCATTTGTAATGGCCATGAGTAATGACAGCTGTTCTTCTGTTGAAGAACCTCACCAGTGCAAGACAATTGGTGAAATGGTACTTCCTTCCTGTTTGTTTCTTCGACAGGTGTACAGACTGGTTGAGCAGGCGGTGAATTGATGTGAAAATAGCTGGTTAAGGGCGTGTCTTCATCCATTCATGGCTGATTGTGGGAGTGGAAATGAGGCTCCTGCAGATGGGCCGAGTTTCTCAATGACCAAGATTTACAAAACGTAACAATGATTATGCAAGGCTTTAATCTGATGAAGAGAAGAATAAGATATGCATATTTCTGGGTCTTTGCATACACACAGTTTTAGGCATGAACCTGGAAATCTGGCCCCAGGTGTTTTCATTATAGTTCATATACTTAAATAGGGTACTTTTCAGGCCTTAGAAGCCACTTCTCTATCTGTGTCTGGCTAATGACACAGTGCCTACTGAAAGTGTTTAACCCCACTGACATTTTCTCTTTTTTTAGATTGAGATTCCTTTTAAGTCAATAAAGTACACAAAATACACCTTGGTTACACATACTTAAATAAACTACTTACCACTTATAACTACCAATTATGTTAATAAATGTTTTTAGACAAGTTGTGTTTGACAGTGAAGCCAAGAAACATTTAACCTCCAGTCTGTCCTCTGGCACAGCTCTAGGTTTGCTATTAACTAAGATAAAAACAATCAACTGGAAACCATTGATGACAGATGAAAAACTTTTAAAGACAACTGCACAGAGAGATTTAGGAATAATTTGTTAATATTAATATTTAAAAGCTTCATTAATGAAAGATGTTTCATAAATGTTTCACATTCAAGAAATAGGTCAGAATATGTAGAAGCGTATTCATCTCTTTACTGATACCTTCCTTATGCATTTGTTTATCATTCATAAAGACATTAACCAATAATAGTGACCAATATGGGTCATAAACTGTTAATCACTTTCTTTTCAAACTGTAAAGTAGGCTTTTAAAAGTCATCTAATATTTTAGCTGTTAATAATTGCAAAAGGTTTCCCCCATTCATCTATTTCAGGGGATGCCTGCCCGACCTTGACTAATGTCATGAGACATTAAATTTGACTTAAGATGAGTCCTCTACAATGACTGGTGCAGGTGCATTAACCATTTTTCCTATCCAGGAAAGTTCTGCTGAAGAGGCAATTTTATAGTCAGAGAAACAAAAATCCATGTGCCATCAAGGACAGAGCAATCTGGTATGGGGAGAGAAGCGTACAAACACTCGTCTTAGTCGTTCTCAATGCCAAGATCCAGATTACCCACCAGACCTCTTTCTTCATCTTCCTAGCCTTGAGATTAGTTGCTGATGGGTTAGTTTGGACTGAAGGACACACCAGGCCTTTCTAGCATGCCATTCACACTTAATAAAGCTTGTCCCTACACAATGTCAGAGTGCAGGCATGTGGATCCAAATTAATCGACCCCTGTGAAAAGTTCGCTATAGGAGCTGATAGGTCTCCACAGGGATGTTAGATGGAAAGCGATGCAGTGTGTGTGTGTCTAAACGTGAAGATGAGGGGGCAGTAAGGCAGGTCAGTTGCTATGTTTGGTTCTAAGTTTGTGCTTTGACAATTTAAAAGCATTTCTTTGTCTCCAGTATAGGGCACTAAAAACAATCTAAAAGACTCTCTGTAGATAAAGGACAAAGTATTTTAGAAAATGACACAGACTGACTACCAAGTGATCTCCGGTGCGTACAAACCCTCGACATAGCAATGACCACTACCGCACATCTCATCGATGACAAATCTGCACAGTAGTGTGTAGTGTTGATGTGTAATAAATATGGTTTGATATAAGTACGTATGGTAGAAGTTACAGACACAGCACAGCAAGATAATGTTCCTTTATTCCTCGGTTTCACACAGTCAGGACTGCAGGGGTCTTAGGAAAGTTTAAGTGAGTCTCAACTGAATTTGTCTTGCTATTAACTTACTGACTCAAAACATCTATGCAAGTTAAAAATGTTTTGGAGTTATAGATGAAACTGTGGAGATCAGTACTTTTTATATAAGCATTATAAACTATAGTATGTTCATCACTACAGGCTACATGACAGTTCAGTATTATTGTTTTAGGGTTTTAAATTACAGCAAAATTATAATGTGGTCCGATCTATTGCTCTATAATTTTTTTGTCCAAATGAGTGATAGAAAGGTCTGAAAGGATTCTTTTTTTTGTGTGCTCATAAAGGTATTTGGGGAAAGAAAACAAAGAGTGTAGAGCTTTAGTGACAACTGATTCCTAGGCTTGAAATAGAAGGTAAAATCAATCCTACTATCTTCTGCTCTGCACCCACCCACTACATCCATATCATACTGACAAAATAGAGGAGAAGTGGAAGAAAGCAGAGGAGAAAAAAAAGACAAACACTGTCATGATGGAGAACAAAATGGATTACCTGCTTGGCCTGCCTTTAACCAGCCTTCAACTTAGCCAGTACCTACTTCAACAATAACTGCCAGAGCTGTCAACTCATGACTACACAGCCTGAGAAAGTGAATTCGAAAATCCGCCGTGCGTGTCATCAGCACAAATGAACTGGCCTTCATAGCTACGGAAAATACCCGCCTCCGGCTCTCCTCTGCTTTTTGTTGTCCTATGAATATATTCATATAATCTCATTGTGAGGGAGGTTGTGAGCATTACTCACTGTCGGCCAGTATAACTCTGTGGTGATTTACATAACTCGTTGGGTATAATTTGTCCATAGGTCATTCCAAACACCACAGCTCCACACTGTAGACACAGAGACACACCCTTGCTTTTCACTGCACACCCATAAATTGATCCAGCCCAAGATAATTGCTTTGGTAATTCAACAGACACGGACAGTAGAGTGTGTGTGAGTGCAAATTTGCGCATTCTGTGTTTTTATTACGTGTGTGTGTCTTTCTGAAGTAATAGTATGGTACAGTTGGGGCGGTGAAGTGAACCAGAAGTAAAGAGTTATCCCCTCCAGTAGTGCTTTGTTCCATCAGCAGGACAGAGTGGGATCTACTCTACACTGACAGTAAGGGCCTGGGTTGCTCTGCATGGTTGCTCAAGCTTTCGGCAAGAAATGAGGCCCCTGCTCAAAAACTTGCTGATACTAACCTCTTTCAAGATGAATAAAAAGTGCAGATGAATAGATCATTCAGAGGAGGACAGAAAAACAAATAACGCTACCTGTACAATGGAAAGGGTTTAGAAAGATAAACAGCCTTAAAGTTCAAATCAGAACAACAGCGCAGTCACACTTCTATTTCCATACAATAGTTTCTACAAAAACTTGTTAAGCTCATTAAGTTTCTCCCCCTGACTACAAGTGGATGGTGTGCTTTGAAACCAAAATAAAGAAGAAAAACAAACAACTAACAACTACAAAAAGACTCTGTGGCAGTCATCCCAGAAATAGAGAGATTTGAGACAAATCCTGCTGTGCATTTCAGAAGCGGGATGCAGCTTCTCATCTGCTCCAGGGGGATTGGAATAAGGCAGACGACCATAGCGTTTGGAGAAACAGACAGAGGGAGGGGCTGATGGTTTAGGATTCACCCTCGCTGGAGCTTTAGTGTTCCATCGTTAAACTGGGGCGAACATGTTTTAATGCGATCACCAAAGACTGGAAGGGAAGAGCATGAATCACTGAGGGCAAGTAAACAAGTATTGTATAAACAACAAATAAGTGCCAAAGTGGCTCTGGGGCGGTATGGGCTGGACCTTGAAATGCAGCTACAGCGGCTTGGCTTGTGTACAGGGGCAAGAAATAAAAAAAAACAACAACAAACAAATTCTTTTGAGACATTGTCGTAAGACTGCACCAATGCTTTCAAACTTTGTATAATTGGTTTCTAAATGTAAAGGTTCAGCCAAAAGCACTGGACCAAATGCCGTATAGACTCTGTACTTTCTCAACAGTGTCATTCCCTGTAAGCTCATATATTAAAGGAGCTAATTCAAAGTCAAACACAACAATGGTTGGAAGAGTGTTGTTTGGTAGGAAAAAGAAAAAAGAAAAAAAAAGGAAATCCCAATTCCAGTCTAATTTATTTGTGAGCTGTTATTATATAAATTGTTATTTGTCAATGTGTTTGCTCAGGCTGACAATAAATGTATTCATGTCTGTGACTGTTTGCCAAATCGCCGTGTCTGAAAGCTCATTGTTGAAGCAGTTAAGATCAGTTACTAGCCATGATGCTGCCAGATTGTTGCATTTGCTGCCAAATTACCTGTTCTCATTACGCTGTGTGTATCTTGGCTGGGGGTCAGCGTCTCCGTCATTAACATCATAGCTGGCCTCAGGGTCCTGAAGGAGACATGGGAAAGGTTAAGACACCATTTATATAATTTCATATTCTTGTTATACACCCATGTGTCCTCAGTTGTCCTCAGCCAGCTTATTCACTGAAAATATTCAGGAACAGAATCCTGTTTACAAATGAGGAGGGTCATTGATAATGTGACTTTACTCCCTGCTTTGCATTTTCTGACTTACATAATTGATGATGAGGTCAGGATGGTCTTTCTCAATGCCATCGTCTAGGATGGTCACCACTATGCCTCTTCCTGTGTAGCCCTGAGCCCAGGCTAATTTGGTGTTCAGGTCCTGATGGGTTGGTGTGGACTAGAGGAGACATAAGGCTTTTATTCAGCTGCCGATATGCTGTGACTGACACTTCCGACAGAACAAGTCTATCAGTGTGAGAACAGCTGCCCAATAGAAATGCCCAATACAAAAAATAAACACCACAACATGAACAGGAATGTCAAAGGTGGGTTATAAACACTTATAAATCAATTTTCATGCATCACTCCAACATGTCATTTTCCTCAGGCCGAAATTCCCAGTGTGAGCGTCTCACTGTAGTTACGCTGTCGGAAAAAGACAGACAACCTGTTGCAGGTTAAAAATCGTATTGAGAGCAATTGCCTCTATAGCAAGAGGAATAACAGTCTGTAAGCACTGAGAGCAGCGGGAGGGAGACATGGATGGGATACAGAGTTGTAAAGAGCACAATTTCGATGAATAACGGGAAATGCGTACTGAGAGAAGTATGAGGCTTAGTGGTAGAAAAGATGGTTATAGACACAAACACATTAATGGAAGATTGGAAAGCATGGAAGCTGTCTTTAGCCTCTGTTTCCAGCAGATTTTTTTTTACCACAGAGCATAACTCATGCATGTGCGCTCCTGTGTGGTGCCAGAATGCTTAGGTAGATTTGGTGGCATGGACACCATTCAAGACACATTTTAAGTAAATGTTTGCTACAGGGTCCATGTTTACAACCACATACCCAAAAGCAACATAGAAGGACTCCAAATACAATAAATTGTTTATACTACGAAAACAGAACATCCACAATGGTGGCCTTAAGCTCGACTGTCTTTGTTTGGGTTTCAAGTCAGAGCTGTGTTAAATACTTTGAATAGGAGAAAAGGGGTTTAAACCCTCAGATGATTAGAGACATAATGCTGAATGGCAGAGGTGGTTGCACCACTCCTATTCACTGGTGATTTATGTCGGGGATAGTCGATGCTTTCATTAATCCTTTGCAGTGACAGGTTTTGTGCATACAAAAAAAGGAATGAAGGGGGAGATTTGGGCAAATTGAAGCATCTCTGAAAAAAAGCTGTGAAGAGGGAAGAAGACATAGCGCCAGGACCATTTGCTAAGCAATGTTTCACAGGTGATACACCTTCGTTGTGGATCTCTCCTGACATTTAATTTAAATTCACCCCAGCATCCTGGGATGCATTGCATTATACATAGAAGTCAGGAAATTTTGTGTTGGTGCTGAGGCTGATTTAACCTACAGGTTTAGCCTAAAAGACAGCAATTCAATACATGCTTATCTGACTGACCATAAGGAAAATTAATTATTAACTCCTGCCACTGTGATAATTAATACATCTTTAAATCAGGCATCCTCACAAGCTTCTGCAGAGCTGAAAGTATTGGGTGCTGTAGTGCTTGGACAAGGCTGAATAAGGAGACCTTCAAGGATTAATCAGAAATAATTGCAGAGCACAAACAGAAAAAAAAGTTCAGGACAGCAATTTGCTTTTGACAGATCTGAATACAGATAAGCTCCTTATTCATAGCTTCAACACCTAAAGTGGCATCCTGAATGTGGCTTTCATACAGTAATTAACGTGTTGCTGCAAAATGGAAAATCAATCCCAGTTTAGAATGACAAAAATACAGAAATATGTATTAGAAATATAGATAGCGTATATTTGATGACTTGGTCATTCAAAATGTCATTGTAAATGTTATCATTTCTAGCATATAGCCCTTATACCAGACTATTGAGACCTATTATATTAGGATAAGAGACCATTACGCACCAGGTACCACTGCTTGGGGAAATCTGGGTCTGTTGGGTCTTCATAGACATCCCTCTTCTTCCGTTTCTTCACCACTTGCTGTTCTGCCCATAACACCTGGGATTCACACACACACACACACACACACACACACACACACACACACACACACACACACACACACACACACACACACACACACACACACACACACACACACACACACACACACAAATACACATACACACACACACACACACACACACACACACACACACACACACACACACACACACACACAAAGAGAGAAAATTCATATTTTGCCCAGTTATCCTCACATGCAATTGTTTCATTATAAATGCTCTAATTTCTTAAATTGTTGCAATGTCAACCAGACTGCAGACATGGAAAAACATGGCCCCAGCTGGGTTCAAAAAGTAGCAGTTGCAGAGTGAAATCAGTGATTGTAGGGGCCTTTGAAATCCTCGAGGCTGCTGGGATATGGGTAGTAGGGATGGGTGAAAGTAAATGCAAATATCAAAATATAAAATATAAATACCCTGCTAGTTAGTTCACCTTTTATGATTTTATATGCAGATACACTGACATCCTGTGAGCATGACTGACAGTAATGATAGTGACACACATTTGTTATTAATGTTTAAATATTTAAACACTTGCGCAATAAATACTAGATGATAGAAAACCTTCTGTTTCAACTCCTGTTTTCTTATTTAGGGGAGTGGGCAGCAGTGCCTCCTCCAGATACAGAGACTGCCAATGAGTGCACTCTCAAAACAGCAGCTTGCATTTTCTTGGACATCTCTGTCATACACAAGCCTCTCACAAGTCAAGTCACTATCCCTATAGACTCTGTCCAGACGGCCAAATATAAAGTGTTGGATGTGGTTGAAAATGCTTCTGCAACAAACACCTGTCTGCGACTCATTAACAGAGACAACATCTGGCGTGTTAACTAACAGGTTTGAAAACATCACAACACCTAATGCTCAATTTGAACGGTGTGGCAATAGAGCAACACATTCAAAATTCCCTCTGAAAGTTAACTTGGATTGAACTAACACCAAAGCAACATAGATGGACTGAAACTGCAGTAGAGACTCATTTCCTACTAGCAGTTTAAGTAAATACTGTTGTGTACTATTACTGTCAGTATTAAATGTATTCTTTGCAGGTTTCTTACTGAAAGTGACCAAGCTTAAACTAGTTCCATTTTTCAGGCACACTCAAGTGAACTGTATCTAAATGTGTCAATTTTCTTGGCCATGCTTGGTAAATTCAGAAACTACGACTTTTCTATCATTTGAGTACTTCAGAGTATGTCTTTTCAGAAGGTTTTTTCTCTTTGGCAATTTCCTTGCAGCTGTCAGAGCCGTTTTTAGTAGTGAGGCTTCTCTACTTGCTTGTTTTTATGAAGATGTGGTCTTGCAAAGTGCGTGGTCTGACTGTTCAGCACAGCTATCGAGGGTGGTGTAACTGCTAACCCCGTTGAAAACTTTGCCTTAGAGAATGAAGTCATTAACCTTATTCAAGTGACCCTACACTAATTAACATTTATCTCATCTCATTACATTTATAACTGACCTCATTGCACTGCTGCCCACTGCACACCATAATATTATCAAGGCAACAGCTGAGACATGAATCAGACGTTCTGCATACAGCCATCTAACTTAGGATGTAGTGTACAACTAATTAGCTTTTGAGTGTTTCATTTCATTTTTGCATTAATTGACTTTGTAATGTTTTATAAAGTCAATTAATGCAAATTAAACATTAGCACATTCAGCTAACAACTCATTTATATAATATCATCTTAAGAAAACTGATATTAAATCATAATGAATGTAATGTAAAGTCATCTTTTTAATTATGGCAAAATGTGGGAATATTTTGTGAAACAGTTCAGCTGGATCAGCTGATCTGAGAAAAACAAAGTATAATCCATATCTTTCCAGAGAATGAGTGATTGATGGAGGACTTATTACAACACAAAGAAGTAAGCGTCACCCTGAGGTCTGGACAAGCACAGAATAGTGGCCATACAGCACCACACAAAGAAACAATCATGAGACAAGGAGGAGGTCTCCACATGGGCTAAGTCAGTAATCCTCTTGAGCAATAAACTATTTGTTCCATCTCTTGCACTGAGTCCTGAGGGCTTCCACATCTGATGACTAAGGAGAGGCAGTGCCAGTCTTGTTGTGTAATGCAGTGGAACTGGTAGAAACAAAAACAGCCTCTGCTTTGATCTAAACCTCGCTGTTTCCACAGCTAGAGAAAGAAAACATGTTAAAGGATAAGATATTCTTTATTTTGTCTTAACATCAATCAGTCCAATGGCAAGAGTAAAACCAGCAATTTAATAATCTTACTCACAAGTAGGGTCTGTGTAGCCAAAGCCTGATATAGCTTATAGCTTTCACTGTAGTTTATTTTGAGTTTATCCCACATACAGTATTGTAAATACATGCTGGTACACTAAATCCAACACTGAAAACAGTCCTTAACAAATTCACTACTTCCTCCTGTTCTGCGGAGCCAATGGGTTTGAGCCTGATAGGCATATACAGGCTTGACAAATCAAAAAGTTTAGGCTTTTTTTATGGGACTTGTTGCAAATACCAAAATTAAAGTATATCAACCACTTGGTTGTTTAACATTAATGCTTCAGCACATAAAGATACAGTGCAGTCTTACAACCAGAGACTAAAGGCTGATTTATAGTTGGTCGCTTGACACTTTTAATAATTGTCACTCAACAGAAATGATGTATTTTTGACAGAAAAGAGTGTTGCATGACACTTTCCTTTTATGCTGCGCACCTGGAGGATGTCGCAGAAACCGTGTGATGGGGTAATGCTAATGTGATTGGGTAGTGCTACTAATGTTGCCATGGAGATTGTAGTTTTTACTGAACTTCCTTATTGATATTTTGGTCTGCAACTCTAGATAACTTGAAACATCCTTGTTTAATTAGTCCTGGTCGTGATGATATAATGTAACCAAACAAGCCGGCTGGAAGATAGCTTCTGGTTACCATGGAGATGACTGGAACCTTTTGCCGAAGCATAAATTGAAAACGCAGCGCGACTCTTTAATCTCTGTTGAGTGACATTTATCAAAAGTGCCAAGCGACCTATCATAAACTAACCTTAACTTTGTACAAAGACTGAAAGAAAAAAAGTAAAAAGGAAGAAAAGAAAGGTTTAAAGTCCCTTCCAAAACACGGCATGCAGTGAGCTGTCTTACAGTGCAGCTTGTTCAAAACCAACAGCAACCACCCCAAAACAAATCGATTTTTTCCCTCATAGAGAAGGTGTGGGGTGTGGAGAGGAGATGACAAACAACCCTTGCAAGCATAATGGTAAAGGCTTATGCAGCTGCCAATTTCATCTTGCCACTGTGTGATTATTCAAAAGGGATGGTGATAAGCGGCATGTTAGCACCACAGAGCTGAGAAAAAGAGACAATGGAGGCAATGTGAGAGACAGCAGCCGGATTACAAAAAAGGGAACACTGTAATAAGCTCAAAGCTTTGCACTGACTAATCCAAATCCAACCATTATGCTTTCATTGCCTTTTAAATCTGTTTTCTTTGACCCAGGTGAAGCAGAACCTTTTCTTTCTCATTTTTTTTAGGGATCATGATGGTCACACACACACACACACACACACACACACACACACACACACACACACACACACACACACACACACACACACACACACACACACACACACACACACACACACACACACACGAATATACAAATACACATAAATAAATACATGTCAACACAAACCCACTCACTTATGCTGTGGTGTTTTTTTGGCAGTGGTCATACTTTGCCTGAGGTTTGATCTGTTGCTGGGTGTGTGGGCGGCGAGGTAACCTAGGGACAAACTGTTGTACCTTTGCCAGAATCCCAATGCCCTGAGTAGTTGGAGGTTCAAGTGCGGTGTTAACTTAAACTACTGACATTCAGACTGAAAATGAAGCGATTCGGGCGAGGGATTGAGATGAAATCTGTTCTGTCAAAAATGTCTTCATATTAGATAAGGCTTTATCTCTCTGGTCCTGTTGTTGGGGCTCCAGTTTTATCATTTACTGTTGATGGCTATACAGAATAAAGGAAATAGATAACCTAGGAATATAGTAAACCCCAGGATCCATCTTCAAGATTAACTCTGGTCCTTGCCAGTTACGAATAAGAAGAACATCAATTTTCAATTGACTGTCTTCACATTCTTGGCTAGAATTCCTCCTGCACTCTGTCTCTCACCATTGCATACAACTCTAAAACCCAGTACTGCCCATCATTAAATCTTCCTCAGTAACAATGACAAAATCCCAGCCTCTGTCACTGCCAACACTGGATTTCATTTGTTGTTGATTTTGGAGATCTCAAAGCAAATCTTATAGCCTTTTGAGTACTACAGTACACTCCCAGCTCCCAGGCAGACACCTCTGAATCCATATGCTCTCAGAGCCTATTTAACATCCATTCAGCCTGACCCCTGACACCACTGGCCTCAGTGAATGTCACCATATCTTACTAATGATGTCTTAGGGACTCTGTGCTTGTCAGACCACATCAGCCCTCTTCTCAGCCATGTGGTCTCATGAAAAGCTAGAAAGTAGTCCTTGAGCTTTACTTGGCAGGCTCACCTTGCTACAGATGGTCCAAGTCTGTTCTCACTTCGTAACTGCCCCCTTTTTAGCACCGGTCAGTTACCTCTTAAGGTGCTTTTAAATAGCAACAATAACCACTGCTGTCTCCGGTGTTTCCAATGCAAATATGGCCGCAGCTCATTGTTGAGTCAGGAGGCAGAAGCATTTAAAGAAGGGCTGGCTACATCACTCATGGACACACATGTCCTTTTCCTGCTGCTTACTGGATTCATAGTTTGTCTGTAAAGTCCTCTCATATCTAATGTTAGCTGCATATCACACAGTTATTAATGATCAACATTCACCATATTCTCCAGCATTACAGTCAATACATGATGTTGTACTGTTATGCAAAATAAGAGTTACTCTCAAAAAGGACAGGTGCATATTTGCAGTTTTTGTTTTCTGTCTATCTTTGAAACCATCATGTGGAGCAGGTAGAGGTGTCAGGAAACAGACAATAAATAACACAGGTGACGGCTGATTTCTCAGCAGCAACTGAAGATTTCTCAACATCATGTGAACACCTTCAGTTCCTTTGATATCCCACATCTATTTTTAAATAGTGTCGTGTACAGGAGCAAAAAAAACTAAAAACTTCTTTAATACCCAGTATGGTAAACATTGTATCCAAAGGATTATAGTTTAGTTTAAGTTGGATGTTTATGTCTAACATTTTCTTTTTAACATATTGTGTCTGTTCTGAAGCCAGTGGGAGGCTTTGGATGCAGGCATGAAGGAGGGGGCGTGGAGGACATGAAGCTGTGGAGGCCAGCCATTTTCAACCAGTTAGCAATTTCAGTCAGTCATTTAATCTAATTTATTATTTGGGTCAGTGTATGTATTAAATATTATATTACTGAAAGTGATATAAATATTCTGATCTCCCCCAGCATATGCATCAGAGAGCAGTGCTGCCCTGTCCTCCACTGCACCCGGGTCCCTTTCCACATCCTGCCAGTAGATCACCAAGCACGAGGCAGTCGACCTGGAACTTGAAAAGCCCTGACAGTAGAACGCAGGGCGGATGCTGTGGTTCTCAGCTTGAGGTGCAGAAATCAAATTAATTCTTAATCCAATACAATTCATACTCATATTTAGCAAGAGATTACATTGACTCATTTGCTTTGTTATTTGTTTGTTTATATATTGAAACCTGGTAAAAGAATTATATGAAACCATGAATCATTGAGTGATGGGGTATTTTTGAACATTTCCACTATTTACTCATGTTATTATTTTTATTTTAAAAAATGTCTCATGATTGTCTATCTCTGTGTGCATTTTGATGTAGAGCCACATGCAAATTAAAACATTTTGAAATAGTTGAAAAACAAAGAACCAGCTCGTACACTGCAGGGCTCCAATGTCCACTTAGAAAATATTGCAACGAGGTGACTTTCTATCACTACTGCTCTTCAGACTCAAGCACTCAGCATCAGCTTACTTTGGCTGTGATGTGTACGTGCATACTCCTGTTTTGAACATTTTCAAATACCTAAGTAAGCATTCTGTTTTAAAAGGGTATATTGTTTTTTCGTTGGACCATATATGTTTAAGATACTTCCAGATATATTAATTTAAAAAAACTTACATTCAGTATATTTGTATGTCTCACCTGATCAGTGTGAAACATAGATGTAGTATCTTTTATACCAGTGTTTTATAGGTTAGTGGTTACCTGCTGTTACTCTGTGTGTTAAAACACTTACTTCCAAGTTAGTGTTTTGAATGTTTAATGAATGTTTAATGGTGGTGGGATTAAAACTTGGTTTACATTTGTATTATATAATATGCGTTCCTTTACTCAATGTAGTCGGAGAACATTGGAAGGCACTAACAGTTTTTAATTATATAGGTTTGTTATTAGTATTAGAGGCTGATGCCTGCAGGCTTAGCCACTGATGCGGTATCTGATAGTTTTGAAGCTGCTCTTAACAACATAAAATGTTTTAATACATTTAAACACTTGGTTGGTGTTTTATGATTTATGGTTTTATTAATTGTCACCTAAATGAGGCCACGTTATTCTATTAAAAACCTAGAAACGTATCACTCTATCAATCTGCCCCCTCTCTCTCTCTGTCCTGATGTAATGGTAGTGAACCGTAAAACGTAGTGTGGAGATATTATGCAGTGTGAGATACGACTGAAACAAGCTGATACTTATGCATTAGTTTCTGTTACGTCAATACTCCTGCTGGTATTAGATTACCAATACTAGTTTTGTTATAGCCTGATACATGATAGCAAAATATACAATGTTGTGATGCATTAGATACCGTTAGCCAATGCCCATAGACATACATGTGTACATATTTATAAGCTAATGCTAATCACTCACCAAGAACCAGTCCTCCACTGGTTCTCTTCACACCACAACTCAATTTCTCTCCTCTGACCAGTATTCCCTCTAACTCTGGTCTGTTCCTGGTCTCTTGGTCACCTAGCAGGCTTATAATTATAAGGCTGAGGTCTGTCACATGCATATAAATAAACATTTACAAACTCTTCATTGTCAAGACTAGCCTTGATCCTAGCCTTGAGATGTGGAAGTAAAATGTTTGACCAAAACAACTCCAGAAGATGTAGAAGTCACTGTAGTGAAGCCTGCAGTATTTTCCTACGCATTGATTCATTGGAGTCTCCAACCTTTAAGTTGCTCTTTAAAGAGTCTATTCATCCAAATCAAAAAGACAAACATTTTCACCTCCACAAGTAGTATAATAACCATGTGAATAGATTTATTTTAATTGTTGCCACAGTGAATACCCCTTTACTGTACAACTGAGTTGAAGTACATTTTATTCGTGACACTAAGCATAAAACATTTAACCAGAAAATCAACAGCCTTGTGTCTTTTCAGAAACTATGTCTTCAGGGTGATCCACTGTTGTTGCTGTTTTTACTGAGAACCATTTTCTACATTGATTTTTACTAAACAATAAAAACATTCACAGTGAGGTCTGTGTAGTATTCCTTGTTTTATTACTCGCAGTGGCACTGTGCCCACTCAACTCAGGTGTGAATAACAGCAGCTACGACCATGAACACAACTCGCAAAAGGTTATGACATTCTCAGACTTCAGTTTTTTTCATATTAAGCTTTACATTTATCACAATTCCTGTCTCCCACACATGAACTCAAGCAGCAGAACGATAATTTGAAAAGTGTATTTTCCTAGTTTCTCACAAGGTCTCTTCTGTGTATTGCTGATTAGATAATACAACCAAAATAAAGGGAGCGCCTGATAGTGGATAAAATTACATTTTTCACAACATATCTCTCTTGTTGCCTTCATAAGACAGCAGTGTAATAATCTAAAAGTTTCACATCTAATTACCAGTTTTATGCACATCTAGTGTTTACCCAAGAATGATTTTTCCTCTAGTGTGAGGCAGCTCAGGTTAATGTGCCTTGATCAGGAGTGCTATTGCTTAACTGTGGATGTTAAACTGTAATAAAGATTCAAGGAGTAAATTGTATAATATAATGGCTTCAATCATCTTGTAAAAATGTTAAACAAAACTAACAAGTGCTTTTCTACACAAGTACAGGTTATTGTTAAAACGGTGGTACAATAACATCTCCTATTGTCCAGCTGTTGCATTCAGCCCTCTTCATTCTTTATTCAGGTCACTGTCTATGAGAAAACACCTTGACACCTGAAAAGTTTTACCAAATCTGTTTAATTTACAGCAGATTGGTGGTAAGTACTGCCATACTACTCTCCTAGTAGTATGGATGTAGGTTTGTGAATGTGAGAATGCTGCCTCTTAATCACTAGTAGGAAAAAAGATTATTCCACTGTGATGGAATTTCCATGCTGACTTAAATACATCTGGTGCACACAGTAGCTGAGATTTTGCAGAGTTAAGAATGTGCCAGAGATTATGCCAGATATGAATTGGTGGCTGGACTGTGTGCAAATTTAGAACCAGGTGTTCAAATGAAGATTGGACATTTAGGGATTGTTTTTGGATGCTAGACAAATGAATGCTAGTGATCTTCTCTAGTTAAAATGTAGGAGCAAATAATGATTTTACAAGACCAAACTGAGACACTCCCAACTGTGCTGTTCTTTTTTTTTTTTTAAGCACATGGTTATGTAGCACCTCTGAACGAGTCAGCAGGACAGATGGAACGATCAGTGTGGACTGCAAAGACTACAGAGTTTGACAAGTGATCATTGATGCTGGCATCCTTTTCTTTTGTGATACGTATGCACTTTTCTGTCTGTAATCCAATCGGTCTTTTGGCCTTTAGTTGCCAACATGGAGTGCTGCAAAGAGCTGTGTGAGAGCTGACAACAGTCTTACCTGTGGTTCGTTTTGCAGTCTGATGTGTATCCTCCTGTGGCCAGACAAAGCCCTCTTCTCCACGGCGTGATGCCTGAAGTGATAATAATCTCCAAAAACCTGCACAACACAAATGGAAAGGCAATGAGGTCACCTGTAGTAGCAGGATGGCCGGATAACACCCCATGCTCACCAAGGCATTCATGTGCACATGAGCAAAATGTGCAGATAGTGTTTGTTTTGTAAAAAAGCTAGAAACAGATAAAGCCATTTGCACATCAGAGCCTGGAATTTTTCTTCACATATTCAAAGCTTAATCAGTATCAATTACTGTATGGTCTAGTACAAATGTAAGCGACTCTTCACTTAATGAGAGATAAAACAACCATAATTTCAGCACCTATAACATATCCCATGGGTCCTTGTCATAGAAGTGCTGTAAAAGCCTCATGAGAGGGGTAGCTGTTAAATAACAAACAAACTAGTCTTTTATCATTGTTAAAACGATAATAACTAAGTGTTGAAAAGATAAGTGAAGGTAAGCATTGAAATTTCAAAAGCAAGTACAGTGTTAAATATCCAGTGTTAGAAGAGAACCCGAGCAACATGTTTCAGCCTTCCATAAAGAATGATGAAAGAGGTTGTCTATTCCACAGAGCAACAAAAGCTTGAGGAGCAGCAGCTAACCTGGAAGTGGGGTTGGCTCTCTGCAGATTGAAGAAAATGTCTCACTCACTCACTCACTCACTCACACACTCACACACTCACACACTCACACACACACACACACACAGCACGTGCGGAAGTCGCTTCAAAGCTACACTGAGGCATTCCTTGTACCGCTCATTATTTCTTCACATGTCCTGCTAAAAAAAAGAGCTTTTAAAGAGAAGCGATTGGGTGACAGCTGTCACAAAAAATGGCCTAAAACCTCAGGGAATGCTTTCTTTTTGTAAGCCTTGCTTTTAACTGACACATGAAGCAGCCTACGTCTTCTTTAGTCACAGTCAAGGACATCTGACCTGAGAGAAATAATAAAAACATCCCAACATAAGTTTGCAGTAATAGACAAAAACAACCAAACAGAATTTATGGGAAAAGGAGGACAAAGAGCTGCCCAAACATTACATTACATGGTTATTCACAAGAGAGCAGCCTCCATTTGAAAAGGAAGCGTTGTAATCTGTACAGTAGTGCCACTGGGGACTGGCTCACCTTCACAAGCCCAGTGGAGCGGAGGAAGAGAGGGGGATACAGGAGGAGGGGGGGATGACGGAAAAAAAGGAAAGGGTGGAGGGAGATGTGGGGTTTGACAGGCCGACCAGGCAGGATGGATGTGTGTGAGGCGGGAGAAGAGCAGACGCAGCAGGATGGAAGGCTCTCCTGGGGCTGCAGGCTGATTCTGCAGGCTGGCTGTCTGTGAGCCGACCAGACTGGAGGCTGGAGCTCAGAGGCCTCGTCTGGCAGCTTGGATATGAAGCTGCCAGCCTCGTGTGGCTCGAGTCGACTTCATTTGTCAAATATTTGTAATTAAGCCTTGATTTTAAATCACTTGCTGTGATAATATCCGCGTGAACCGATTGAACATTACTGTTTCATTGCTCAGTGTTATCCAAAAATGTTACCCCGGAGTTCAGTTTGCACACAATTACCAGTGGTAAAGATAAATAGGGCTGTTTTTGCGAGGAGACACATTTAGAAGAGGACAATCAAATTATGAAAAATGTGGCAAGCGCGAGATCAAATTTCTGGATGACAGGCATGATAGCTTACATCTTCAAGTCAAGCAATGTCTCATTATTATGTCTAATTATCATCGAACTATCTGATATGAAGCAGATATAAATATGCAAAACACAGTATTATGAGTAAGGTAACACTGGACAGAAAGGTGACTTTATATTACAATCACAGCACAACTCTCCATGGAGACACTGTTGTGCTCGGTGCAAGTTGACGCTGACTCTGTGACATCTTCAATAAACCAGACAATCAGCGACTGACCTTAGAGGCACCCTGGGTAAGGTAAAAGCCGTGCAGAAGGAAATAGCCTATGAATGATGCAAGATTGAGGTGTGATAAAGGATGTGACCCAAGAAATTAATGAGACCCACTTTCACATTGAATGCGACAGGGCAGAAAAGCTAATTTGTGCTGCACTGGGGTTGGCTTTTCTTTGGGACGAACCTATTTCCTAGAGTGCTGATGTCCTCATTTAGACCAAGAGTCCACGGGTCTTGGGAAATTGAGATAGAGATGGAAATGTTGGTGTTTCTGCCTATGAGTGCGGATGAGTCATGCCTCTCCACAGTCGGAACCTGAATGAATCATATGGTGTGTGTGTGTATGTGTGCCAGCAATAATAATTGAGAGCACTGCGGGTCATTATTCACCTTGCCACCATGCTCTGAGCTTGCATTAGAGGCATACTGCCCTTTACACTTCCCACTGGGCAGTGCCAGAAATTGCTATCTTATGTGTTTTTCCCTTTAGTTGTATTCCTCTCATCTCCATCTGGTCCATGTCTTCATGTAGCCTGAAGATAATTTTTTACAGAGACGCATAATAACACATTTTAAAAAACCCTGCCAATTAAGACAAGGGCCTTTATGTGGATTAACTTACATGTTTACAATTATTTATGAGATTTATGTGGGTAAAGACGGTCTTAAATAATCAGTCAATTCAAGTCCAAATTATACTAAAGCTAAGATAAGAAGATTATCCAACTTGCATTAATATATAGCATAGTTTTTGCTGTGATCTCTAAAGGTATCTACACAGAATAGATCAAACCATGTAAACTCTTTGAAAGAACACAGACGAGAGAAGAGTAGAAATTTGTGTTTTTAAGATGTGCCCTGAGGTTTCCCCCCCGGCCAAATCCAAACCAGCACAGTGTGGACTTGACAAACCACTGCATTCAACCATTGCAAATAGATTTCCAGGGATGTGTCCGTAAGTACAGCGAGATTAAAAATGAAGAAAAAAATTCAGCACAGTGTGAATATTTCACTCAACCTAACATGTTTTAATAACATGTGAATCAAGGTCAAGCCAACAAGAGCTGATAAAGGATCTAATAGACTCTTTTTGGGATTTAAAGAGTGAGAATTATTTCATACAGAAAGGATATTGTTGAATAAAAGTTTCACATTTGAATAGCTTTGGATTTCAGATATTCAGGTTTCAAAGAAGCACCCTTTTATAGTTTATACCACTCCAAAAATTTTTTTTTTTTCAGATATTGAAATGGAAAATAGTGAATAGCCACAGTAAAAATGTTCTCCAGTGAAAGTACGCCTTGTCATGTATTTTCAGACACAGCAAATGTAACATGATAATTAACTTTTTTTGTTGCTTTTTTGTCTTTTTCCCCCTCCTTTCTTTGAAACACACTTTCTTATCCTACATTCAATCCTAAAATTCAGCTGTGGTCTCTCTTTGTTGTCTGAAAATAAGAATTTAACTGAGAACAAGCATCATTTTTGAAAAAATACTTTTGAAAAATAATTTGATTGATTTTCCAAACCCATAGCTACATTGAAAAACCCCCCAGATATTTGCAGCAGAGACAGTGAAATTTTTGGTGAAAGGTTTTAATGAAAGATTGGTGTCTGATGTAAAGAAATGTTGATAAGACAACATGTTCAAACATGCATATCCTTTTCTTTATTTTACTTATTTATTTATCATTAACTTCATAATATTTTATATTGCTTTGACATTATATGATATGCTGTATGTATCTAGTAGAAACTTTGAAATGACATTCAGTTTTAAAATACATTTCTGTAGCTACAAGTGTATCAGTGGTGCCACAACACAGCATTATGAGGAAACTGTTGCTGAGGCAACAAACTCAACATTTGTATGCTGCTTATATTCAATTATCTTTTTGGCCATGATGATTACATTATTTTTTAACCTTGAAAGCTCAGAGTTTTGGTTTATCTTAGTAAATTCTGTAAGAGACAAATAGGCCTGTCTGGGCTAGTCATCAGTGAAACATATCACTGTGATTTGATTTGAATTGATAAGGGTGACAAACAGACTGCACAAAAGCCTTAATGCAACTGTAGTTTCCTCAGTGGGACAACCCTCTGGTGCCATGGACTTGGCAGTGGTAGATCTGTGAGTCAGCGAGGCCAGGCTGAACCCCCCTGGATCTGTGTGATCATGGTAATTAGCATTTAGCATGTAAAAATACTGCTCTATGCCTGCTCTTGATTTGAGTTCCCTGTGCAGACGCAAGAAAAAAAAGGGGCATTATTCATGAACTGAGATTTGTCCAAATTGGATTCATCTGATGTGAATGTCAAGTATTTCAAGCTTGCAATTTGAGCAACTTTGAACTTAAAGAGTATGCACTTGTGTGAGACAGACAGATGTGGGAGTGTACATGTTGGCTGAGTTTGAGTGCAACTGACGTTGAGATCGCATATCAAAAGCTTTCTATCAGTCCGAGAGCTATGCGATACATCAAAGAGGCATCAACCAGTTGCACTGTTTTTTTAACCATTTCTTCAGCTCACCCACCATATCAGGGTTTTACTTTTTTATTTTTATTTCTCTAATAATTCTTTACCAACCCTATTTTAACCTACCTCTAACTACTGTAAATGATGATATTACCACAGCATGCCCCATATCAGAGGTTATACTGACAGTATTCTGCTACACTCTGCTGAGGGTTTAAAGATATCTACTGATGTTATCAGTCACAGAGGTTGTTCGACTTCAAGGTGACTGAAAGTAATGTCATGGTGTCTCTCTTACATCTCATATTCTTCTGTGTCCTGTCCTCTTCCTGTCTATGGTGACTGCCTTGGTCTTTAGCCACCTCCAGCCACAGTTGTTAAGTCAATATTGGCCAGAAGGGATTGGCTTCAGATCAGTGGTGCCGAAAAGAGAATTGTAGCGAGCTTCCACGAGGCTGTAACCTAATGTTATTTCACATTGCTGTGCATGCGCACACAAGTAGTGTTTAGGCGGCTTTCCAATGTTACAAACTGATTGGAGACGAGGGAAACTTTTCTTTTCATTCTCATTAAACTACTAAGGATAAAATCATGCATTGCACTTGTTGAGAAATGTAACTTACATTTGTTTTGTACCAACCTGCTGTGGTTGTCTCAAGTGATAGACGACAGAAAAAGTACACAATGCAATATAATTTTTCTTATCACCGAACTGAAATTCGGCCGGGAGACTCAAAAGAATTCCAATATTCAGAGAAATGGTAGCGTAGACGCTGCAGAGAGGGAGAGTATGTGTGTGGATTCCAGTCGACCAATGTATTGATACAGTTTGTATGTGTGTGTGTGTGTGTGTAGGTAGGTCTGTATGAATTCAGGATTGGGCCTGAATACAAATATTCAGTATTCACCATGGGAGCTTAAAAGGTCCACTATGCCGATATTGACTGTTACTGAGTTCCACATTAAGTGCACTCCCTGAAGCTTTGGAAAAGTGCACAGAGGCATATCCACCTTATTGGAATTGACGTCAATCAGACTCATCTCACACCTAAATCACTGTTGGTTAGAAAAACAGCAAGAACAGTATTTCACTCTAAGCACTGAGCACCTCAATTCACAGCTTGTGATATGCAGTTTTATTCTGCTAACCTTGATGGAAGATGCTACAGAACGTAAAAGAAAAAAGAAAAAAAGACACAAACACAAATGTGCATAATGCTGCTCTGCTCCTCCGTACAAAAGGAAAGCACTCAAAGGCAGCGTCTGTCACACATGTGAGATAGAATTGTCAGCGGTACAGCAGAGCTCATTAATTGCCACACAGCCCACCAACCCTTTCTCCCCTCTCGCTTTTCCTTTATTTATGTTACTTATTCACACAAAACACACATCAATGCAAAACCCCTACAGAAATGGGGGCTATGTTTGTTGCTTATGGTGTATATACACAGAAGATGTGTTGTGTGTTGGTATGATGTGATATTTGCTGTTCGGCTAATAAAACACTTATGTTGTTGGCGTCCACTGAGGCACTGGGCTACCGTCTTTTGGACTCATTACAGCTGAAACTCTGGGGTTCCGCTCATGGCACAGACACACTACATGACTTTCAAAACTGTCAGATTGCTGTACTGTTCACACTGTATAACTTTCTGTCTTGTTATCAGGAATCTTGAGGTTGTTGTGGTTCGCACACTGCCTGTCTGATCGGTGACAGGGCGGTCACACAGATTACAGATTACAAGATCTTTCACCAGAAGGAATCCACGACGAGTTGGCCTGGTCACAAAAATGTGATGTGATACCATGCATGTAAATAAAGGTAAATAAGGAAAATAAATATTTTTTTAAATATTTCCGCAATGAAAATGTAGCTGCCTGCTTGTATTGTGGTTCGCTAAGGACGATAAGGTTACAAATACTACAGAATTTGGACTTTCTCACAGGTCCAGATATTTAGCCTGCTTGATATCTTTTGTGTGTCTGCGAGGCGTCGGTGAAGCTCTCGGATCGCGTCTTTGAACAGATCATATGTAGCGAACGAGCGCAGATATTGCAAGTGATGAGTGTACGCCGATGTTCCCAAATGTGGCAGAGCAAGGTCGAGGATAAACATATTGATTCAAGGCTCGTGTAGGCAAAAACAAAGCTGGCAGGTCAAAAGCAAAACTGAACTGCAAACCAGGAAAAACTAACTAGGAGATGAGTTGCAGGTTGGGAGATGGGCAGACAAACACAAGCTGTTAGGCTGGGGAAAACACTGGGAGAAGGTTAACAGAGGGAAACATGGCAAACAGAAAACCAAAAACACAGAAACACAGTGAATACAATCTAAATTATGAAGGCAGCTGAAAGTTATATCATGACAGAAGTCTTCAAAGGTACAGCTCAAAAAAGCTTCCTCCTACTAAGGGTGAAATGTCTGAGGGCCTCAGGAGGATGGCAGCTAGGGACACAGATTCAGACTGTGAACAGAACCATAACAAATCTGGAGCTTTGGTCGGCGGTCTCCAAAAACTGTCACTGAGTGGAAAATCAGGACTCAAATTGTGTGGTGTGAACTCAACATTAGTGGGGAGGAAGCTCATTATTTTACTCTGAAATAGAGTCTAATTGGATGTTTTCAAATGAAGGATAATTATTTGTTTGCATCTTTGCTCTAATTCTGCATGTTGCCAGCCTTACTGCATTCAAAGCTCAGGGGATGCGTTGTCTTGGGGAAAGCTAAGCCACAGAAAACTGTTTTGGCTAATTACGCAGCTGAATAGCAAAGATTTAACAAAACGCTTATGAAGACCATCCTTCCAGTGGCGGTGGTGGTGAGGCAACATGATAGGTGTGTAAACTGATTTAGGCCATTACATTTTCTTTGATAAAAGTATGGGAGGGTTACACAAGCGGTTGTGTCAAAAGAAAATCTAAATCATGACTGGTGCGTCTGGCCCAGAGCTTTTTCTGATTCAAGGAGAATAGGACAGCGGAATATGAAAGAAATGAGGGAAAATTAAAGTGAGGCAGGAGAAAGAAATATATCCCAGGAGGACAGATGAGTGAAGAAGGTGGAACAGTGAGTGGCTACAAAAGACATGCGTCACGGATGTCACTGAGTGGAGATATACAGCCCCTGCTGATGGCTGTTGGCGAAAATTACCATTAAACAAAATTTATACAGTTCTGTCACTGTCACTGACTACTGCCTTGTAGTCCTAATCAATGATGATATCACCCTTTGTGATTCTAGGCCTGAATAAAACATGGTGAATCTACATCATATCTCTTATGCCTTGATGCAATTGGTTTAAACTTAGATTAGACCATAAAATTGAGTGGCCTGGGCACATGAATCTTATGCATTTGCTGTGGATGTAAAAAATGTAGAAAAACTAGGATTCCTAATGTAGCTTATCTGTGAGGTGTGATTTTTCAGAGAGCAGATAAGGGACAGAGCAGGGCGAGGGGTGCTTATCAGAAGCCTGCAAAAACCACACACACACACACACACACACACACACACACACACACACACACACACACACACACACACACACACACACACACACACACACACAAAACTACATCATCACTCAACCAAACCTCGCTTGGAGTGGCACTGATACATCCAGCCAGCGTCTTGAACCCACAAACATGCTGGTGTTCATGCATGCACACAAACACACACACACGCATGCACACTCCAAAGATTCTGAGTTGTGGCCTTGAGAAAGGGATACTGAGACAGATAAAAAGACCTTGCGTATGACAGTGTTTGTGTGTGAGACACAAACATTAAAAAGTTAAGATCAATCCTTGCCTTTTTAATTTAAGATTTATCCCACTAAGCTGATTCTTGAGGCCCTGCTTAATAAACAGTAAACACTAAACTTTAACTATGCTTCACCGGAGCGTTGAATATTCATGTAGTCTTATGGCGCTTTTCCACTACACCGTTCCAGCACGACTCGCCTCGACTCGCCTCGCCTCGACTCGGCACGGTTCCTTTTCCATTACAAAAAAGTACCTACTCAACGTGGGCGGGGTCGTCATAGCACGGCTCCGCAAAACTGCCGTGACTTCGTTTTATACGCGACACAAAACACATAAACAATGGAGGACATTGAGGCAGTGGTGTACTTGCTGCTGTATGAGGCTTTCTGTCACACACAAAGCAAGAAAATTGAGCCGTATGGTTGTAACTATGGTTGTAACGCTGCTGCCGGTATTTAAAAATGCCGGGTTTGATTCTTGTGTGGGACGGCTCATGACGCTTCCAGCGACAACTACCAATCAGCGGCCAGCAGTGTGTCGACGTCACATTTTAGTACCGGCTTGGCTCGCTTGGAACCTCACCAGAGCAGGTACTAAAAAAGGACCAGGTACCAGGTACTTTCCCTAGTGGAAACGCAAAAAGAACCGAGGCGAGTCGAGGCGAGTCGAGGCGAGTCGTGCTGGAATGGTGTAGTGGAAAAGCGCCAATAGAAAGGTTGGGTCCATTGCTTCAGCACAGCACAGCACTTGGTCTGATTTCTCCTTGTGATGGTATTTGGTGATATCAGTAATAACACTGTTAACCTGCCCTGATACAACAAAGGTGTATCACCTGTCTGTCAAGCCTGAGGCTGAAGGAGGCTGGGTTAGCTAGCCTCTCCATGTAATGTTCCTGTTACCATTCATCGAGTGAGAGAGAGTGACAGACAGACACTAACAAACATTCAAATGAATTGGTAAACAGAATTGACCACGAGAGGCCTCTTCCTCTCGCCATGAGGAAAAGCACAAGAATTGATTTGATGATATATGAAAACAACTTTAGCAGAAAGGCAAAGGATAGAGATCAAACTGGGTTAATTTTTCAAGCCGTTGGGAGGGAGCAGAGTAAATAGACATTTTTGAGCAGATGAAGAAAATCAGTGCTCCTTGGATCTAAAGAAGTGATGGAAACAAATGCGCCGCCATGACAAGTGAATCTGACAATGAGCTAAAGCAATGAAGCATAACATTATGTAGATGAGGAGAAAAACAAAAAAAAATGCAGGAGAGTGAATTAAAAAAAGCCCTTGAAACTGAAAGTCATCTGAAATATTGAGTGTGTTGCAGTGTTTAGTATTCCAAGGTGTTGAGCTGTACGAGTACAACCTGAATGCTGTTGGCCTTTAGTTTATGTCTCCAGGCAGCATGTTGCCTTGATTGCAATGTCATAAAAATTTAAAAGCTATTTTGATCTTAAATGAATAGCACACACAAGTGGCACTAAACTCCGTCATGCAAAAAAACAAAAAATCCTCGTTTATGCTAATAGCGCACTCGTGTTCATACAAGACTTTATTTTAACCTGTTTGTCTGGAGAGTCATGAACGATGCCGCTTTGCCACTGTTTGTCTGGAGAGTCATGAACGATGCCACTTTGCCAAAGAGTGAAAAGCTTGTTACTTGTTAGTACAGTAACTACAGTCCATGAAAATCAATGTGAAGAGCACTCAAAGGGTTGTCGTATTGATTTTTCATATACTAGATCAGTCAATCTATCAATGGGTATAAGAGGGGAAGGTGAGAGTGCCGCGAGAGGCGCCGTGGGTGTACAGCATCCGTGATGGACTACTGAAAAGGAAATGTGCAAAATGTCCTCTGCCTTGCGTATGACCTTCACTTCAAGGGCTCAGCTCAAGAAAATTGAAGCCGTCAGCACTTTCAGACATAAAAACAAGAAGATGCTGCCCCATGGCATGAAAAAACAAAACCCCTGTGGGAAAAATTACCTCACACTCTGACTTAAACATCACAGGGAGATGAAGAAACACCTGTGCACACATGCACTCTCCAACACATCCTGGCACACTCCCACCTCTATATCTCTGTCTTTCATTCTCCATGTGTGATAAGGTCAATGAAAAAAGACAACTCCAGCCTCCAGCTGTCCCCTCCGGCTCCGTGCTCAGACGGTGGCCTGTTTAAGAGGGCTGGGATTCTGCAAAGAGGCTGCTGGATTATTCATTTGCAGGGTGTAACTCAGCCCACTGCTCTTTTCCACGTCACCTATGCTGAATCCCCTGGTGGCAGAACAGCCTCTGTCAGGCTTCGTCACCCTAGTTTTCGAGAGATGCAGTAAATAGGTTCCACTTCTATTTCCATTCGGCAGTCGTCACTTTAATTCCTTCACTCTCTGTGTCTTTTACTCATCCCCAAAAAAAACCCTCCAACCCCCATGACTCTTCCTCTGGTTCCATCTATTAATACAGACACATTCAGTTCTTACATTTTTCCCCCTTTCCTCATGTTGACACCCTTATTAAAATCCTCCATGTCTTCCTATCTGCTCAATATACACCAGATTCAGGAAGCATGTGAACACATTACAAATGATCCCATTTATCTACAGTATACTGTGCTGTATGTTTCAGAACAGTGTAGACTCTCTATTTGTGGCATTTTCCTGAGCTGCAGTGATATTTTTAAGCTTGCCTGCACTAGTTTGGTTCTTTGGTGACTCGCAATTTGCTGCAGTGGGTGGAGATGTGCAGTAGGTGGAGTGTCACAAGCTGCAATTTTGGTGTTGAGATTGCGCCGTCCACTGACACTGGCTCACGTAGGGTCAACAGCACTCTATTCTTTGGTATTTTTGTCACCTTAATAGGTAGAAGAACACCCACATGAATTGCTCTAAAATCACAAAAAAAACATTTTATTGGTGGCCACTTTATTTCACCACATGTGATGTGCTAGAAATGGAAATTTTGCAGATATGTTCAATATGACTGCAAATGCCTTGTATATGCCTCATTGTTGTAACCACATGTGTTTAACGAGCAGCAACCTGTAATTTGAGTGATGCACATTGTCAAAAGTGCAAATATGCAAGCCAGGTCCACTGTCTCCCACCAATCAAACTGGCTGTTTTTTTTGTTTTTTTTTATCTTGGCATTACACGCAGCCTGTCAGTTTATAGAGTGTTAATCAACAGGAGAGATAGCAACATACTCTGGAAGTGGTAGAGCAGAATAATAACTGCTCATACAGTAACTGCAGATTAAATTAAATGTCAGAATTTCAATATGAGTAGAAAATTCATCTTAAAAAGAGACATCATCTCCTGAACCCGCTGCAGCATGTTTGGGCAGCAGTGCATTAACACCCATGACTTCTCACCTCCCATATGACAATATTAGTTTCCTCTGAGGTCTGCCGGTGCCTTGTGGTGGAAGAGCACTGATTTTTACTTGTAATAAGAAAAGCCCATATCGACCCCTGGCATACACACTGAAAATGTATACTAATGGATTCTTCCTAATGTCACTCTGTTGCAATGCAAGTCCCAGGTGTGGCACACTTGGCTTTGCTCTGCGCCCTGCAAACTTAATTCACAAAATTAGTGCCTGTTAGCTCAAATCTCTGGGTGCCACTTGTGCAGAATACAGTATGAAGGTGAGCACGTGTTTTCTCTGGAGGTGAGTAGACCAGACGTGATTTACAGTTGGTTTTATCGCTAGGAGATCATTGATTTTTGTTAATAATATTTTAATACCTTATTTGATTAGTAGAAATACATACAAAAACATCAGTGCGTAATACTACATTAATACAAACGGGATCCAAGATTTTTGCTTTAAAAATCACAGCACATGACTGAAAATGTCTGATCAAAGAAAGCTTCACAAGGCTGCTAATATGACCGAACATTCAGTACCACATTTCAGAATTTTACGGTCTTGATATTAAGTGATATGAACATAATTCAGTTGGCATTAATAAAGCACACAGATCTGATATCCAGCTCTAGTGAAGAGGGCTAATAATGTGAAATGAAAGTTCAATTCTCTCCTTTCAGCATGTGCATGTGCTACCATTGACTTAGATACACACGAGGACACTAGAGGTATATAATGATCAAAAACATGGACAATTTTAATTTTATAGTTTATTTGTTTTAGTTTAATTTTGGTCACATGAAATATCCATAAAGCACAATAGAAAGTGCCTGAAAATGTGTCTCCAATTCCATTTTCATTTCAGTCTAATGTTTATACTATTAATATTTAACTTATAAGTGTAATTTTTGGACAGAAGTAAATTGAAGTGATTTCTCTGTCATATTAAGCAGTTCAAAGTAGTCTTTTAAAATACGACAAAAACAACTAGATGTGATGAAAACAATATGATGTGAACGTAAAACAAGAGATGGCGTATCGGCACAACAGAGAAACAGAGTTTCCCACATCTATGTCAGTAGTGTTTCAAGTTAAGTATGGAGCCCACGACAGAATGCGCAGAACTCGTGGAGCCAGAGGAGCAAGCTGACTACAGAGTAAAGGGCGTGTGCGTCTTTGAACCAGGGCTCTTTCAAATTCGAGGAATCACACCCCTCCCTTGAACTTAAAAAGCACATGGGGTTGAGGACATCACAACACAGCGTCTTCAGAGTTACACAACTGGGGTCTCTGTGTGTTAAGAAAAGGAACTTGAGCTTTGCATTGCTTCATGACTGCCTGAAAATACCTCGGTAAGGAAACTGGCTCTGTGCCCAAATCTGATGAAATGGTGAGTAGTTTCAAATCCTGGACTACATGAGTCATTGCACCAATGCATCAGAAACAAAAGGAAAGACAAATGCTGAACCACATCCTTGTAAGAACATGCACACATACTGCACTATGATTTATTATTGATATCAAAATAAATGTTGAATAATAATCAGTTACTTAACACTCCACACACATGGTCATGGGGTGCATACATCATTTTTAAAGAAGCAGGTTACGACCACTTTTGTGTTGTGTTGTGTGTTTAAAACAGACATTTATTTCTATCTATAGAAGAGTGAGTGATATACAGTGAGTATACCCTTGCTTTGTTGGGTGCTTTGTTGGGTGCTTTGTTGGGTGCCTCCATTACGAATAATGGATCTGATCCGTTTCTATTTACCGTCAGCGTCATATAAACATGATGTGTGACAGAACTGTTGAGAGACAACGGTCAACCCAACACACACTGTTAAACGACCAAGCATAAATTAAGCTTTAAAAGGGAGCTTGCTCACATGGCATTCAACCTTGCCAGATATGCCTTGTTATGGTGCTATTTAAGGCAATACATCCCTTCACTGCAAAGGGCATGACATTTAAAACCATTTCATCTCCACACAACACAGAGTGATCAGTAGAAGCAAAGATTTATAGGCTAAATGGTGATAATCATTTACAACAAAACCCAAACGAGGCCTAAAGGGGAGAATAACACTGTAATATGATTTTTAAAAATATATACATTTGTGAGATTGGCTGAATTAGCCATAGAGCATTTTTCTTCAAGATGTAAGATTTTAAAGATATCATATTACAGCAAGGTTTATAAATCTAATGCAGCAGAAAGAGAAGGACTCCACTCATATTTGCTGTGTGGGGTGTATGCATTTTTGTGTGGCAGCGCTGAAGAAATGAGAGAACAGAGCACTTATTATAAAGGACTGTTGTGCAAGGTCCCATGATAGCCTTCATAACAATGATAAATGTCTCAAGCATTTGGTAAAGCTACATCATATGACTAGCACCTTTAGGACTTTTTCTATTACGCTTAGAACGGGAACATACTGGGAAACCTTTTCTGCAAAACAGAGCAGGGGATTAACATCCTGGATCCATTATATATATTTTTTAATCTCGTTTTGTTTTCCAATTTCCTCTCTTCCACGCATAACAGAGCCACAGACGTTTCTGAAGGCTGGATAGAAGCAACCTGCTGTGATTTAACAGACCTTCTATAACAAAAAACCATAATGAAGCCATAGTAGCAGAATGTCATTCGGTTCATTCATTCATTCATTAAAACCTGAGAAAAATAGCGTTTTAGTCGAGTCTTCTTTGATGCAAGCTTAAAGGAGTCTTCTCAGCTATGCATCAACTCCCAACAAAACTGACCATTGCTATGGCGATAGTGACCATACGTCTAATAGGAAATCAAAACAGAATGATGCTGGTACAACAGAAATAAAGTAGACAATGGTCCGGCTAAGTGAAAATGAAGAGTTATGCTTTACAACACTCTCAATCGTTTTAACTGTTTAAAATCTGACGTGGAATAATGTAATTGCAGTTGTAATGCAGCACAGATGGAGGACAGATGCATGCTGGGGGGAGCTTTACAATAGCTACCAGTGTACACAAAAAATTGGCATAAATAATGCAGTCATCTGTCCTATTACAACATAATGTAGACTACAAATTCACAGGGCTCGCTATTCTATCCAACATTTTAAAGAGGAGGCATTTAAGTAGGGGGTGCATTACTCCTCAGCATGACCCAGTGGTATACATTAATGAACTTGCTTGGCCAGTCCCTGGGATGAAAGCATAAATCAAAATGTAAGGGAATTGTCTTCCTTCAGATTCACGCAACGCAGTCTGAAATAACGTCACATTTCAGGTGGTACAGGCTTGTGTGTGAAGGGGTGAAAGTAGGTTTATAGTCACAAGGGATGAGCACCATGGGTTCAGGACTTCATGTGGATACAGGCAGAAGGTTCTGCATTCAGTAAACTATCACTATGGAGCCCGCTTCCCACAGTCCTTGCTTCAATTACTGAATATCTGAGACAAACTCTTTATCAAGGGCTGAGAGCCAGAAGCTTGTAAGAACTATCTGAATGAAAAGCCTGTGGTACGTTCTGGGTCAACTCCTCCATTTTTTCATGTCAGTTTTATTTTGGAGAATACACTTCTGAAGAACCCCTGTATCGTTTAAATTTTAGAGGGAACTGCTCATGCGGCACGGTGCTCAATCTTTGCCCACAAAGGATACTGGAGGAGAATGAAAATGGAGCGAACACTGTGAAGAGTATTGTGCATTCATCCTCTATTGCGAACTGTACTTTTCCACATGGCAGGCACTCTTTCTACATTATTCAGGCTGAGAATGATCTAGCTGTATTATAAGCACTACACACAATTCCCATCTCTGGGTGAGGTGCTGCATGATAGCGCCCACACACCTGTCCACCTCTTCACATGCACTCTCTTATGCCTCCACATGGGTCATTAGCCACTAATTACACAAATATTCAAACTTTGATCTAAAGTTCATAGAATTTATAGAGCAACTTTAATCTACTGTAAGTTATGTAAATATGCACATAAATCTGAATGCTGTTAATTAAATATAAAGGTCTTTTCGCTGGATGACCTTTTCTCTGTTCCAGCCATAAATGGTTGCTCAAACTTATAAGATGTAATTCAGTAATGTACGAAGGGACAATGGGAGCAGCGACTGTCCACTGTAAACACTTATTTATAGTCAAGTCACGAAAAATGAATCCACCAGCTTTCTGTGAACTCCGGGAAGAAGCTACCGGATCACCAACGGTGCCTGAGTCAGGGAGGCCCAGTTGCCTTATTATTTCACCATCACTCTCTGTCTTGTCTCTGCTAAATCGCATCAGTCTGCAATTGACCGAGTGTCACGCTTCAGAGGGGGGACTGATATCGCCAGCCTCGCAGACCTTTTACTTGTCCATTCTGCTTTCATCAAAAGGTCATATTTTTTACTTTTACACCAGCACAAAGCACATGTGACACTGCATAACTTTTTCTTCCCTCCAACACATCCCCTTATCAGACTTTTCTTTAGGTAAGGGAAAAAGGGAGAAGAAAAAGCTCATTGACAATTGCCTGGGGCCTGGGTGTGCATCATAATGAGTCCTTGAAGATACTTTTGGTGTCATTTGATAAAACTTTTTACTCATTAATGGAAAATGAATAAAGTATTCTTGCTCCCTACGCAACCCCTAAAACACAGCAGAACACAGCGGGGAAGTGCAGGAACATGGTCATCTGTATGCTCCGAGAGAAAAGCTGCTCCTGGATTGCCAATGATTTTCTGCTTTTCATACATTAAAGACCCCCTGAAGTGAAATAAATACACTGCCATGCTGGGCGTTGAATGATGCACAACCCTGTTGTGGAAGATCACAGGCATAAAAATGTATACATAGTGGACATGGTTGCAAATCCATAAATGAAATGCTCTATATGACATGGTAACCCACTTTTCATCTAAAGTAATAATGAAGTTAGATGTTTAATTTGGCACTTTGATGTATAACAGTCTGACTGAAATCTACTGAGCTTGATGGGCATAAGAGGGGTTCCAATGCAATATGTATGTAAATTTGTTTTAAGTATATAGGATTAGCCTAGCAGAAATGTCAACCCACAGCCACTGCTGGTAGTAAACCTCAGAATTTATAAGCATAATACATTTATGTAACTACAATTTTTCATCACTCCTGCCGTGCTTTTAATCAATACCTCTACAAATTACAGAGACCTCTAATCGTTATGAATGCAATGCAGACATTCAACCACGAACCCCTGCCGAACTTCTGTCCGTAACTCCCTTTTATCAAAATTAACTCTGTGTACTGGGCTGTGATTTCCATCTCACTGGCTCTTAAAATATTCATGCCAAATTGATTGGTTGCTCATCAAAAAAAACAGGAGACACTAAATAACAAGAAAAATCAAAAGCATTATACTGGGATCTGAACAGGATATGAAATTTGAAAAATGAAAAATGAAATGCTAAAACATCAAATAAAAGATAATATTGTGAGCTAGATATATGAGACCTTTCATGACAAACAACAGAATCTGGGCACACGGCAGAAAAAACTAATAAAGTCTTAATAACTTGTCTCATGTTCTAAGTCACAGTCAAATTACTTATTGTTTGCACGCTTACAGGCTTCAAATTGCACTGTCTTTGGTGTTTCGTGTTAGTGGAGAATGGATGTAAGGAGGTGTCTCTAGGTTCTACCAGGAGAATGCAATACTGGCTCAGCACTAATCTGATCTCTCACTCGCACCTTTGGGTAACAATTTCCTCCTTCACCTGAAACTGTTCTGCTTTATTTTATTTTAAGTCTTATTTTCATTTATACCCTTCTTGATATCCAAACATATTACATTTTTCATAATGTATCAAAATCAACACTAGAATGCCCACATGATGAAAAACAGACTGCTGACTATTGTACTGTAGCAACAGTGAGCACAAACTCCGGCTGAGCTGTGAATATCTGACTTGAACTCACATGCTGTGTGTGCAGGTGTAACATGTTGACAAAAAGAGCAGCATCGAAAATGATTGTGCAGGTGGTGCCCTGGTCCTGTGCTCGCATTGCTCGAGCGGTGTTGTTCAGAATGCAAAACGCTCAGAGGTTATTCCACAGGCAGAGAGTCCAAGGCTGATTCAAGGTGTGCTCATATTTTTTTTTATTAGGGGTCCAAGCAACAAAGCTGTTGGAACCCTATTTTCTCTGTTGGGATTAGTATTTATGTCCTTATCAGGCTCTCAGAAACTGTAACAGCAGTTCCCAAACTTGGTGATAGGTTGGAAATCTCAACTAGTACTAGTAGGACAAAAAAAACCAAAACTGATTGGCCAGATGGTGGCACTGTAACAACCAACTTTACCTTTGGCCTGTAACTTTTGAACTGTAAGTTAAAACATACAAAATGTCTTATTTTCTTCTGGATTCTGGGGGTCAGACGAATCTATCCATACAAGACGTGCCCATTGGCCAAGACAGATTTTTCCACCATTTTCAATTTGTCCAAATCTGTTTTTTTGCTACTTCTCCTACCAATTTTGATCAATCAACATAGTATTTGGCACATAAATTCCATACTGTTTTGAAATGATACATTTTAAAATGTGTTTCTTTAAGTTCAATTTGGCATATATGCTCATAAATCAAAATTGGCTAACGGTATTCTAACCAACTTTGTGCACATATTCAGATGTTAGGTCAGAGATTTGCTGTGCAGTCCTGGGATATTCTGCCACTAGTGGGCACCACAGATGGAAAACGTTTATATCTCGTAGTTGGCTACATGAATTTGTGCTAATGTGCTTTGCATGATCTTGATGACTCAAAGCATATATGTAGGCATATGTGTATGATGTGTGACTTTTTTCAGAATTGTATCCCCAAAAGTTAAATTGTTCATTTTTTAAGTTTTGTGACAGCCTTTGTCTTTTCTAATCGCTAACATTTTGACTGCTGTAAGCATTTTAGGTTTACATAGACAAACATAAACCAGCTATGCACATTATGTCATTGCCTCAACCTGTGAGTTGGTGTGTAGAAACCATGTCTCCCCATGGACGCAGTCCTCAGTAAATCTTCTCCTCCAGGGATACAAAGATTCAGGGTTACAATCCCCTGGAGGCCAAGTCCTTCTTGCCAACAAGAAGAGCATCCAAATGCTCGCAAACTGCTTGGACCCCAGTCATGTTTTTGATTTATTTTTTTTTGCCACCTGTGGGCAAGATCAGGGATGAACCTCAAAGCTTTACATTAGAACCACAAGGCAGGACAGACTTTTCTCCTATATTTAAAAATGCTTCGTAGGTATGTGGATTGCTGGCTTAACAGCAATCTCATTTAATTATTTACTTCAAGAGGGATAGTTATTCTTTTCTGACATGATTCAATTCAATTTTGAAAAACACAATTTAATTTGGTAATAATTGACCACAAGAGCATAACAATGGGCCAGACAACACATGATAGCTGATCCCTGATTGATCACATCGCACATTCCCTTAGTTGTAATAAATCACAACAACATGTCGCAATATTTGAGAAAAAAAGGAAACCTTGTGAGTTTTAAGGGCAAAAGGCAAACTGATCAATCAGATACAAAGAGCTGGGGATGTGTGAGGAATAACTCAATGAACAGGCAGAGGAGGTCTGCTTCTCTTTGCCGGACCAGCTGGATATGTATTCTACCGAGCAAGTCCATTGAGTTGAAGCTATTTTAAACATGGACATTTGACCAGGGGGGCAGCTTAACACCACGAACATAACTAACTCATTACCTGGGGGAAAACCACCATGTACTAAAGGCTTCATCCTAACTTAACAGTGTTGTCAATTTTTTATTAAACAGACAAGACAATGACTGAAAGTACCTTCTATACTGATAAAAAAGCAGTGCCCAAGATTGAAAGAAATGTGTTTACTCAGGTTAGAAGACTATTGAGCCGACATCTCACTCTCGGCAGTAATATTACTTCTGGTTTTGACAGCCGCGGCAATATTCATAACATTTATATTACTGACTTTGGCAGTAGTAGTTTCAGCTATGTAGTGACATTGATAGAATCAGTTTTAGCTCTTAAATCTGGGCAGAGGAGTGTGCAGTTTCATTCAATTTCATTATTGCAATTCAATGTGTTTATTATTGATTGTTTCTGAAGTCAGAGCAATTTGATTAGATTATTTTAGCAGATCAATGCATTGAATTGGCATCATTTATAATTAATGCATCTATCCAATGAATGAATCTTTACACTCAACTTGAGAGCTATTCAGAGGTATAGTGCTTTATGAGAGTTGCACAGTGATATTTGAAATGCTTGTAGACAGCCTGACATGATGAGGTTCACAAGCCGGAGCCACTGCAGCAAAACATATCTGACTGCATGTCGCGGGGCTTACTTTTCACTGCTGGTGTTGTCACTGACTGTTATATGAATTAATCTGTAATGTACAGCTGAGTGCTGCAAATACCAAACACCCTGACAGTTACATTTGCTCTGAGTACAAATGTGCCACAGACTAACATTTATATGTATGATGTCACACACAACGCCTGCACACAAATGTATTACACCTGATCTACACATCTGATAGTCTGGTCACACACCTATAGCCCCTTATGTATGGATGTGTGTACAAATGTGTGTTTATGTGAATGTTTCACCTTAAGTGGAAAGCTATTTCGTTGTATCTTGTGTGCAATGACAATAAAGCTATTCTATTCTATTCTATTTTTCCACTGCGCATGAATTTTCTGGAACATTCAGAGGAGAAAACCAACAAGGACAAACAAGGGGTAGAAATAAGAGAATTGAAACCAGTACAATCTAATAAAATAATAACGAAACAGTATTTTTACCTTCCTGAGGGCTGTGCCAGAAAAGCTTTAATTCAATTGTGTAATGACTTTCAAGCACTTACGTTTTAGACCTAACCCTGTCTAACCCCACCTCTTCAAATCAACACCACAAACAAAAACCTTCAGAATTACCATGCAGGTGAATCAACACCACTCTAACACAGTCTCGACAAACCCCCGCATTATAAGCAGCAGCGGCAGTGTTATTGAATTTCAGTAGCTTTGTATTAGTTTCACTGTTGTGAATAAGAGCGATGCAAGCAGACATAGAGATATTCTTAAAAACGTGCAATCATTGCAAACGTGTAATGTAAACTGGTGGCACCTCTTACTGTTGCTTGTATTTGTGTGGGTTTGACAACATTTTGGATTGGGTCTGACTACTTTTGGGTCCTATTTAAAAAAAAATTAATTCATGCACTTCAGATTCAGGCAGGTTCTTCTTTGATCCTTTTGGCCCAACATTTTGAACTCACAAAGACCTCAATGATGCAGGTCTAAAGTATGTATACCAATTTGATAAAAAAGAGTATGCCAAAACAGTATGACATGATTTAAGTCCCCCTCAATTTAGGGATGGGCCAATGAACAGGATTTGTGACATTACAACTAGTTTGGAAGCCAATCCTGGTCCAAAATGCAACTTAGACCATTGTGATGTGGGAAGTTGAAGCTTCAGTTCACGAACACTGAGAATGGACTCTTCAGTGAAGTAGGAGATGTTTTTTGTCTAGCAGTTAAGCTTTTCAAATGAACAATCTTTGCATATTTCATAATTTCTGGATTTTTAAAGGTAGAAGGATTACACGGAATTTTAAGGATTTTAACAATGGCAATTATACTTGTTTTGTTCCAAGTAAAGTATTTTTATGTCATAATACATGTCTGGAGGAGATCTTTAATGATTAAGAAAAAGAGAAACACACATGATCATAAAAACAGAATACTGCTGGTGCAAAAATGCTGATAAAAAACAAAGTCAAGAGGCCCTACTATCTCAGTTCCTCATTTTTACTTGGGATGATACCAGTTTATGAGCTGGAATTAAATTCAGCTACTGGAACTGTTGAAGAAGTCTGAACAGATGCTGCTGGACTCTTACAGTGTTCAGTTGTTTTTACTCTCTTTATTTCCCCAAGGGCGACAACACAAATATTATTGTGGACACTGGCATTGTTAAGGCTCTGTCCCAGTCTGGCTTTATGTTGCTCCACCAGTCTACCAGCTGTCTTCAGGCTTTCCTGCCTGTTTAAGACTGGACTGAGTGGGAAGAAGGACAGATAAAAGAGGTCGCAGGTTATATTTAATAATCACTTGAGATACTTTTGCTTCCTACATTGACTCTTGTTGGAACTAGGTGTTCAAGTGAATTGAAATTGTTATTCAGAGCGACAGTTGTCTTTCAGTTCGATGTCTGTTGTTTTATGCAGCCTTAATATGCAAACCACTCTGCTTAAAAGACTGATTTATTCATGTTTTTGTCTCCAGCAATGCTGAAGTCTATTTTGCTATGTGCTAGTTGTGACTTGTTTTGCACTGGCACTTATTTTAGTTGTGTTCATGTGCATTCTGGGATGGTTTGTTCATGGTTATATTATGTTTTTTTGGTTTTCTGTTTGCTTTGTGTTTCCTTTATGTGTTCCTGTGCTCCACACCTGCCCTGCTCCCTGTTTCTTCCCGAGCCAGTGTGTTTCTTGTTGCTTCATTAGGTTCAGTTTGTATTTAAGGTTTTCAGTTTTGTTTTGTTGGATCCTTTGTTCAGTTGGTTCTGTTTTGTTCAGTTTTGCTTTTGACCTGTCAGCTTTGTTTTTGCCTGCACAAGCCGAGAATAAATAAGTTAATCTTCAGCCTTGCTCTGCCTGAAATCTCCTGAATTTGGGTCCACTTGCTCTGTTCCACCTAACAGGCATAAATGTGTGAGGGTCATTCTGTGTCAAATCAGACACAATCCACAGAAAAAGTGTTTGCAGCACCATCTCAGACTTTGTTCAAAGTTTGTATAGACAATGTTTGGGTCCCAAAACTAAGACCCGTAAAAATATTTTTGTTCAGCTCCAATTTTTTTATATTTTTTTTTTTGTGTTTACACTCTCAAAACGCCTTACCGTAGCAATGTTTAGACATTCATATCTTAAAGTATTATTCTCAGCCTCACCATTCCAGTGTGAATGAATTGGTTTTTCTTCAAAGATTATGTTGGCATAGACGCCTTTATTTATCAGCAGACTGACAGGAAACATGGGAGAGAGTGGGTGGTGTGACATGCAGCAAAGGACCTCCGATCGGGATTCGAACAGGGGTCGGCTGCGTATATGGCATGCACGCTAACCACTCGACCACCTGCGCGCCGTGAATGACTTGTTAAAAGTTTGTCTATTGATTTTCGATAAGCATTTAGGAAAACTACAAAAATATACTCGGTGTATTATAAACCATTTTTTGCACCTTCAAATACAATCTTTTATTCGTTTTGTGCCAATATTTGAGTCCTCTACCACTAATGGACATGAAGATATTACGAATAAACAAGGTGTAGTAGCATTTTTTGGTCATTTTCAAAGGATAAAATGTTATATAAGTATATAGCTAGTAGGAACATTAAAATGTATGTGGAAATAATTAGGGCCGGGATTCGATTTTAAAAAATTAATCTAATTAATTTGAGGCTTTGTAATTAATCAATCGAAATGAATCGCATTTTAATAGCATATAAATGTTTGACCTGAGAACAGTGAGAAGTAATTTTTTTCACATGGATTTTTAGTATACGATTGAATAATGACTGAATACAAAAGCTTAAGCAACAAAAATATTGTTTATTTTTGTTCAAGTCCAACAGACCAGTGCAATTTTTGCCATTAAGTGTAGCAATAGCATATTTAGAACTATAGTACATTTCAGAAATTAGCTAGCTACCACACTAGCGTCCACGCTAGCTGCTACTGTATATGTTTTGCATTGAGGTGATACTTGAGGCTCGATGTGCTGCGGTGATATGCGAATTCCTTGTTGCATAGCTTGCACACTGTTGCGGTTTGAGTGTCACATTAACCTGTCACCTTCAGTACCCTGGACAGTGCCGCAGAGGAGCCGCGGAGAGGCCGCACGCTGAGTGCGTCTGCGCTCAGAGCTTATTAGGACCTGATGTGCGTCACCTGGGAGACGCCACTGAGAGAAAGCCACTCTCGCCACACAGAATTTTTCCCCCTACCCTTTCCCCTGATTTTATAGTTGTTAAAGTATAGAAAATAAAGTAACAAATTTTACCTGCAACTTCGACTCCTCCTATATCCGCACCTTACACACACAACCATGCTCTTATCGACACTTCCATCCGTTCGTTTTTTGTAACAAAATTTCCCATCCACGGGGCCAACCAAAGCGGTCTCATCAGCTACTTTGTTCTTGTTCACTGTGGTTTGTTGTTGTCTGAACTACGCTAGTTGGTGCTCCAGTATAATCGGTCCTCCTGAAACTCATCCAGTGAGAAACGTTCCGCGGTGCAAAAATAAATGCGTCAATTTTTTTAACGCGTCAATTATTGTGTAATTAATTAATCTTAATTAACGCTTTAAAGTCCCGGCCCTAGAAATAATCTATGGTTGTTTAGAGTGTAGTGCCAATGTCTTTCCATGTTCCTTTCGTAGATAAATATAAAGCATTATTTTACATTCATAATGAAGAAGCAGGGTTTTCGTTTATTATCTGTATTCATGTGTGTCCCAGCCTCTGAAATATTGACTTGAGTAAAGAAATACATGTTTTCTTTGGTCTCATTTTACTATAGGTCATTAAAGCAAGCCATATTCTTTACTACCAGGCATATAGCTTTCAAACATGCACACTCTAAAATCACATCTATAAACACATCCAACCTTTTATGTGGAAACACATTTAGATACTCCCACTGGAGCTTGAGAGGGCCATTTAGAGGGCCACTTATTCCTCCTTTTACTGAAGGTTTTATCAAAATATTTCACTTATTTTCAAACCAGCACCTTACTGCTGTCCCAATTCCCTTTAAAATGCCCTCTATTCAAATGAACATAATGGAAACATATTTATCCTTTATTTCTTACAATTGCTAAGACACAGGAATTCCATAATTGTGGAAATACTGAGGCAGAAACAGATGTAATCCTGAAATGGATGTTTTCCCACCATACGTAAAATATCTCTCAAATCTGTGTCTATTTTTGTATGAAGAAAAAAGGACATCAGCACTTTGTACCCTTAATGACCCTACATCGAGCAAATTCATGTACATTTTCATGTTCCTACTGGCTACCACACAGACCATTTTGGTTGAAATGAAAATGACCAAAATATGCTACCATGTCTTGTTTTATTCACAATACCTTCATTTTCATTGGTGGTAGAGACCTCAGATATTGGCACTGATTTATTAAAAGATTGTATTTGCAGGAAAAAAAAAAGATTCATATCATATTAGTGCAAAAATGTGGGATGTAGCACCCTCAATATTACTTGTTTATGAATTTTGCCCTTTTTTCTCTAAAATCTAGGGCCTTATAAAAATAAAATGGCATGCAGTACAGGCTTTGTTGGCATACAGAACAGATGTTTGTTTTCCATTCTACAAAGTGTGTTGAGTCTAGGAACAATACAAACAAACAAACAAACAAACAGCAAGTAATGTATACAAACAAACATACAAAAATCCCTAACTGCTCTTGCACATCACGAGTCACGACAGTATATTTGTGAAATGTTCACACTGAACTACGCTGCGAAACAAATCAATGTAGAGGTTACAGAGACGAGCTGTGTGAGTGAAATATTGTGGCAGGATAAGAAAACAAACTAGCAAAAGGGGAGGGTATTGTGGCTGAGGTTGTGGCTGAATTATATTGTAGCTACATTCTTCTCTCTGAACAAAAGTCAATGCCTTACAAAAGGAAAGTTCCATCTTTAATTTACTCAAGGCCGTCCTGCGTCAATAATGGCCAGATTATGAATGTGACTATTCTGAAAAAAGCCCTCCCTGATGAGAAGACACTCGAATGAAGGCAGACAATACACATGCATGGCTGGCTCCATATCTCAAAGGAACAGAAAACAGTCTGATAGACTTAATCCTTTTCTACAGACTTAATCTATACTGTCTATTCTTTGAGTCATCCAGCCACCCTTTGAAACCCACTGAAATTTACAACCGTCTTTGTCACCTTCCTTATTTTCCAGTCCACCACCTGACGACAAACGTGTGCGGTCTTTGTAACAGGTGTAACTACAGTCCGACATTCTTCAGTTATAAAACATACTTTCGAGTACCTTTTGAGTAATGGTTTCTGCAGATCTCTGGCCCAGCACCAACTCATTTCTAGAGACGTTTTTGGATACAGCTAAAAGGTCTGTGGCTCCAGGCTCCATATAATGAAGTGATGCATTTAAATGAGAGACAGCTCTGAGATGAGAAGGCACACTTCACTCAGACTGGTTAACACTGAAATAAAGTGGAACCGAGGGGATGGAGAAAAGGAGGAGAGGACAACTGTAAGAGGTGGAGGAAGAGGAAAGACTGACTGGAGACTAAACCTGCAAAAAAACAGCAAATATTGGAAATGCTAAGAGAGGCAGAGATTAAAGAGGATATAAGGAAAAATGGCAGAAAGCCACATAGCCACAAAGGGAAATGAGATACAGTAGATTGCAAAGCAACATTTCCCAATGGATTTTATAGGATATTGTGGTATAGAGAGGCTGATGCAAGTATAAAATACCTCTAAATACCAGCTGTGAAATAAAACAATAAGATTAAAGCCGTGCCCAGCTGTGTGTTAGTAGATTTTAATACTTAAAGTGTTTACTGAATACATTAGTGAGAAAGATGAAAAATAAACCCAGGAAGCACATTATGAGAAACCTACAATTATTTAAGAATGTTATTTAAATATCATAATTAAGAACAAATGCACAGATAGCAGTAGGTAGTGAACTCCTTTTTTAAATGCCAAGTGGCTTTGAGATCTAGGAAAACATAAAGTATTGCATTGCCAACAAATATGACCTCCATCTCTCAACATTGTACTCAATCTGCTGGAAATAATATGCTGGCAATTTTCTCCATGGCAACCTAATGCCAGTACTGACTGTAGATTGGTGTACCAGCAGGCAGGGAGTCACAAGGGCTTTACAGCTGTGAGGCAGTGAGCAGGAGCAGAAGGTTGCACCAAACCCTGAGATAACTAACCATTGAAAAAACAAATCCACACACACACACACACACACACACACACACACACACACACACACACACACACACACACACACACACACACACACACACACACACACACACACACACACACACACACACACACACACACACACACAGAGAAAAGGGCATGCAGCAACTCAATACAGAAACAGTAAGCAAGATAAAACACAAGGTTAAAGAAATTTGATGTGTGATGCCAGCTACTTAGTTACTCATTAAACATTTAAAAGATCAATAATGTCAATAAATTGTGAGCCTTTCCAGAAAAGTTGTCTGAAAAGTGGATACAAAAGCACATATCTCTTGGTACATGTTGATAGCCAAGGTTGACTTTTGACAGGTCAATGTTAGTTAGTCTAGATATAATATAAAGAATATTGTAAAACATATACTGACAGGGTGGACTAGAAAGAAAATATTTTAAATATTTCAATACATTATTTATTTTTGAATGATAAATATATTCCATTTTAATAAATGATGCTTTATTTGCATCTCTTAGTCAGAAAACAAAGAGTTTGAGTAATGTTTTATGCTTTTTGTGCCATAAGGAAACTGAAAGTATTAAATACACTGAAAAAATATGTTTTTGGGCTAAAATAAATAAATTAAAAAATCTATCAATCTTGCAACTGATGTACGAAAACAGCTCTGCAGCCAAAACAGTTTTTAAATGAAGTGAACATCGAAAAACTGAAATTTAAAAACACAACCTCTAATTAAAATTACCATTCATGTTAACTGCCAATTTTAAGTATTGCGTGATTCAAATTCAACAGTCTGGTACTAGTACATATTATGCTGGTGATGCTGTTGTTTTGGATCAGCATCTAGTTAGACACTGACCTTATTAAACACAGTGGGCATGAGTGAGAAATTAAATGAACCACTTTAAATTCTGTCTCTTATTGTGTTTCTCAAATTGTGTTGTTACTACTATACAGTTAAAATTATTAAATTACAAATGCAAAATAATAAATAAATACATTTAGTAAATTGACATTTTTAACAGTTACCATGGATGCTGGTGTATGCATGTCGTCTTCTGTAAGTAGTGTTGTGTTGTTACAGCCTTACACACATTTCAATCAGCTACACTGTGATTTAGGACTGAAAATAGGTCCTCCTCCTGACAGTTTTTGGATAGTGGAAGCATTTCATGCAGCTTAATGATGCTGCGAGAGCAAAAGAAAATTAGGGCAATGTTTGTCAATCATTCTGTATTAATATTAATATTTTGAATTAATTATGTTGAACACACTAACACTATATGATGAAATTGTAAACACACTAAGAGCAATGCTGCACCACATGAGCTGAGGGCAAACACTGTGTTTAAGACAAAATGTATAAAAACATGAAGTGAGATATTATATTTCAAAGGTATATGTGCTTTACAGCTGGGTTACTATCAGTTCATTATGGTAGATAACATGAAACCAAGCTACATGACTTACCAGTCATATCTGTTCTACTTCATCTAAGACTAACTTCACTTTTTTCACAATGCTGCTAATTTTGTCAAATAATGGCAAGATCACATCCATTTTGGTGACTAAACTGACATTAAATAAATAAGTAAAATGCCAAAGACTTACTTTAACTGGCTTCTTGTTGAGCCAGTAAATTAAAATTTGAATATGAAACCTTGTTTACATCATGGGTTGAACTATTTTAAATTTGTAATTTTCACTTCTCCACAATAGATGGTTATTGCAGTGTTTACCTAAACTTACCTGATAAAAGAAATAAAACTAGAAAAAAGACAAACCATTCTAAAAATGACAATAGTGTGAAAGAACAAAAAAGCTGTGGTTTCTGCTGAGAGAATCTCTTTCGTATAATAATCTCTTGGTACCATTATAATATATTAGCACCTCCACAGACTATTTCTATTGAGACTCGTTAGTGCCAAAGGCAAGACTTCACAGTTTTTATTCAGAGACAATCCTTATTTTCCCCTTCAAAGTCCTGTGGGAAATAGAAGACAGCAAATACTGCAGGTGCAGGCATCGGCTGTCTGTATGCTGCAGTACAGTGTACTATAAGGTTATGAGTGAAACTAAAGTGGTGAAGTGTGAGGATATGAACATCTCAGGAAAAGTATGCACTGCAGAGAAAACAAGAGGCAGAGACAAACATGCAGAAACAAAGAGAGAGAGGGAGATGATTTTGATGTTCCTTTAAATAAACTACTACCTTAAAATGAGGCCAAATCATCACCTAGCCAAACAAATGAACTACCACACACGCGCGCACACACACAAGAACACACATGCCTCCCAATCGCACTCAAGGCAAATGAAAGCAAGATAAAAGCAAACACAATGTCTGATACAATCAGCCAATCTGACAGAGCTTGCTTAACAAATCACGCTGAAATATAGAATAATCAAACCCCTCCTGACCCGCGGTGCATGCTGCTCTACATAGACTTGTAGTCGCTTAAAAGCATCAGTGTTTTTTTCTTAAGCAATAATACATGAACTCAACCCTGACACGCTGTGACTGACTCACACAGCCACTCCATCAGGAGACCACGGAGAGAAAGAGAGTGAGTTGTATTACTGGTGGGTTTTTTTTGTTACATTTCATGCCAATACAGCTCATTTGAATTGAATGGAGAAAGAGGGAGACAAAGAGAGAGAGAGAGAGAGAGAGAGAGAGAGAGAGAGAGAGAGAGAGAGAGAGAGAGAGAGAGAGAGAGAGAGAGAGAGAGAGAGAGAGAGAGAGGGCTCGTGCATCACACAGTTGGCAGAGTATCATGGACAATGGCCTTGGAGCGCATTACATCCCACCTAGCACAGAGCTGATATATGCTTGTGTGTGTGCTGTGATAGTATGAGACTGGAAAACAGTGCTGTGGAAAATTGAGAAATGGAAGCTGAGGAATTATTGGATTTTTGAAGGAATGTCACGGCACAATCAGAGGAAGCAAGGTGACTGCAATCAAACATTTGCTCACTACCTGGAAGTAATCTGTTCCCTCTGCAACAGAAGAGCCGGTGGAGTGTTTTCCTGCAGTTTCTGAAGAGAGTCGCGACTTTAAACAAGTTGGACAGGAGAACCTGTGTGTTGTTTATTTCAGGTTACACTATAGTCTCGTTTAGAGTAAGTTAGCTATAAATAGAAAGAGAGCACGAGACCCAGATGCAGCGATATAAAGAGAAATTGAAAGATGTGAGAGACACACACAGAGAGGCTCTGGTATTAGATGTCTACTCCACAGCGTTTGGATTCAGTCTGGTAACGCCCACAGAGACTGCCCATCCTCATAAAAACAATGATTCTGACTTGGCTCACCAAGAACACAACATGACATTTAGCTCTAAACCCTGGTCTGCAACTCCTACGCAGGCACAACAGCATTATTGAAAAAAGAAAAAAAAGAAAAAAGGAAGAAAAAAGCTATCTAACACATTACAGAGAAACAGATACAACAATGCTCTGTGTCGACTGAACCGTAGATGCACACCGGGAAGCCTAAATGACATTTACACTTGAACCCTGGTGTTGAACACATGCACACACACACAGAGACTCAAACACTCTCTCTTTCTCTCTCTCTCACTCAACAACACTCATAGAAAATTAAGCGGAAACATAATGAGTGAATCTGCAAATACACAAAGAAACTCTACCCATGACGATCTCATAATCACATTAGTGATGAAAATCCCATTAACTCCTGATTATACATCAGCTTCTCTGCTGTCTTCAAGTGCCCTGTACAACAACCATCAAGAATGATGGAAAGATGACGAAGCTGTTTCCCTTCTAAGCCCCCATCCCTGCAAAGCCTTGTCTAACCAATACCCTCACGTAACCCCCAATGTACTATCAGAATACAGACGCTGCACATAGCTTGTACATCGTCCTTCTCTCATGGCACTCAGTCAGGAACCAGACACTACAATAAAACTTATTTGGGTGCCTCAGTGAAACAATGACTGAAGACGTACCACAAAATCTAATTCCAGACAGTTGATAATACTAAATTTCACCCTTCCAGCCATCTAACACTCATGCTTTTCCATCCGTAATATCATACTCCATTAGCTATCTTCCTTCTTTATTTTTTTTACTTTTTTTGTTGCCGGTGTCTCCCACACGCTCTCTCTCAGCCATCAAGCTCTCACCACACGTTTCACTTGTACTCTTTTCTTATTTTTCCAAAGGGAAATTGTCAATTTTCTCAATTCTTTCTGCACTCTTTCAAACTCCCCTTTTTATTATCTATCTCACCCTCTTACTCAGACTATTCTATTGTGTATATTCGCTGTTAGAGTATCAGCCTGTTACATCAAAACTGCAAATAGAAGCTCAAACGTGGCTTTTCTTTAGATTGTGCAGACATGTAATGTGGGGCCATACAACCCAGAACCAAAGGCTGGGGTGAGGTGAGGTGAGCGAGTGGTTTTTGGGTCCCTCTTTGGAAAAAAGGGGCTACGCTCCTTTAAAGTTCTGGGACCCAGGCGGCTTAATGTCACATTCACTACGAATGACAAGCTGACACATTGCATCAGACGTTCAGTAACAGACAGCTGTCTGAGAGGACTCGTTCATGTGCCTCCTTACAGCTCCAGTCCCTTGATGCAATCACTAATAAACAGAAGGCGAAAATAAAGCTATACATCAACCACTTAAACTAGTTTATTGGACATATAGGCTGGAGAGGTCTTTGTGGCTGGGTAGAATGAAGGAAGGAGAGGTACACAGGACAAGGAAACGTTTTTTAAGGAAATTGATCACGTAAGGGGAATATATAATATATATATATATATAATAATATGAGAGAAATAAGAATGACCTAGTTCAGAGTCAGAGGGAGCCTTTTTTTTCTCCATTGTGTCCTTGTGTGATCGTCTAGAATATGTATGTGTGTTCTGTGAGCAAAATATTGAATATTTCATTTTACCCAATTCACTAAGACTAGAAATTGATTCTCTATCTAGAATTCACAGAAGCAATTAAGAGTAAAAGCCCATTAGAGGCAATTATACCTAATGTAAGCTTTCTTTCACTCAGCAGTACAATAGTTTCAGACTGTTGGAACAACTGCAGCTATCCAGATCAATACTAAATGAACCCCAGATTCAGGCAGAATACAAGTGCCTCCGACAAACACAATGTTCACATGGATACAATTTAATAAGAAGGGGTGGACAATTAAGATCTCACACGCCTGACCTTCGAAATTGCCATAACCGCATGCAACAACTGTTCACTATCATAACAGGGGGACTAAAAACATCTGGCCTTGCACCCCAGACAAAGCTTTGGCAAAAAAAAAAGAAAGCAAAGATAAGCCTGAATTAATTTTGCAAGCCCCTCTTTCAGAAAATCCTATTTATTGATGGGGAGAAGTGGGACGGGAATATGCAGAACCTCCTACGCATGATATTCCTAAGAAGTAATCCAGAAGGCTGTTCACTGGCGTGTGTAGCACTCAGGCAGCTCCACAAAGACGCATGCAAATGAAGTTAAGTCTCAAGTGGAGCAACAGGGGGAGAGAGGACCAAATAGTGACTCACTGTCAAATGCTGAGCACAAATATGGAAAAGCTTAGCCTTGGAAGCAATTTGTTATTCAAAGGACCTAAAACACCACTGAAAGGACAATAAGTCACTTCCACTCTGGCTCCCATGTTCTTCTGACAGTTTCATTCCTCTATCTGCAAAATGTGTGACACAACAGCTCAATTAATTAAAAATCATAAATATAGAAGGCAGTAAAATTAAACCTATATTATAATTAAATATAACAACCTTCCCCTGAACTCTAAAATAACAGCCTTATTATTCCTTTCTATTTCTAACACTACTCTGTAAACACAAACAGGGTTTCCCACCAGTGTGTTGCAAGCCTGGCAGCACGCCGGGCCTGAGCATTGGGGAAAATGTTTTGAAAATGTATTTTTAATCTAAAATGTGTCGTACAAGTAGCGTAGCTCTTTTAAAGAGCGGCTCAGTGGGTAGGTTGTGTGTGTAGCAAGTGTGCGGTCGCTGGAGAAAGGGAGAGAGAGTGAGAGAGAGAGAGAGAGAGAGAGAGAGAGAGAGAGAGAGAGAGCGAGAGAGAGAGAGAGAGAAGAGAGAGAAAGATAAAAAGAGAAAGATAAAAAGAGAAAGATAGAGAGCACGGAGAACCTTAAGTTCAAAGTTCCCACACAATTTCACAGACAGCATTGAGACCCAAAGCCAATATAATTTATGTGACCATTTACAACCTTTAAAGTAATTCCATTACAGGCGAAATAATTCAATCCCATGACTTTTTCCAAAACGTCCAAAATGATTTTACTTAATTTCATGACTTTTCCAGGTTTTCCATACATGTGGGAGCCCTGGAAGTTAACAGTATAGCAGTGAACCTAGCAGTGCAATGTGTGTATAGTTTAGGCTATTTGTCAGTGAATAAAAGCTACACCTCCTCAAGACCCCAGCCAAGTTCCTGTTTCTTGCTTGCAACACAGCTGAAGTGAAAGGGATTAGCCCCAAAGTTAGCGACAACTTTAGCTCAGGCTCACTTAAAGCTGAGGTAGGCAGTTTATCTGGAAAAGACAAAAAAAGAAGCCAGAATTTGAAAATACAGTCCTCCTCCTGCAGCTCTCCATCCTCCCCTCTCTGTCATAAAGCTCTCCTACCAGAAGAACAGAACTCCTTCTCCCTACCTTAACTAAACAAGAACGCCTCTCACCTGTTTTTAAGTCCACCACACAGGAATTCGAGTGATGTTGTTTTTCACTACTGGGACCTGAATTCACTTCCATTGAAAGTCTCTCGCTCCGGCGTTTTTGATAAGATTATGCATAACAGCTTTTCTGGCGGAAACCCTGAAAACTGTCTGCCAGTGCGTAAGGAAGTCATGCACACCCCACTGAAGCTACAAGAACTGGAGGAGGCCACACTTTCGCAATCCACTGCACAAACAAAAGAGCCTAGAGGTGTCACATCAGGCTCAGCTTTGATGCTCAGCTTTGATGTGCAACAGTGATGATCACCTATAAACCACAGCTGTATGTGGATACAGGGACACAGTCTCACACAAACTGCTTTACAGTTAACTATATATACTCAAACATATACTGTAAGCAGAACTTACATTTCCGTGGTTGATGAAACCATGTTCCCTGGCGATGCGGTCAGCCTCCTCAGGCCCCCCATTGATCTGGACAGCCCAAGCGTTGGTGTAGACCTCTGCTGCGTCAGTCCACTTCAGCACTGCTATCAGGAGGACACGGACTGTCCATAAATGCAGTAGGGCCACCCTGGCATCCATGAAAAGGAGAACACTTTACAGGGCAGTCTATCCGTCCGTCTGTCACTGCTTCCCAGGCAGAGTGGAGCTGCTCTACCTTACTGCAGTAAAGTAGAACAGTGGCCTAAAGAGGACATGAGAGGACAGCTATAAGGACAAACGTGGTTTTCTTAACTGGGTCACTCCAGGGCCTAAATTACCTATTGCAGATACCATTCAGAAAACAAACCCAAACCTGTTGGCAAAAATTAACAGCACCCCCATAGATCTTATCATGCAGCATAGTTAGCTCAATGTCCACTGTGAAACTCAGAGACAGTAAAAAACATCTTAATAAATGTGTAATGCATAAATATTAGGTCAAAACAGACAAGGGCTTTGCCAAAAACAATTATTTTTCTAGCCTCCCTCATCTTTTTCAGACCTGAATTGGTAATGTATGATAATGATATACAGTAGGCTTGTTGCTGCAATACAGGAGGAGCTCCAAGCAAACCAGTGCACAGCCAGCTGTGTCAACTAGAGAGACAAAGAGGATTTTGAAACTCTCTTTTCTTTAGGCTCTCTGGTACCCTTGTAATATTAGGATATTCAAATTCAACGTCTGAAAAGGTACAATGTATTTTAATTGAACTGCAAAATAACAAGCATGATAAAAAAAAGAACCATTATTGGAGAAAATGTTTAAAGTAAAAAAGATTTTCAGACTGGCACATTCAACAGGCCTTTGATTTGCAGCTCTTTGAGTTGTAAGAAAAGGAGCCCATGAGTCACACCTACGTATAAAAGGGAAGCTTTTGGTAAGTTAACCGGCGCTGAACGAAAAAGAAAAATGAAAAGGTGTGGGATTCTTGCTAAGTATATCAATTCATCCTTAGAAAGATGAAGAGGAGGGAGGTGATGCAGGTTTAAATGCCTGTCCGGTCCAACTGCTGATCCCACTGCTGATCCCACCAACGTGGCATCAGTGAGTCAAACCCTGCTACACCATGAGCTGATGTGTGCAAAGTGTCCAATCCAAGCCATTTAAAATTGAACAAATTTAAGTATGTTGTGTTCAGTTGTGTGTGATTGCTGGTTTCCCTCGGGGGTGTAAAAATTCAAAAATAAGTAATTTCCTCTATGGCCACCCGCAGGACAAATTAAGATTTTCATCCCTGTCACCTTAAGGCTTTACAAATGGAAAAATCATCAGTGTGTTCATTCTGTCAAACAGTTTCAAAATGTGGAGTGTAATGAACATCGGAGGCTTCAGGGGCTGCTATAGGGCTTTCGACTTTCAGTCCTGTTAATGAATTTTAGAAAAAACAATGGGAGCCTGTGTCTTCTGCAAAGTAAGGCAAACGTGCAGCAGGGCAGACTGTTCTACTGACTGTGGTTGACAGTGTTTAGACTCTTTGTAGGCAACAGAGGTGAAAAAAACCCAATGTATTTTCACAGTGCATTCCAATTAAGTGGTGGTTATATTTGGTTTTGACAGGTTCAAATTTTAATGACCTGTCAATATTGATTTTCCAGGGTAGGAGGATATAAGTCCTCTCAGATAACTGGATATTTTCGCAAAGAAAATAAAACTAATTGAGAGAATCCCTTATGGCAGTGGATAATTTGAAATGTAACAACGTAATTGGTTTGCAGGTTGTGGCTGTTTTTGCCTCAAGTTCTCCGTAAACTTCATTGTCCAAAACAGGCAAAACATTTCAAATCTTTTTACCACACGCAGAAGACGCCCTCGCCCTTCATTCACCCTAACAATTATCCCCCGTTTCTGCATACCCAAACTATTCAAAGAGGAGAAAGCTTGCTGTGTACATCTGTGGCTTCACAGATACATTTAGGAGTGGGTGTGATTTGAGCGCAGCAGGAGAATTGGAAGAAACATGACCAGGGGCTGTCACTCTTCTCGTGGAGCAATTCTTCTGAGCTCATTAGACGCTATGCTGGAGTCGCAAAAACAGGAGCAGGGGGTCTGCTGTAACTGAGAGGGCTGAGGGCGGGAGGAAGAGATGGAGAGTGAAAGAGACATATGGAGGTGGGGCATAACTCCCCCCATACAGCATTGCGGATAATGAGTACATAATAAAAAATGCCCAAAACACCTTCTCTCCAAACACAGCCTGGAGAGGAGTTTACAAGAGGCTGCTTACTCTTACAATATACATCAAAGGCCTTAAACTGAGATGAAACTTCAACCCTTCAAAGCACAGGAGAACTTAGGATCTAAACTACAATGAAAACAGAAAAACTGTTGCGTAACCTCTTTGGATATTATTACCACGCTCGAGTGAGTGAGCCGGTGGAAAATGAAGGGGTGGAGAGGTGACCCTTGGTATGCTAAAATAACACGACCGCTTTCAATTATTAATTCAGCACCTCTTGTTTCAAGCTATTGACAGACCTCCAAATGTGGTTCAGTGTGTCAGAGTGACAAGGGTGGCTGGGATATTTTGATCAAAGATTCATGATTTTCAAAGAACACTTTGTCACTCACAGAACATCAGCAGTGACAACAGGTGGTTCCTGTGATAGCACTTTTCTTAAGAAGTGTCCAGAAAATTCATGATGAGCAATTCTCTCCTCTCTCTCTTTCTCACAGCAACAACATCTGAGGTGCCCTTGAGAAACACGCTTCACCACCAAAACCAAAACCACCGCCGCCTACCCCTCCTCCTCCCGCTCCTGTAGAACTGTTCAGGAGCCAACAGAACAAGAGTGTGCTGCACAAACTCTACACAGTGATTCCTGTGCCTCACTCTCCACCACTACTTATTCTAGGACTAGCTGGATCAGCAATGCTTTAACACTATGCATTCATTATAGTTCTGATATCATCATTAAGCCCTTGGGCAACAGCTAACTACTGCACTGTGAGATATTCTCCGGAGTTGCAGCTTCAGGGAACACTAGATTTTAAGATCTAGTATGAGCCAGACAGCTGAAAATGGATCCTTATGCAGAGAAAGTCTCGTTAGATGTGGGAACATTTTTAAAATACAGTAATATTATAATACGGTGGTAATATAATGTTTCTTTTTCCTAATCTTACTTTGAATCTGATTAAAATGATACAGCAAAATGCCCAACATTATATTATTGCTGGTTACCATAAATTGCAGTACATACGTTTTTATAGGCTGCAAATAAATGTGACGGCTCCATATGTGTTTTATTTATGAATTAGATGTACTAGATTACTCTTCATTACCTCGTTATCTCATTTGAGATCAGGTCACCTGACCACACCTCAGGCAGAAGACCCCCCACCCCCCATTAGGTGTAATCACTACTGTATGTTAACAAGACGCTATATATGCTGCCCTTATCCTCCCTTTGTTCTTTCTTTGACCCTGGCCGTGCTGTGTGTGTGTGTGTGTGTCCTGCAAGCCAGATTTCTACATTATTTGATTCAAGCCTCTGATAAAGACATTTGATTTGCATGTTAATAACTTAGTTCTCTAGATGCACGGCTTAAACCACACAGAACAAAGACCAAAACATCAGCCAAAAATTCTAAGAAAAGAAAAGTACTCTAAGCTGCAAACTTGGAGTCCTGCCTCGTCTATCTATCGGTCTCTCTCTCTCACTCACACTCTCTCTCACGCACACGTGTACACACACACACACACACACACACACACACACACAAACACACACCAGCCTACCCACTAGGTTTTAGAACAGTCTTCTTTGATAATGAGGCTCATTGTTTACTATAAAATATCTGGACTCACTGTACATTTTTATTGCAACTCTTTAAAACCCAAAAATGGGGGATCCTTGCCAGTTTACATAAATATCAGGCAATAAATCATAATTTCTTTTAAAGCTCTCTCAGATGCTGGTATGAGCCTCAAAAATTCAGCTTTGGTCAGTTGTAGCTCAATAAATGATTCTGATATTACCAACAGCGACACTCATAATGTCACCACATTATTAAAATCAAAGCACTGAGTCAAACATGTTATCATATTCCATTATCAGTACAGCCCACTTCAAGCCCACTTCTAGCTCTAGCTCTACCTCTTACACAGTGATGGTAATAAAGATGTGGAGTTACAGATCTAGGCTTGAGACCAGAAAGATATCAATCTGACTCTCCTCCCCATCTAGAAAATGCATATGACCTGGACAGCACTCGATCCTGAGCAGTTCCACTGCAACTGCTTGCTAAAAGTAGCATTAGTGAATAACAGTGAAGCCTATTTTTACATGAATACGTCCAATTGTACAAATGTGATGTATTTGACAAGCAACATGCGCATTCAGTTTACTTTTTCAGTCTCGAGAGACCCAACAAGCATAATGTGACAGAATAACAGATCCGCTCTTGATGGGGATAAACAGGCTATTTCCATTGGTAATGACAAGCACAGTAAACTGTGACAGACCATATGCAGCACTCAGCTCTATTTCAGGCTGCCCAACAGCCAAATCTACACCCACCATGTGCTCCAGTCTGGGCTGCCCTTTCATAGAAAACCAAGGCACAGGAGAGAGCTGAAGCATTTGTGAAGTACCACTGACAACCAAGCATCCTCTCCTGAGAGGGAAAATTGCTCAGAGTGGAAGCGTGATTGCAAAACCAAAGGCATTTTACAGGCATGTTGTGCTCAGAGTGGACAGTGGTACACAGCTGGGAGTGAGCTGTATGACGATCATCACTGCAAAGTGAGCGAGAACGTTGTGACTGAGTACCACTAAAGCCTGATCCATTTTAGCTCCCAGTGTCTATGAGAGATGGAAAAGCCTGATAAAATGTTGTCTAGGGCAGCAGTAATGTGTCCAGGAGAAAGGATCAATGTGTAAGTAATGTCCCACAGAGAGATCCAACCCGATGTTTAACAGCCATCTGAATCTTGGAATTGTTCCCTGTGTCAAACTTCCCTTCATTCACAACACACTCTGCCCTAGTTTATAGATGAGTTATATCGTTGACAAGTTTGTCTTTTGCTTTCTCTCCTCCACTGCCTTTTTGTTTTATGTTTTTATAAAACGTGTGTTCCTAAGAGCACACAGCTGAAAAATTATCAGTATTGTTAGACTGTAGTACTAGTGACAAATCAACAGAGCTGGAAAGGTGGTGTCCAGGGCAGAGCGTGCATGTAAACAACTCAGTCCACCTTATTCTTGCAACAATACAGAACCATCTCTTATAATAGCTTTAATCTCTTAACTGCCCTGGGCACGATTTAGGCCATACAAAAAGAGGCATTAAGGGTAAGTTTAATAGGGTAATCTTTGATAGGGTAAAGTACTGTAATCCAACTGAGAAGGAAGCTTCAAGCCTTGTTGTTTGCCTCAGTAGATGGTGACCTTGACTTTCTCTGTTGATGAAATCCCAGTGGGTGTTACAGGAGATGTATAAAATAACAGAGGACAAGACAGAATAAGTTTGATCGCTTAAGAGTTCAGTTTTTTCCAGCAGAATATGATTTGTTGTTTTAACCAGAACTCACTTTGTTCATGTCAAGTAGGCACATAAATTAATCCGATGTCAGTGTGAAGTAAAATTGTACGAAGCTTGGTTAAAGCAATTTCTGCCTTTGCCTGTGAAGAAGAACTAACTTAAATGTATTACAGCAATTCCCACCATCACACACATAAAACTACTTGATGAAGGGTGAATAAGTGAGAGAAAAAATAATATGGAAGAATGTGTGTGCCAAGAGAGAGACAGAAAGAGGGAGGAAAGCCGAGTATGGATCTGAATTAACAGTCACATGAAACCTGCTGCAGAAAAAACAACACTGTCAATACAACAATAACAACAAACATGCCGGTATCTTACCAACAATAAACTTCAGAGAGAAAGCACTGCAGATCAAAGATGGTCAATAATCGGACTAAGTCATGTCTTCCTCAAAGGAAAAGGTCCACCTATACTGGGTGAAGAGAGCCCGATACCCAGACTAGTGTAGGATTCACCTGACTGGGAGGACTGGTGAGGGTTGTCGGCAGCGCTGGCAGAGACTTTATGCTAAATAGCCGTCATGCTTTCCGCAAATACTCCAGTTGTTCCCACCCACTCTGTCTCTGCCCACAGCTCCCCTCCCTATTTTAAACACGTCCAACTCGTGGCTACTTCAGTGAAACTGAAAGAGTCAACCAGTTGTTGTCACTCGTACCGTTTCCAGTCAGATGTCAACAGGGACCGAGGCAACAAGCCTCCTCATCCTCTTCTTCTGCCTCCGGGTGGATACACCCCTTTCTCCTGCGGCTTTGCCTTTCAACTTTACATTTAGCTTTAGAGGTAAACCTGACGCTGTACGTCCCCCTACTCAGTCCATGAGATAAATAATAATGCACACACCCATCCCTCTCCAAAAAAGTGCTGAATTCAATGATCCCGTGTAACGTTAGCTTATCATCTGCCACCAACTTGCCAGTTAACTTCAACGCTCGTAGCCAGTCATTTCTTTCACAGCTTCTTCTCACGGTTTCTCACATGGCTTGTCTGCTGACTACAGTGTGTTGATATTCATTTTACACACACACTCCACTCACTCACACACAGAGTAAACACACGGATATAAAAAGGAGGAGAGAGAGGGGGCTACATGCCAATGGAAACGTAGCGGTTCAGAACTGGATGGAAACGATAACAAACTGCCACTAACGCTTTTCTCCAGGAAATACGTCACGTTTAGAGCCGCCTGGACTATCGTGTGCGCTTCATTTAAGTACCGCAATTGTTGAGAGGGGCGGGGCAATGTTTCCTGATAGTCTGAAAAAGGGATAAACTCTCCAAAAGTCACATTTACCCTCTTTTAATTCGACGTCAATATTTTATCCTCTTTAGTGGGAGAGATTAATTCATTGGCGACATAGTTTAAATTGATAAATGTATTATACGTAGCGGCAAAAAGTACAAATTTGTACAATAATTTGGTCGTCAACGACAGAATATATATTTTGGTTATTCTGAAGATAACACAGCCTGTTTTTGGTTATACTTGAAGCTGTTAGCGTTGTTTTTTTCGCTTTCTTTGTTATTTTATCGTTTTATACACGCACCGGGACATGCCTATATTAAAAACACGCATCCTCGTTGGCCAGATAACTGTTTCTTACAGCTGTATGTGACCGCCATCTTCTGGGCCTCTGTTGACTTTACACCAGTAGATAAAACCATACCGTACCGGTAGACGGCGCCATAACACAAAGCTTTCAGTCTGACTCTGACTCGCATGGTTGTGTCTACCCCGTTTACAGCCTGGCATAAGTGAAATCCAGCCCGCTTTCAGCAGTTTCCCCGCTAACACGGACCAAAGTTATCCCGGAATAAGGACAGCACGCATGTGCCGTCAACCCGGATGTAGATATTTTCACGCGTCTATTCCCCATTTCACCAAGTTGTGACAGATTTGCTGGTAGGAAAGAACATGATATTTTAGCACCGGACTGGACAAAGCGTTGTCATTCCAAACCGGTCCAAAGCGGGTTAACCAAGCCGTGAAATGTGTCGACCTATGTGGATGTCACATCTGAGTGACAGATCCACAACAATCTGTTTCCGAAGAGCAGCTCTTTAGATTTACGGTGAGCGGAGAGCATGAGTGGGTAAACACAGCCTACACACAATTTCTGTTGTCATGAACTATGGATATTAAGAATGCATGTGACCATCTTTACCCGAAATCAATGTTATTGTTGTGACTGAAGTTGGGATGACAAAGGTGATAACAAAGATGACTTGACAAAGCATGTTTCAATGACCCCCTCATCCTGTGTTGCAGAATACATCCTGTTACTTAAAGGATGGACTTCCGCGGCAGGAGGCATGAACGAGGCAGCAACTGGACCGACCCGGAGATAGTGGAGCTGCTCCAGCTGTGGTCCGATGAGTCGGTCCAGATTGAACTAGAGAGCTCATTGCGCAATCAGCGTGTGTTTGACCGCATAGCTCAGATCCTGCGCGAAAAAGGCATCTACCGCACAGGTGACCAGTGCAGGGAGAAGATCAAGAAGATGAAGCTGGAGTACCGCCGCATAAAGGACAACCATAAAATGAGGTCTTGGAAGTTTTATGATGTGATGGACAGGGTGTTGGCGAACAGACCGGCTATCACTTACTCTTCCCTGGGCGGGGCTGTCATAGCTCAACAAGTTTTTCAGAGTCCTGGTGGGACAGATGCGTATCTGCAAGGGGTTTCTGCAGGTGCCTTTGGTCCAGCTTCTACAGGTGGGTTTTTGTTTGGTCACCCTCCTAAGACTGGAGATCCGCTAGATATAAAATGTGAAGATGTTGAGGAGAGCATGCTGAACTCAGGTGTTGCACCTCCAGAGATGTACTATGGATCTGGGGATGATCAGGAAACTGATGGGCAGTCTCTACTGGGACCAGAGGACACACTGGGTCAAGGAGAGAGTTCAAATGCAAGGATCTCTCCTTCAGGTAGTTTATCCACATTATAAGTGCATTTATTGATATTTGTATGACTAGATTAATTGGTGTTAAGTAGTTGCAAGTCTTGTCTCATATCTTTATTTTGTCACCAGGGTTTACTGACCTGAATATTTCTGGCTCTGCCACCCAGTCTGGTGGTGGTCCTGTGCCACATGATGCATCTGAGCTACCCAGTAAGGAAGGTTCTCATCCTCCATCTGCTGTAAGACAGAGGAAGCGCCGACGGGCGGGCAAAACATCATGGGGTCATGTAGGTGCTAGATGTGGCAGCCAGGGGCGACTGGATAAAGCTCTGACCAGCTTCCTCACCTGGCAGCAGTCAGCTGAAGAGCGCCTCCTCTCCCTTGAGGAGGCACGGCTGGAGAGGGAGCTGCAGGCCGATGAGCGGCGGGAGCAGCGGGAGGAGAAGAGGGCGGAACAGGAGCGCCAGCATGAGTTGCGCCTGTTCAGCATGCTCACAGGGGCATTGGTCAGACGGGATACTCAGACCACTGCAACAACACCAGCGGACCCCACTGTGTCACCCCTAGTTAATCTGTCAGCTTCACTGACGGCCGCAGCTGCCCCCTCTGTCTCATCATCTTTATCTCAGCCACCTTCAGAGGCAGCCACTACACAGGCTGTTTCCACTGAGGAAACGACAACATCAACAGTGCCCACATCTGTCAAGGCCTGCGAAATGTCTGAGATCATTTTGGCAACTCTGAGAGGTGCAGAAGCTCCTAGCCGCAGCGTGTACCTGTCCAACCGCGGTAATGCTATCCGACAGCATCAAGGCATTCTCCAGGAGGGCTATGCCCAATATGGAGCAGACAGATACCATGACACAAACAACCCTAATGTGAGTGTGTCATTTAAATACTAAAAACTATTTGGCAGTTCCAATATGTTAATAAAATGACAATGACATTTGTTTATATGATCCTCTCCTTTTCTCTCTCCCAGGGTGTAATAAACATGGGCACCAGTGAGAACAAATTATGCTATGATCTTCTTCATAAACGGGTAAGATTAACAATGCAGTCACATTTGGATAATAATGATGTAATGTTGTATAATATGTGTTTACCCCTGTACGTTATCTCACAAATGAATTCATATCCCTTCCTTTTACAGCTGACCCAGCCTGACATGCTCCATATTGACCCGTCTTTGTTGCAGTATTCAGACTGGAGGGGACACACGTTGTAAGAGACAAAAGTTGACATTTATCTTCATTTTTAATGAGAGAGCACATTTGTCATGTGGCTCTTATTAAAAATTGAACAAAGTAAACATGAATCCTCTTAAAACCTTTTTATCTCACTCTCTTGCAGCCTGAGAGAGGAGGTTGCAAAGTTCCTGACTCACTACTGTTGTTCTCCAAACCCTCTCAAAGCTGACAATGTAAGTGAAGATTGTTGCTTTTAATGCCTGAGAGAACATGATTCCTATGATCATATGTGTAAGAAACAATCTGCAGTCATTTAAGTATACTAAAATGTAAGATAATAATTATTCATATGCAAAGAAAACACAATTCAGCTGTGCCTGCACTTTAAGGGAGTATTTACATTTTGTGAGACTACAGTATTTCCTCAGGACAATAAGTCAGATGGGTTAGATTTTAGTTTCTTTTTTGGATTAAGATACAACAGTAAAATGATACATTTCTAAGGGAATAAAGTGATCAATAATATCACATCAGTATTACCTACAACATCACAATGAATGCATTTATAATTTATTTCTTCAGAATAACAACTTTTACTTTTGACACCAAATTAAACTTGATTTTAAATAATTAAACTGGATGTCTGAGATTTGTGTAAAGAAGGTCTCATGTTGTGATGGATACAGATGTCCAGGAAATTATGTAATTACTGACTGTATTACACCCATTCATTCTCAAAAATGAAGGCGGTGGATTCAGTTAATTTACTTGATTAACTCAAATTCCGATCATAGAGATACCAAATCCTACAATTGAACTATCATTGCGTTTTTAATGTAACCGACTTAATTTGCAGATGTAATGAATGTCTGTTTTAGCAGGTGGATGAATTGGTGCATACACTATTTATCAGGCCTCTCTCTGTGCCTTAATTGGGTCTTTCATAAGTCGGTGGATGTGTGTGTTTGTTCAGGTTGTGGTGATGAACGGCTGTGGTTCCCTCTTCTCATGTATTGCTGCAGTAATTTGCGACCCTAAAGGTAGGTTCCCAAATGCATTTATACACACATACGATACAGTATATCCATATATTTACTGTATGAATACAAATGTAATACCTACATATCTAATGAAATCTACATATCTAAAAAATCAAATCAAATCATTATGTTAAGTTTAATAGAGAATGGGTATGATGTAGCATGATGAATTAAACAAAACACCTCATATGTTCTTAATCTTTAGTGCCACTTAAAGCAAGGCCTAATTTGAAGCAGTGCAATGTATTTGCCTTGATATAAAACTCCTAAGTCTGAGAGAAAGGCCACTTTCATCTATTTACTACCAAGGTGGATCACTTTGATGGTGCATCATTTATTTGTGTTAACACGCCTTACAAGATTAAAAGACAAAAATGACCACTAATACCCTAAATAGTAGATTTTATGCATTTACATACATCATTCATAGGCAATTTGCAAGGAGATTGTATTCACACATACATCTTTAAATGTTTTGTGTTTCATGTGTTTTTCGTTTTGTAGATGCCATTCTCATTCCTACTCCTTTCTACGGTGTTATCACTGAAGACCTGCATTTGTATAGTGATGTCAAATTGTTTCATGTGCCTCTTGACTGTGAGGTAGGAACACACAGCCAGATTTACTTGCATGTGTTTGTTTATGTGTCTGTGTATTTGTTCATACTATTGTGCCTTACTGATTGTATACATTCAGTGGAACTCATATTTTTATGGACATCATGTAATCTTGTGCAGTAGGTTGTATGTTTCTGCTGTCCATTCCCAGCATTGAATTACTTTTTCTTTTCCTCTTGTTACTTGTGATTTACAGGCCAGTGGCAAAGACAGTCGACCCTTCCATCTCACTGTGGCCAAACTAGAAGAAGGTCTGAAAAGAGCTAAGGAGGAGGTAATTCATGGATGCATTTGTAACACTTGCCCTCAATGAATCCTAAAAGAAATACTGAACCGCTCTAAAAACACTACAGCTATGTTTTATGTTCAGGTAAAGGCCTCAGATGCTGCTTTTTGTGAGATTTGTTTTGCAGCTTTATTCTTAAAGACAGTATATCAGTTCCCATTTATTTAGAAACTGTCTGTCTCTTTTAGGGGTCAATAATTCGAGCTGTTATCCTGATGAACCCCCACAACCCCCTTGCTGAGATCTACACCCCGAAGGAGATGATTGCCTTCTTGGAGTTTGCCAAAAGGTATGTTAGCCCCACTATTATCTCACACTGTGGCCTAACACTGTAATCCTCCCAGTCTGCAGTCCTGTGGCTCCTTAAAGCACATTGACAAGCCCTTGCATACAGTTCCTGTTGTGAACTCTTATTTTACGGACGACAGCTCTGCCCTGTGTGTGGAATATCAAGCGCTCTTGAAGGAGTTTTATCACCTCTCTTAACCATCAGCATATTGTCAAGTTCAGTCATGTGCCAAGGAGTCTCCTACATCATCTATTGTTTTCTAAATGATCTTCCCAGAGTAATTCCCTCCATAGACCCTCACAGGCACTGAGCTGCTGTAACCATAAACCACAGTGCTTTTACACTGACATAGGACGTTAAAGGAACCGTTTTTATCTTGCATTTTCATTGTCATAAGCAGTCATTAACTGTATAAAGCATCATTAAGGCTGGACTGTAAAGGTGTATATTGTTTCCTGCTTTAGAAATGAGCTCCACGCCATCATAGATGAAGTCTACATGCTGACAGTATTTGATGAAGCTGTCACATTTCACAGTGTCCTCAGTATAGACAGGTACTGTATGAACCTGACCTCCGCATGATTACTCTATCAGACCCTTAATCATAACAATTGCGGCCGAAGACAGCCTCTTAACCGCTAATGATGTGCCCTTATTTCAGTTTGCCCGACCCTCAGAGGACACATGTAATGTGGGGGATGAGCAAGGTAAGTACTGTGCTGCTCTGTGCCAGAGTGTGAGCCTTTTTATATTGTGTTTGCTTTCATGTCTCGTTTAACTTCCTCTTGTCCTTTCTAGGACTTTGCAATGGCAGGAATCAGAATAGGCACTTTGTATACTGAGAACAAAGACCTTGTGGAGGCTTTGGCCCAGCTGGGCTCATTCCATGGTATCTCTGGAACCACACAGCACCAGGTAGCACAACTTCTTCAGGACAGAGGTATGGATCAAAGCTCTATATGTGCTTTTGCAAACACACTGTCGTAGTCATGTCAGATTTAGACTAAACACAACTTGCCAAATGGGAAAATAAGACAATGAGACAAGCCAAAATTCTAACAGATTCAACCAGCTGTATTTGCATGAAGCAAACAGTTTGTGAATGCTCGACTTTAAATTCATGAAAGCAAATTATTTCTGAAAATTGTTCTGAAATAGGCAGGTGACAAATTAAAGGAAGAACCAACATAGCATGTTTTAGTAAGGTTTTGGGCAACCACATGCCGCCAGAACAGCTTCAGTACTCCCTGTTATTGATTCTACAGTCTCTGAACTCCACTGGAGGGATAAACATCATTGTTCAGTTGGCTTGAGCTTTGGTGACTGTGAAGGTCATAGCATATAATTCACATTATCCCTATGGATGGGCACGATGATTGTCATCCTGGAAGAGACCACTCCCATCAGGATATATATTTTTCATCATAGGTGATCATTCAGAAGAACCAGGTCCACTCACTGTAGGGGTTAAGCATTCAGACATGTACTATTATTTTCTTTGATTTGTCACCCGTCTGTATATCAGGCCCCTTTTTTTCAGCTTGCACTGATTTGACAGGAGCACAGTATGGGCTGCTGCTGAACATCAATCTGCACAAAGACTTGTAACATTTCATTTACACTTACCTATTGTCACTTTTTGCTTTTATGTTCAAGAGTGGATCAGCGACACATTTTTGCCTGAGAACAGACGCCGACTGAAAGCTGCTCACTGCTACGTGACAGGGGAGCTGCAGAGTATGGGAATTGACTACCTGGACAGGCCTGCTGCACTGTATGTCTGGGCTGACCTCAGGAAGGTAACAAGACCAAAATCATGTTAAGATTGTTAGGGCTGATTAAAATTCAGATAACAATTCTTTCGGACTTTGTGTTCCACGTGGTTGTTTCTTGAAAACAGTGTGGGTGCATTCATGTAGTTTTTATGTGTCACTGTTTCCCTGTTTTGGTAGTACCTCAGAGAGTCATCATTTGAGGAGGAGTTGTCTATGTGGAGGGGCTTCCTCAGACACAAGGTAGTGTTGAGCTGTGGTCAGGCCTTCTCCTGCTCCATACCCGGCTGGTTTCGCATTGTCTTTGCAGACCAACAGAGTCACCTTCAGCTTGGTGAGTCATAAAGTATTATATACAGTATATTCTGTTTCTTTCAGTGTACACATTTTATTTGTTAGCTTAAGAGCTGATATCTGTTTTTCCACATTTTTAATGTTATTCTCATCCATTTTCTGCCTTAAACTAGATACTGATTAGATTGTTATTTCATTGATCAGTCAGTGTTTTGTGTTATTCCAGCTTGGTTTTTGCTTTGTATCTTAATCTAGGCATTGATTGGATTATAGTTACTGACTTGTTCTGGGAATGTTTTGTGTTATTTCAGGCCTGAAGCGAATTAGAGAGGCTTTGAAAGAAACTGAAGAAAAAATTGCCAGCCATGATTCACTCTCTATTAAAGAATCCAGTGAGGAAAGCAAAAATTCAGTAAAAGAGGACAGTGCAGATTCAGACAATGCTGCGATTGTAAATTCAACATCATCACCCCAGAGCAAGTCATCAGACCAGCTGAAGGAGAAGGATAGGCCTGTTCCTGACACAGGCTCGCCGGCCACTGATGAGTTTGTATTGCTGGACTGCCAAGCATCTAAGCCTGCAGAGGGCCTGGACTCTCTGATTGGTACTCTTAGAAATCAAATCCGTTCCTCTGATTGGCTAGAGAAAAACACTCCAGAGCTGTCTGCCGGGGACGACCCAGAGATTTTTGATGTATTCAAGGCCCTGCTGCAAAGAGCCAGAAAGTAAGCTTAGGATAAACAGGCACGGATGTAGCTGCCAAATTTTGGAAGGCAGCTACTTATGCATCCTTCCTCCTCTCTTTGTTCATGGTGAAAAGCTTGACACAAACACCTGACTCCAGGTCAAATCTGACGTTTATTTTTGAAGAGCAAAGAGGAAAACATTAGCCGAGAGCGGGCTAAAGAGAAGAGTCGGAGAAAAGAAAAGCAGGCAAGGCCAGAAAGGAAGAAAAGGACTGCTGTGAGAGTGCTTTACATCTGCTTCTCGAGGCCTTACTTTTAAGCTGCTAAGAGAGATGGCCTTGCTTTTCATAATACACAGTCAAAAGATGTTTATTTACTGAAGTAAATGCCAAATGTAAATCAACCAAAATCAGTTACATTTTACTGTCAAACATCTGAAGTCTGTTGATCTTAATTATAAATTTTTATTATTTTGTTCATATGCACTTTATCTTATCAGAATGTATTTTACCTTCTGTGAAATTAATGATCTGTGAATAAAAGAATGAAATGTTCTGTCTATATTTGACCATATTCAGTCATTTAAAATAAACCTTAATGGATCGGTGATGAAAATGTTTATGTCTCTCTCTCTCTATTTATGTATGTATTTATGTAAGTTCATTTTACACGTTTGATTTAGATAGATTCTGTATCTAATTTTATACAAAATATGTTGTCTTGCACTTCAAGACTGATGGCATTTCAGTAGGACTGACTTTTAAAGCTTGCTTTTGGGTGGGCTGTGGGCGCATTTCCGTTATAACAAAGGAAAGCGAAGGGGGTGGTAGTTATGTGACGTACTGTGTACCACTGTGTGAAGCGAGAGTGGGCTTTCCTTTGCTGTTTTGTCATACATAACGACCCGCTGACACCCACCACACACTTTTAGCATTTGATGCCAACAAAATGTATGAGTGATATATTGATGATATAAAAAATCTCTTAATTCTCAGGGGATTTCAAACTTTTTTAACTTCCTCTAAATGTGAATTTATTGTTTATTCCCTGTTGCTCCGTTTCAACCACTCAAACTTCTGCTTCTTCAAATAATACATGGCTGTCGGTGGAACTTTCACTTTCCCTACAGTGTGTGTTGGGGGGCCACAGTGGAGAATTCACGGGGAACTCTTAACAGCTTTCTGGGGGAGTTTCCACCGCAGCGGAGGTGGAGTAACACTGACAGGGTTCAACTATGAGTGAGCCATGGGCAGTACAAGTCATATTGTGTCAGTGTGTTGAAAGTAGAGGTACAGTAACAACTGTACAGCAGTAAACACTTGTAGCTCCTGGAACCTAAACTGCTTTAGCTTTACACAGTTTTTAATCACTGTGTATCTTAACAGCTTTGTTCCTGACAGCTTTTTTATTTAATCGACAACAAAGGTAAGACGGGACTTCCATTTTGATTTTACTGTATTATATCTGATTTATATAAAACAAACAACAAGGTTAGTTTTAAGTCATATTTACCTGCTCTTACTCAAATTCACTGCGCTTTAATCACACACCTTTTGACTCCTCTGTTTTTAATTTTTTGCATTCCTCTCAGTGCTGTACAAACATGAAGTTGCTGGAGTTAGGGGACTCCATCAGTCGCTTTAGATTTGCTCAGTCCTGTGTGGGGCTGGCTGGTTGCCTCTGTGTGTGCTATGCAGTCTGGACACCATTCTGGCTGAAGGACAAGGGACTCTGGGCAGAGTGGAATAACACTCAAAGTGACCTGACAAATCATAAGGATGGCAAAGTCTTCAGTGGTGAGCAACAATCCACATTCACCTTTTCACACTTCTTTCTGCAATCAGCATATCAAGTTTGACATCTATCTAAAGCGATCTCTTTGGTTTACATCAAAGGTGTCACTGAGATATTGAATGAACAGGAAGGGAAGATGTGTTTGTTGTGTTGTGTGGATAAGACACTGATTCTGTGATAGGGAGGTTTTTTTTAAACATGTTTGAATCTCTAAAGTGAATCAGCATTAGGAGGAAACTGTAAAAACATTGGGTTGCGGAAGAGACTTTCAAAAGTATCAAACAAGTACAAGCTTGCTCCTTTACCCTAGGGGTGCATTCTTTGTACCTGCTGAAGCTCACACGTGGATGAAGGCAGATGTGCTGGAATCTTGTTCAGCTGAAACTGATGAACCTTTTTGTTTGAGTCACTTAAATCTTGTTTCTTGTCACTGATAAGAAAAAGCCATTAATGTATATTGTTACTGTGTGTTGTATTCTGACAACATTTTTCTAGTCTTTCTTTCAAAATGAATTGAATGTAGAGTGGGATTAGCTACAGTGTGTGGGAACTACTGAAAAAGAACATGAACTCTTGATTTTGCTTTTCTGGTTTCGGTTGTAGGCAGACTAATGTTACTGGGCTTTCCGTGACAGTCCATGTGTGTTATTCCTTAAATATGTTTCACTTCATCATGCTGACTTCTTCAAATAGTTACTTGAAGAGTTCCTTCAGACTAGTTCCAAGACATCTTAAAATATTTTGCTTGTCATAATATTTTATGTATATTTGAACACCAAACAAGTTTAAAATAACATTATCTCAAATTTAAATAATATAAATGAAAAATATATCTACACATTCTACTCCATGACAAAACAAAATCAAATATTTTTCATTTTAAAAGCTCAATCACTAGACACAAGTCAACAATACAATGTCTAACCTCTTAACTAAAGCCTGTTCTCAGTGTATGTGTACTGGGGGCTTCAAGTTTCATCATCTCACTTGTTTGAGTTGCATACTGGACTGTGACTGGTTCCAAACTATTTGTTATGTCACAAAAATCATGCTCATACTGACACATTTTATACTGAGATTTAAGATGAGCATAGAGAAACTTTTCAGCAGATGAATGTGAACATATCTTTCTTGTGCCAAACTCGAACATACATCATTGTGTAAGCTCAAACGTAACAATAAGCAAAACAAACTTTTCCAGTGGCAGTTTGAAGAAAATCTCATTTATGTCTGTATATATATGTATCTTTGTCATCTAGCCATGGAAGCAGAGAGAGTATTTGGGGTTCTGTCCTTTTTACTGGCTGTAAGCACTGGTGCTCTGTCTCTGGTGTTTGCCCTCTGCTGGACATCCAACACGGTGCGCTCCTACTCCAACACCCGCTCTCTTCTCATGGCAGGACAGGCACTTTACCCCACCACCTTGCTGCTCCTTACCATGGCCTCTACAGGTAAAAGCCCTATACTCCTCAAAATATGTGAAACCTTTTCTTGCATTCCACTATATTAATAATTAAACTGCTGTTGTTTTGTGAGCTTTTAAAATAATAGATACATATCAAGCAAGGTAGTAAAAAATAGCCTCATTTCCTATTAACCTCAAATAACCTTAATGTCAAATCCGCACCTACAGAAATTCTTTTATGTACTACTCATTTACATACCCTGCAGGGCAGCAGGTTTTAAAGAGTCCTTTTAGTTTCCTCAGAATTACAGTTAATTATCATACAAACTATGTTCTACAGCTCCAGGCATTTAACAATTGACCTTTATGACTTTTTTCTTTTCCTGGCAATAGCACTTGATTTGACTCGTTCTTTCTCTTCTTTCTACAGGTTTCTTCTTCCTCCTCAGCTGGTCTCTTTTCACCTATCAGCATCAAGAAGAAATCCAGCAGGACTTCTCCAGCCTTGGCTCCTCATATTGGCTGGGGGCTTTAGGTTGGGTGTTGCTACTGGTTGTGGAGATGATAGTCTTTATAGCAGAACAATTTATCGTGCCAGACATCTTACCAGACTTAGAGAAGGCTGTGGAGGAGTGGTGGGTTGACTCGCAACTTAAATCTGCTAACCGCTCCTTCAGTGACAGTTATCATCCTGGTTACAGCACAAGCAGCAAAGCTCCAAAGAGGTATATGTCAGCACCTTGAAGGGAGTGCAGAATCAAGGACATGACAGAGAAAATGAACGTGGATGTGTAAGTTACACATTAACAAACTAAACAAGAAACCAGCAATTCCTCGCTGCTTAATAGATCAATGCAACCAGACTGAATATTGATTAACTTTTTTGGAGTTAAGTGTTTGCCTGGAGGAATTAAGATTCTCTGAATTCTGAACATCTGTGGGACTGAAGGGTGCTCGTTCTCCTGTTTGTTTTCAGTGTGGACTGAAAAGAAAAGAACATTTAAAAAAACACTAAGGACCAAGAATACAGGCTGGGAAACTGGGCAACAACTATAAGTTATATGTTGGTATATTTGTGTTTGTAAAGATATGAAATTCAACAAGTTGTGTTAGCGAGTCCAGGTTTGCTTCTGGGCCATGAACACATCCAGGTGTGGAGGGCCTCCAGTTGAACGTCACTAACAAAAACATGTGCAAACTCATACCTATGGCTGAATTTTTCAGTAGGTGCTGCAATGTACTTTATGAATGTTAAAATATGCCAGGTGAGATTATAAAGAGTAATTCTCAAGTGAAAAATGCTTATTGGTGAATATTTTATTTCAAAATGTGCGGAAAGATAAGCTAAAATGGCTCTAATATACAAAAAACTGTAAATTGACATCATAAATCATGTGAAATGCAAATACATGTCAGTATTTAGTGTTACTCTGTTAAAAGTTAGGTATTGGAGCATTTGTGTATATGCTGATGATGAGTAATGTTTTGCACAAATGTCTGTGATCACTCCCCCTTTTTGCTTTTCAAGAATTGGTGATGGTTATCATATTGTATGTGGCATGTCAGCTGTCTAGACTGTATGTGTGATCCAGTCTGAAGCAACCTTCTGTGGCAAAATAAAAGTGTACAAAGTTTTCCCTCCTTGATAATGTGTCTGTCTGAAAGGCACAAGAGTAACATCTGAAAAGAGAGGAGCTGGTGTATTGAGGGCTGAGCATGATGCACTGAAAAAAAGACCTATTTAAAAAATTGCTTCAATTGGTAACACGCAATTTAATCAAATCAAATCAAGTTAATACGTTAGAGCACGCCCGCTGATAGGGGGGGGACTAACGGGTCTGTTGTCCCGGGCCCAGGGTAGGGGGGGGGGGGGGGGGGGGGCAAAAATGTCCGGTCAGCCCAAGTCCGGTGCTCAGAAAAGTAAAGAAAAGATAAGAGGAAAATAGAGGCCTTAGAGATTTTCTAAACAAATATTTTAAAAAAGGTGGTGACGGTGAAGCTGGAACTAGTAAAGTCAACGTAGAGCAAGGTAAGAAACAGCGCAGCCAACGTTTACCGGCAGCCTTGTAACGTAACCTAACAGGTCAGCTCTAATGTTAAAGTCCATTAGCTTGTATAAAAGCCTGACACACAACACGTTATCTTTGACAGAAAAAGTTGAGTTTGGTAGCTCCGTCAGAGAGGAGAGAGATCCAGCTGCAGTCAGGTGACCGAGAGAGTGATGCGGGAGAGCTGCCCCGCGCAGAGAGTCTGAGCAGGATGGATCAGAGACTGATCAGACATTTATTTTCAGCGACTTGGGTAAAGTTAGAAAGAGATTGGCAGATTCGAACTTCAGCGATCATTATCTCACAAACGAAACATTGTTAAAACATAAAAAAATGTCTCTTTCCTATCGTAGTAAGGTAGACTATTGACTACAAACTAATTTTCGCCAAAACGAGTCGTCCTCCAGGCTGCAGGAAATATATTGCTCTCTATGCACTGCGGGCGGAGAGGCGAGCGCTTAGGGACCGTCTACAAAGTGCAGTACCAAAGTGAAAAATATTCAATATCTCCACTTTTATTCACTGTAGTCTCACCAAATTCACTCCACACATCAACGGTCACCTGATAATCATACTACAACAGTCATTTCATAAAAAATATTTTTGCATATTTTTGGGGAATTTTATTGTGAAAAATCTTCAATATCGTCAATATTATACACTGTATATTCACCAAAATCATGCTACACAACAAGGGTCACCTGATAATCATACTACAACAGTCATTTCAGGAAAACATTTTTGTTGCATATTTTTGGGGAATTTTATTGTGAAAAATCGTCAATAGCTTTAATATTATACAGTGTAGGACGACCAAAATCATGCTACACAACAAGGGTCACCTGATAATCGTACTACAACAGTTATTTCAGAAAAATGTGATTTTGCATATTTTTGGGGAATTTTATTGTGAAAAATCATCAATAGCGTATATATTATACACTGTATACTCACCAAAATCATGCTACACAACAAGGGTCACCTGATAATCATACTACAACAGTCATTTCAGGAAAACATTTTTGTTGCATATTTTAGGGGAATTTTATTGTGATTAATCGTCAATAGCGTTAATATTATACACTGTAGGATGACCAAAATCATGATACACAACAATGGTCACCTGATAATCATACTACAACAGTTATTTCAGGGGGAAAAAAATTGCATATTTTTGGGGAATTCTATTTTGAAATATCGTCAATAGCGTTAATATTATACAGTGTAGGATGACCAAAATCATGCTACACAACAAGGGTCACCTGATAATCATACTACAACATTTATTTTGGGGAAATTAGTTTTGATATAATTTGAGATTTTTTATATTAAAAAATCTTCAATATCGTAAATATTTTACAGTGTAGGATAACCAAAATCATACTACACAACAAGGGTCACCTGATAATCGTACTACAAAGTTATTTCAGAAAAATGTGTTTTTTCATATTTTTGGGGAATTTTATTGTGAAAAATCGTCAATAGCATTAATATTATACAGTGTAGGATGACCAAAATAATGCTACACAACAAGGGTCACCTGATAATCATACTACAACAGTGATTTCAGGGGGAAAAAAAGTTTGAATATTTTTGGGGAATTTTATTGTAAAAAATCGTCAATAGCGTTAATATTATACAGTGTAGGATGACCAAAATCATGATACACAACAAGGGTCACTTGATAATCATACTACAACAGTTATTTCCGGAAAAAAAAAATTGCATATTTTTGGGGAATTTTATTTTGAAATATCGTCAATAGCGTTAATATTATACACTGTAGGATGACCAAAATCATGATACACAACAAGGGTCACCTGATAGTCATACTACAACAGTCATTTCAGAAAAAAAACCTTTTTGCATATTTTTGGGGAATTTTATTGTGAAAAATCGTCAATAGCGTTAATATTATACACTGTATACTAACCAAAATCATGCTACACAACAATGGTCACCTGATAATCATACTACAAAAGTGATTTCAGGGGGAAAAAAAGTTTGCATATTTTTGGGGAATTTTATTGTGAAAAATCGTCAATAGCGTTAATATTATACACTGTATACTCACCAAAATCATGCTACACAACAAGGTTCACCTGATAATCATACTACAACAGTCATTTCAGAAAAAAATCTTTTTGCATATTTTAGGGGAATTTTATTGTGAAAAATCGTCAATAGCGTTAATATTATACACTGTAGGATGACCAAAACCATGATACACAACAAGGGTCACCTGATAATCATACTACAACAGTCATTTCAGAAAAGAAAATCTTTTTGCATATTTTTGGGGAATTTTATTGTGAAAAATCGTCAATAGCGTTAATATTATACACTGTATACTCACCAAAATCATGCTACACAACAATGGTCACCTGATAATCATACTACAACAGTTATTTCAGGTAAAAAAAAAATTGCATATTTTTGGGGAATTTTATTTTGAAATATCGTCAATAGCGTTAATATTATACACTGTAGGATGACCAAAATCATGATACACAACAATGGTCACCTGATAATCATACTACAAAAGTGATTTCAGGGGGAAAAAAAGTTTGCATATTTTTGGGGAATTTTATTGTGAAAAATCATCAATAGCTTTAATATTATACACTGTATACTCACCAAAATCATGCTACACAACAATGGTCACCTGATAATCATACTACAACAGTTATTTTAGGGAGAAAAAAAATTGCATATTTTTGGGGAATTTTATTTTGAAATATCGTCAATAGCGTTGATATTATACACTGTAGGATGACCAAAATCATGATACACAACAAGGGTTACCTGATAATCATACTACAAAAGTGATTTCAGGGGGAAAAAAAGTTTGCATATTTTAGGGGAATTTTATTGTGAAAAATCGTCAATAGCGTTAATATTATACACTGTATACTCACCAAAATCATGCTACACAACAATGGTCACCTGATAATCATACTACAACAGTCATTTCAGAATTTTTTTTTTTTTGCATATTTTAGGGGAATTTTATTGTGAAAAATTGTCAATAGCGTTAATATTATACACTGTAGGATGACCAAAATCATGATACACAACAAGGGTCACCTGATAATCATACTACAACTGTCATTTCAGAAGAGAAAATCTTTTTGCATATTTTTGGGGAATTTTATTTTGAAATATCGTCAATAGCGTTAATATTATACACTGTAGGATGACCAAAATCATGATACACAACAAGGGTCACCTGATAGTCATACTACAACAGTCATTTCAGAAAAAAAACCTTTTTGCATATTTTTGGGGAATTTTATTGTGAAAAATCGTCAATAGCGTTAATATTATACACTGTATACTAACCAAAATCATGCTACACAACAATGGTCACCTGATAATCATACTACAAAAGTGATTTCAGGGGGAAAAAAAGTTTGCATATTTTTGGGGAATTTTATTGTGAAAAATCGTCAATAGCGTTAATATTATACACTGTATACTCACCAAAATCATGCTACACAACAAGGTTCACCTGATAATCATACTACAACAGTCATTTCAGAAAAAAATCTTTTTGCATATTTTAGGGGAATTTTATTGTGAAAAATCGTCAATAGCGTTAATATTATACACTGTAGGATGACCAAAACCATGATACACAACAAGGGTCACCTGATAATCATACTACAACAGTCATTTCAGAAAAGAAAATCTTTTTGCATATTTTTGGGGAATTTTATTGTGAAAAATCGTCAATAGCGTTAATATTATACACTGTATACTCACCAAAATCATGCTACACAACAATGGTCACCTGATAATCATACTACAACAGTTATTTCAGGTAAAAAAAAAATTGCATATTTTTGGGGAATTTTATTTTGAAATATCGTCAATAGCGTTAATATTATACACTGTAGGATGACCAAAATCATGATACACAACAATGGTCACCTGATAATCATACTACAAAAGTGATTTCAGGGGGAAAAAAAGTTTGCATATTTTTGGGGAATTTTATTGTGAAAAATCATCAATAGCTTTAATATTATACACTGTATACTCACCAAAATCATGCTACACAACAATGGTCACCTGATAATCATACTACAACAGTTATTTTAGGGAGAAAAAAAATTGCATATTTTTGGGGAATTTTATTTTGAAATATCGTCAATAGCGTTGATATTATACACTGTAGGATGACCAAAATCATGATACACAACAAGGGTTACCTGATAATCATACTACAAAAGTGATTTCAGGGGGAAAAAAAGTTTGCATATTTTAGGGGAATTTTATTGTGAAAAATCGTCAATAGCGTTAATATTATACACTGTATACTCACCAAAATCATGCTACACAACAATGGTCACCTGATAATCATACTACAACAGTCATTTCAGAAATTTTTTTTTTTGCATATTTTAGGGGAATTTTATTGTGAAAAATTGTCAATAGCGTTAATATTATACACTGTAGGATGACCAAAATCATGATACACAACAAGGGTCACCTGATAATCATACTACAACTGTCATTTCAGAAGAGAAAATCTTTTTGCATATTTTTGGGGAATTTTATTTTGAAATATCGTCAATAGCGTTAATATTATACACTGTAGGATGACCAAAATCATGATACACAACAAGGTTCACCTGATAATCATACTACAACAGTCATTTCAGAAAAAAATCTTTTTGCATATTTTAAGGGAATTTTATTGTGAAAAATCGTCAATAGCGTTAATATTATACACTGTAGGATGACCAAAATCATGATACACAACAAGGGTCACCTGATAATCATACTACAACAGTCATTTCAGAAAAAAAACTTTTTGCATATTTTAGGGGAATTTTATTGTGAAAAATCGTCAATAGCGTTGATATTATACACTGTAGGATGACCAAAATCATGATACACAACAAGGGTCACGTGATAATCATACTACAACAGTCATTTCAGAAGAGAAAATCTTTTTGCATATTTTTGGGGAATTTTATTTTGAAATATCGTCAATAGCGTTAATATTATACACTGTAGGATGACCAAAATCATGATACACAACAAGGTTCACCTGATAATCATACTACAACCGTCATTTTAGAAAAAAAACTTTTTGCATATTTTAGGGGAATTTTATTGTGAAAAATCGTCAATAGCGTTATTATTATACACTGTAGGATGACCAAAATCATGCTACACAACAATGGTCACCTGATAATCATACTACAACAGTTATTTCAGGGAGAAAAAAAATTGCATATTTTTGGGGAATTTTATTGTGAAAAATCGTCAATAACGTTAATATTATACACTGTAGGATGACCAAAATCATGATACACAACAAGGGTCACCTGATAATCATACTACAACTGTCATTTCAGAAGAGAAAATCTTTTTGCATATTTTTGGGGAATTTTATTGTGAAAAATCGTCAATAGCGTTGATATTATACAATGTAGGATGACCAAAATCATGATACACAACAAGGGTCACTTGATAATCATACTACAACAGTCATTTCAGAAGAGAAAATCTTTTTGCATATTTTTGGGGAATTTTATTTTTAAATATCGTCAATAGCGTTAATATTATACACTGTAGGATGACCAAAATCATGATACACAACAAGGGTCACCTGATAATCATACTACAACTGTCATTTCAGAAGAGAAAATCTTTTTGCATATTTTTGGGGAATTTTATTGTGAAAAATCGTCAATAGCGTTGATATTATACACTGTAGGATGACCAAAATCATGATACACAACAAGGGTCACCTGATAATCATACTACAACTGTCATTTCAGAAGAGAAAATCTTTTTGCATATTTTTGGGGAATTTTATTTTGAAATATCGTCAATAGCGTTAATATTATACACTGTAGGATGACCAAAATCATGATACACAACAAGGTTCACCTGATAATCATACTACAACAGTCATTTCAGAAAAAAATCTTTTTGCATATTTTAGGGGAATTCTATTGTGAAAAATCGTCAATAGCGTTAATATTATACACTGTAGGATGACCAAAATCATGATACACAACAAGGTTCACCTGATAATCATACTACAACAGTCATTTCAGAAAAAAATCTTTTTGCATATTTTAGGGGAATTTTATTGTGAAAAATCGTCAATAGCGTTAATATTATACACTGTAGGATGACCAAAATCATGCTACACAACAAGGGTCACCTGATAATCATACTACAACTGTCATTTCAGAAGAGAAAATCTTTTTGCATATTTTTGGGGAATTTTATTGTGAAAAATCGTCAATAGCGTTGATATTATACACTGTAGGATGACCAAAATCATGATACACAACAAGGGTCACCTGATAATCATACTACAACTGTCATTTCAGAAGAGAAAATCTTTTTGCATATTTTTGTGGAATTTTATTTTGAAATATCGTCAATAGCGTCAATATTATACACTGTATACTCACCAAAATCATGCTACACAACCATGGTCACCTGATAATCATACTACAACAGTGATTTCAGAGGGAAAAAAAGTTTGAATATTTTAGGGGAATTTTATTTTGAAATATCGTCAATAGCTTTAATATTATACACTGTAGGATGACCAAAATCATGATACACAACAATGGTCACCTGATAATCATACTACAACAGTTATTTCAGGAAAAAAAAATTGCATATTTTTGGGGAATTTTATTTTGAAATATCGTCAATAGCGTTAATATTATACAGTGTAGGATGACCAAAATCATGCTACACAACAAGGGTCACCTGATAATCATACTACAACATTTATTTTGGGGAAATTAGTTTTGATATAATTTGATATTTTTTATATTAAAAAATCTTCAATATCGTAAATATTTTACAGTGTAGGATGACCAAAATCATACTACACAACAAGGGTCACCTGATAATCGTACTACAAAGTTATTTCAGAAAAATGTGTTTTTTCATATTTTTGGGGAATTTTATTGTGAAAAATCGTCAATAGCATTAATATTATACAGTGTAGGATGACCAAAATAATGCTACACAACAAGGGTCACCTGATAATCATACAACAATAGTGATTTCAGGGGGAAAAAAAGTTTGAATATTTTTGGGGAATTTTATTGTAAAAAATCGTCAATAGCGTTAATATTATACACTGTAGGATGACCAAAATCATGATACACAACAAGGGTCACCTGATAATCATTCTACAACAGTTATTTCCGGGAAAAAAAAATTGCATATTTTTGGGGAATTTTATTTTGAAATATCGTCAATAGCGTTAATATTTTACAGTGTAGGATGACCAAAATCATAATACACAACAAGGGTCACCTGATAATCGTACTACAAAGTTATTTCAGAAAAATGTGTTTTTTCATATTTTTGGGGAATTTTATTGTGAAAAATCGTCAATAGCATTAATATTAGACAGTGTAGGATGACCAAAATAATGCTACACAACAAAGGTCACATGATAATCATACTACAACAGTGATTTCAGGGGGAAAATAATTTTGAATATTTTTGGGGAATTTTATTGTAAAAAATCATCAATAGCGTTAATATTATACACTGTAGGATGACCAAAATCATGATACACAACAAGGGTCACTTGATTATCATACTACAACAGTTATTTCCGGAAAAAAAAAATTGCATATTTTTGGGGAATTTTATTTTGAAATATCGTCAATAGCGTTAATATTATACACTGTAGGATGACCAAAATCATGATACACAACAAGGGTCACTTGATTATCATACTACAACAGTTATTTCCGGAAAAAAAAATTGCATATTTTTGGGGAATTTTATTGTGAAATATTGTCAATAGCGTTAATATTATACACTGTAGGATGACCAAAATCATGATACACAACAAGGGTCACTTGATTATCATACTACAACAGTTATTTCCGGGAAAAAAAAATTGCATATTTTTGGGGAATTTTATTTTGAAATATCGTCAATAGCGTTAATATTATACACTGTAGGATGACCAAAATCATGATACACAACAAGGTTCACCTGATAATCATACTACAACAGTCATTTCAGAAAAAAATCTTTTTGCATATTTTAGGGGAATTCTATTGTGAAAAATCGTCAATAGCGTTAATATTATACACTGTAGGATGACCAAAATCATGATACACAACAAGGTTCACCTGATAATCATACTACAACAGTCATTTCAGAAAAAAATCTTTTTGCATATTTTAGGGGAATTTTATTGTGAAAAATCGTCAATAGCGTTAATATTATACACTGTAGGATGACCAAAATCATGCTACACAACAAGGGTCACCTGATAATCATACTACAACTGTCATTTCAGAAGAGAAAATCTTTTTGCATATTTTTGGGGAATTTTATTGTGAAAAATCATCAATAGCGTTGATATTATACACTGTAGGATGACCAAAATCATGATACACAACAAGGGTCACCTGATAATCATACTACAACTGTCATTTCAGAAGAGAAAATCTTTTTGCATATTTTTGTGGAATTTTATTTTGAAATATCGTCAATAGCGTCAATATTATACACTGTATACTCACCAAAATCATGCTACACAACCATGGTCACCTGATAATCATACTACAACAGTGATTTCAGAGGGAAAAAAAGTTTGAATATTTTAGGGGAATTTTATTTTGAAATATCGTCAATAGCTTTAATATTATACACTGTAGGATGACCAAAATCATGATACACAACAATGGTCACCTGATAATCATACTACAACAGTTATTTCAGGAAAAAAAAATTGCATATTTTTGGGGAATTTTATTTTGAAATATCGTCAATAGCGTTAATATTATACAGTGTAGGATGACCAAAATCATGCTACACAACAAGGGTCACCTGATAATCATACTACAACATTTATTTTGGGGAAATTAGTTTTGATATAATTTGATATTTTTTATATTAAAAAATCTTCAATATCGTAAATATTTTACAGTGTAGGATGACCAAAATCATACTACACAACAAGGGTCACCTGATAATCGTACTACAAAGTTATTTCAGAAAAATGTGTTTTTTCATATTTTTGGGGAATTTTATTGTGAAAAATCGTCAATAGCATTAATATTATACAGTGTAGGATGACCAAAATAATGCTACACAACAAGGGTCACCTGATAATCATACAACAATAGTGATTTCAGGGGGAAAAAAAGTTTGAATATTTTTGGGGAATTTTATTGTAAAAAATCGTCAATAGCGTTAATATTATACACTGTAGGATGACCAAAATCATGATACACAACAAGGGTCACCTGATAATCATTCTACAACAGTTATTTCCGGGGAAAAAAAATTGCATATTTTTGGGGAATTTTATTTTGAAATATCGTCAATAGCGTTAATATTTTACAGTGTAGGATGACCAAAATCATAATACACAACAAGGGTCACCTGATAATCGTACTACAAAGTTATTTCAGAAAAATGTGTTTTTTCATATTTTTGGGGAATTTTATTGTGAAAAATCGTCAATAGCATTAATATTAGACAGTGTAGGATGACCAAAATAATGCTACACAACAAAGGTCACATGATAATCATACTACAACAGTGATTTCAGGGGGAAAATAATTTTGAATATTTTTGGGGAATTTTATTGTAAAAAATCATCAATAGCGTTAATATTATACACTGTAGGATGACCAAAATCATGATACACAACAAGGGTCACTTGATTATCATACTACAACAGTTATTTCCGGAAAAAAAAAATTGCATATTTTTGGGGAATTTTATTTTGAAATATCGTCAATAGCGTTAATATTATACACTGTAGGATGACCAAAATCATGATACACAACAAGGGTCACTTGATTATCATACTACAACAGTTATTTCCGGAAAAAAAAATTGCATATTTTTGGGGAATTTTATTGTGAAATATCGTCAATAGCGTTAATATTATACACTGTAGGATGACCAAAATCATGATACACAACAAGGGTCACTTGATTATCATACTACAACAGTTATTTCCGGGAAAAAAAATTGCATATTTTTGGGGAATTTTATTTTGAAATATCGTCAATAGCGTTAATATTATACACTGTAGGATGACCAAAATCATGATACACAACAAGGGTCACCTGATAATCATACTACAAAGTTATTTCAGAAAAATGTGTTTTTTCATATTTTTGGGGAATTTTATTGTGAAAAATCGTCAATAGCATTAATATTATACAGTGTAGGATGACCAAAATAATGCTAGACAACAAGGGTCACCTGATAATCATACTACAACAGTGATTTCAGGGGGAAAAAAAGGTTGAATATTTTTGGGGAATTTTATTGTAAAAAATCGTCAATAGCGTTAATATTATACACTGTAGGATGACCAAAATCATGATACACAACAAGGGTCACCTGATAATCATACTACAACATTTATTTTGGGGAAATTAGTTTTGATATAATTTGAGATTTTTTATATTAAAAAATCTTCAATATCGTAAATATTTTACAGTGTAGGATGACCAAAATCATACTACACAACAAGGGTCACCTGATAATCGTACTACAAAGTTATTTCAGAAAAATGTGTTTTTTCATATTTTTGGGGAATTTTATTGTGAAAAATCGTCAATAGCATTAATATTATACACTGTAGGATGACCAAAATCATGATACACAACAAGGGTCACCTGATAGTCATACTACAACAGTCATTTCAGAAAAAAAACTTTTTGCATATTTTAGGGGAATTTTATTGTGAAAAATCGTCAATAGCGTTAATATTATACACTGTATACTCACCAAAATCATGATACACAACAAGGGTCACCTGATAATCATACTACAACAGTCATTTCAGAAAAAAAACTTTTTGCATATTTTAGGGGAATTTTATTGTGAAAAATCGTCAATAGCGTCAATATTATACACTGTAGGATGACCAAAATCATGATACACAACAAGGGTCACTTGATTATCATACTACAACAGTTATTTCCGGAAAAAAAAAATTGCATATTTTTGGGGAATTTTATTTTGAAATATCGTCAATAGCGTTAATATTATACACTGTAGGATGACCAAAATCATGATACACAACAAGGGTCACCTGGTAATCATACTACAACAGTCATTTCAGAAAAAAAAATCTTTTTGCATATTTTTGGGGTATTTTATTGTGAAAAATCGTCAATAGCGTTAATATTATACACTGTATACTCACCAAAATCATGCTACACAACAATGGTCACCTGATAATCATACTACAACAGTCATTTCAGGAAAAAAAAAAATTGCATATTTTTGGGGAATTTTATTTTGAAATATCGTCAATAGAGTTAATATTATACACTGTAGGATGACCAAAATCATGATACACAACAAGGGTCACCTGATAATCATACTACAACAGTCATTTCAGAAAAAAAAACTTTTTGCATATTTTAGGGGAATTTTATTGTGAAAAATCGTCAATAGCGTTAATATTATACACTGTATACTCACCAAAATCATGCTACACAACAATGGTCACCTGATAATCATACTACAACAGTCATTTCAGAAAAAAAATAAATCTTTTTGTATATTTTAGGGGAATATTATTGTGAAAATAATATTACACTGTATACTCACCAAAATCATGCTACATTTGCACAACTGAAACATCTGTACATAGTTTTTCATTATTTGATAGGTGATGGCAATCTAACCATTTATTAAGCTTTTCAAAGGACTCTGACTCAGGTGTGAGCTCCTTTTACAGTATTGATAGTATTGTCTGAAACAATAAACTTTTTTTATTTTCAGAACTGGAGTGATTTAAATATTTGCAACATGGGCATTGGTGTTCTCCTTAAGTCTACTATATTTTCTTATTGGTGGATAACATTTGACTTTGAATATAAAAAAATAGCTTGAGGAAAAATTATTAATATATATATTCTAACATGTGTTCTATATCGTGTCAAGACTATCTTTCCATTCTACATATTCCATATGTGTGTGGGGGGGGGGGGGGGGGTTTAGACGGCTTGTGTGCACAATATCCACTTACTTTGAGTTTGGGAGAGCTGGTCTACGGGCCCCTCTCTGGATTGCTGCGACTGTCTTTGCTAACCGGGCTGGTGAAAGCGTGGCGGCTCGTGACACCGGTTTGCCGGTCACACAGAGATGTCTGGTATGCTCTGGCGGGGCCGGGACCAGCCCCACAGCCAAGACCACCTCAATTAGGTTCTGCTGCTTCCAGTGATCTACGGGTCCTTTTGGAGGCCAGCCAATGTGTGTGCTCGCTCGGAGGGGCAGTGCCGCAGAGATGTGGCTCGTCTCCAGCAGCACTTAGATTACCTAGGCCTGCACCTCAACAGGAAGAAGAGCAGGCTCCAGCCCTCACTGTCCACGGAGTTCCTAGGCATGTGTTTGGATGCCAGGGCAGGGACTCTTTACTTGACTCCTATGAGACAGGCCGCCCTCAGGGCTTGCTTGTCCCAGTTCCGGCTTGGGGCCAGGGTGACCTGGCTATGTCTCCACCTCTTGGGGTTAATGGCAGCCACAGTGCATGTCAAACCCTTGGCTCTTCTGAACATGCGCCCAGTGCAGCGCTGCCTCCTAGGCCTTGGATTTTGCCCACAGAGGAATTTGCAGGCCAGCGTATTGGTGATGCGCAGACTGTGTGTGGCTCTCCGTTGGTGGCGGCGGCCGACCAACTTGGCACGTGGGACGGTACTGGGGATTGTGTTGCGTCGCCAGGTGGTGTCATCAGATGCATCCCTGGTAGGCTGGGGGGCTGTCCACGAAGGCAAGGCCATCAGCGGCCTTTGGCACGTACCCTGGTTAGCGCGGCACATACATTTTTTGGAGCTGCAGGCTATCCATTTGGCTCTTCTGCACTTCCTGCCAGAGCTACAGGGCCGCCATGTGCTGGTGAGAACAGACAGTACAGTAGTGGCGGCATATATCAACAGGCAAGGGGGCCTAGGTTCCCCTCGCCTGTGCCGATTGGCTCGGGCAATATAGGAGTGGGCTCATCCCCAGTTCAAGTCCCTGAGGGCCACATACGTGCCGGGTCGGGAGAACCTTGCTGTAGATCGGCCCTCCAGGGGGGGACCCCTTCCCGGAGAGTGGCAGCTGCATCCAGAGGTCGTGAGCGGAATATGGGATCGCTACGGCACAGCCATGGCAGATCTTTTTGCATCCAGGGAGAACACTCATTGTCCCCTCTTTTTCTCCATGGGGAGGGACAATCCTCCCTTAGGGACGGATGCGATGGCACATCAGTGGCCACTGGGCCTCCTGTATGCCTTTCCTCCCTTCCTCCTCCTGCACCAACTCCTACAGAGAGTCCAGCCTCATCCTGGTGGCCCCCAATTGGCCCCAGATGATTTGGTTTGCCGAGATTACGCCCCTTCTTCAGGGACAACCGTGGGAGCTACCCATTCGCCGGGACCTCCCGTCCCAGGCCGAGGGAACTCTTTTTCATCCTTTTCCCCAGGGCCTCAGGCTTTGGGCCTGGCCCCTGAGAGGGCCGAATTTCTAGCCTTGGGATTCCCCCAGTCTGTAGTGGGTACTTTGCAGGGGGCCGGGCTCCCTCGACCAGGGTTGCTTATTCCTATCGTTGGGGGGTGTTTCAATCATGGTGTGCCTCACGACACGTGGATCCCCTCTCCTGTATGGCCCCTGGTATCCTTCAGTTCCTTCAGGAGCTGTTAGAGGCAGGCAAGTCTCCCTCAACGTTGAGGGGGACGGTGGCAGCCATAAAGGCGGCCCATGTTGGGCCTCGTAAACTGGCGCAGGGTTGTTGTGACCTTATTGCTCAGTTCTTTAGGGGGCTTGTAGGGTTGCTCCCTCTCCCAGGAGGCCGGGTGTCCCCCCATGGGATTTGGAGATGGTTTTGTCAGCCTTGCGGCATGGGACGTTCGAGCCTCTGGAAACGGTTGAGCTGAAATGGCTTTCGCTCAAGACTAAATTCTTGTTGGCTATTGTGTCAACAAAAAGGGTGGGTGAGCTACATGCCCTTTCCGTGCATGAAGAGTGCTGCCGCTTCTTGCCTGGGAATGCTGGAGTGCTGCTGCGCCCTAATCCTGCATTCCATCCTAAGGTCTGGTCTGAGTCCCACGCCAACCAATCTCTTGAGCTGCGCCCTTTCCGCCCTCCTCAGGATGGGGTATACAGGGTATAATATTAACGCTAATGACGATTTTTCACAATAAAATTACCCAAAAATAAACGAAAACACATTTTTCTGAAATCACTGTTGTAGTATGATTATCAGGTGACCATTGTTGTGTAGCATGATTTTGGTGAGTATACAGTTTATAATATTAACGCTATTGACGATTTTTCACGATAATATTCCCCAAAAATATTTTTTTGTTTAATGAAATGACTGTTGTAGTATGATTATCAGGTGACCCTTGTTGTGTATCATGATTTTGGTCATCCTACAGTGTATAATATTAACGCTATTGACGATTTTTCACAATAATATTCCCCAAAAATATGCAAAAAGTTTTTTTTTTCTGAAATGACTGTTGTAGTATGATTATCAGGTGACCATTGTTGTGTATCATGATTTTGGTCATCCTACAGTGTATAATATTAACGCTATTGACGATATTTCAAAATAAAATTCCCCAAAAATATGCAATTTTTTTCCCCCTGAAATAACTGTTGAAGTATGATTATCAGGTGACCCTTGTTGTGTAGCATGATTTTGGTGAGTATACAGTGTATAATATTAACGCTATTAATGATTTTTCACAATAAAATTCCCCTAAAATATGCAAAAAGATTTTTTTGTTTAATGAAATGACTGTTGTAGTGTGATTATCAGGTGACCATTGTTGTGTAGCATGATTTTGGTCATCCTACAGTGTATAATATTAACGCTATTGACGATATTTCAAAATAAAATTCCCCAAAAATATGTAATTTTTTTTTCTCCTGAAATAACTGTTGTAGTATAATTATCAGGTGACCCTTGTTGTGTATCATGATTTTGGTGAGTATACAGTGTATAATATTAACGCTATTAATGATTTTTCACAATAAAATTCCCCTAAAATATGCAAAAAGATTTTTTTGTTTAATGAAATGACTGTTGTAGTATGATTATCAGGTGACCATTGTTGTGTAGCATGATTTTGGTGAGTATACAGTGTATAATATTAACGCTATTGACGATTTTTCACAATAATATTCCCCAAAAATATGCAAAAAGTTTTTTTTCTGAAATGACTGTTGTAGTATGATTATCAGGTGACCCTTGTTGTGTATCATGATTTTGGTCATCCTACAGTGTATAATATTAACGCTATTGACGATATTTCAAAATAAAATTCCCCAAAAATATGCAATTTTTTTTTTCCTGAAATAACTGTTGAAGTATGATTATCAGGTGACCCTTGTTGTGTAGCATGATTTTGGTGAGTATACAGTGTATAATATTAACGCTATTAATGATTTTTCACAATAAAATTCCCCTAAAATATGCAAAAAGATTTTTTTGTTTAATGAAATGACTGTTGTAGTATGATTATCAGGTGACCATTGTTGTGTAGCATGATTTTGGTGAGTATACAGTGTATAATATTAACGCTATTGACGATTTTTCAAAATAAAATTCCCCAAAAATATGCAAAAAGATTATTTTTTTTAATGAAATAACTGTTGTAGTATGATTATCAGGTGACCCTTGTTGTGTATCATGATTTTGGTCATCCTACAGTGTATAATATTCACGCTATTGACGGTTTTTCATAATAATATTCCCCAAAAATATGCAAAAAGATTATTTTTTTTAATGAAATGACTGTTGTAGTATGATTATCAGGTGACCATTGTTGTGTAGCATGATTTTGGTGAGTATACAGTGTATAATATTAACGCTATTGACGATATTTCAAAATAAAATTCCCCAAAAATATGCAATTTGTTTTTTTCTTCCTGAAATAACTGTTGTAGTATGATTATCAGGTGACCCTTGTTGTGTATCATGATTTTGGTCATCCTACAGTGTATAATATTAACGCTATTGACGATATTTCAAAATAAAATTCCCCAAAAATATGCAATTTTTTTTTTCCTGAAATAACTGTTGTAGTATGATTATCAGGTGACCATTGTTGTGTAGCATGATTTTGGTGAGTATACAGTGTATAATATTAACGCTATTGACGATTTTTCAAAATAAAATTCCCCAAAAATATACAAAAAGATTTTCTTTTCCGAAATGATTGTTGTAGTATGATTATCAGGTGACCCTTGTTGTGTATCATGATTTTGGTCATCCTACAGTGTATAATATTAACGCTATTGACGATTTTTCACAATAAAATTCCCCTAAAATATGCAAAAAGTTTTTTTTCTGAAATGACTGTTGTAGTATGATTATCAGGTGACCATTGTTGTGTAGCATGATTTTGGTGAGTATACAGTGTATAATATTAACGCTATTGACGATATTTCAAAATAAAATTCCCCAAAAATATGCAATTTGTTTTTTCTTCCTGAAATAACTGTTGTAGTATGATTATCAGGTGACCCTTGTTGTGTATCATGATTTTGGTCATCCTACAGTGTATAATATTAACGCTATTGACGATATTTCAAAATAAAATTCCCCAAAAATATGCAATTTTTTTTTCCTGAAATAACTGTTGAAGTATGATTATCAGGTGACCCTTGTTGTGTAGCATGATTTTGGTGAGTATACAGTGTATAATATTAACGCTATTAATGATTTTTCACAATAAAATTCCCCTAAAATATGCAAAAAGATTTTTTTGTTTAATGAAATGACTGTTGTAGTATGATTATCAGGTGACCATTGTTGTGTAGCATGATTTTGGTGAGTATACAGTGTATAATATTAACGCTATTGACGATTTTTCACAATAATATTCCCCAAAAATATGCAAAAAGTTTTTTTTCTGAAATGACTGTTGTAGTATGATTATCAGGTGACCATTGTTGTGTAGCATGATTTTGGTGAGTATACAGTGTATAATATTAACGCTATTGACGATTTTTCACAATAATATTCCCCAAAAATATGCAAAAAGTTTTTTTTCTGAAATGACTGTTGTAGTATGATTATCAGGTGACCATTGTTGTGTATCATGATTTTGGTCATCCTACAGTGTATAATATTAACGCTATTGACGATATTTCAAAATAAAATTCCCCAAAAATATGCAATTTTTTTTTTCCTGAAATAACTGTTGTAGTATGATTATCAGGTGACCATTGTTGTGTAGCATGATTTTGGTGAGTATACAGTGTATAATATTAACGCTATTGACGATTTTTCAAAATAAAATTCCCCAAAAATATACAAAAAGATTTTCTTTTCCGAAATGATTGTTGTAGTATGATTATCAGGTGACCATTGTTGTGTAGCATGATTTTGGTGAGTATACAGTGTATAATATTAACGCTATTGACGATATTTCAAAATAAAATTCCCCAAAAATATGCAATTTTTTTTTTCCTGAAATAACTGTTGAAGTATGATTATCAGGTGACCCTTGTTGTGTAGCATGATTTTGGTGAGTATACAGTGTATAATATTAACGCTATTAATGATTTTTCACAATAAAATTCCCCTAAAATATGCAAAAAGATTTTTTTGTTTAATGAAATGACTGTTGTAGTATGATTATCAGGTGACCATTGTTGTGTAGCATGATTTTGGTGAATATACAGTGTATAATATTAACGCTATTGACGATTTTTCAAAATAAAATTACCCAAAAATATGCAAAAAGATTATTTTTTTTAATGAAATAACTGTTGTAGTATGATTATCAGGTGACCCTTGTTGTGTATCATGATTTTGGTCATCCTACAGTGTATAATATTCACGCTATTGACGGTTTTTCATAATAATATTCCCCAAAAATATGCAAAAAGATTATTTTTTTTAATGAAATGACTGTTGTAGTATGATTATCAGGTGACCATTGTTGTGTAGCATGATTTTGGTCATCCTACAGTGTATAATATTAACGCTATTGACGATATTTCAAAATAAAATTCCCCAAAAATATGCAATTTTTTTTTTCCTGAAATAACTGTTGTAGTATGATTATCAGGTGACCATTGTTGTGTAGCATGATTTTGGTGAGTATACAGTGTATAATATTAACGCTATTGATGATTTTTCAAAATAAAATTCCCCAAAAATATACAAAAAGATTTTCTTTTCCGAAATGATTGTTGTAGTATGATTATCAGGTGACCCTTGTTGTGTATCATGATTTTGGTCATCCTACAGTGTATAATATTAACGCTATTGATGATTTTTCACAATAAAATTCCCCTAAAATATGCAAAAAGTTTTTTTTCTGAAATCACTGTTGTAGTATGATTATCAGGTGACCATTGTTGTGTAGCATGATTTTGGTGAGTATACAGTGTATAATATTAACGCTATTGACGATATTTCAAAATAAAATTCCCCAAAAATATGCAATTTGTTTTTTTCTTCCTGAAATAACTGTTGTAGTATGATTATCAGGTGACCCTTGTTGTGTATCATGATTTTGGTCATCCTACAGTGTATAATATTAACGCTATTGACGATATTTCAAAATAAAATTCCCCAAAAATATGCAATTTTTTTTTTCCTGAAATAACTGTTGTAGTATGATTATCAGGTGACCATTGTTGTGTAGCATGATTTTGGTGAGTATACAGTGTATAATATTAACGCTATTGACGATTTTTCAAAATAAAATTCCCCAAAAATATACAAAAAGATTTTCTTTTCCGAAATGATTGTTGTAGTATGATTATCAGGTGACCCTTGTTGTGTATCATGATTTTGGTCATCCTACAGTGTATAATATTAACGCTATTGACGATTTTTCACAATAAAATTCCCCTAAAATATGCAAAAAGTTTTTTTTCTGAAATGACTGTTGTAGTATGATTATCAGGTGACCATTGTTGTGTAGCATGATTTTGGTGAGTATACAGTGTATAATATTAACGCTATTGACGATATTTCAAAATAAAATTCCCCAAAAATATGCAATTTGTTTTTTCTTCCTGAAATAACTGTTGTAGTATGATTATCAGGTGACCCTTGTTGTGTATCATGATTTTGGTCATCCTACAGTGTATAATATTAACGCTATTGACGATATTTCAAAATAAAATTCCCCAAAAATATGCAATTTTTTTTTCCTGAAATAACTGTTGAAGTATGATTATCAGGTGACCCTTGTTGTGTAGCATGATTTTGGTGAGTATACAGTGTATAATATTAACGCTATTAATGATTTTTCACAATAAAATTCCCCTAAAATATGCAAAAAGATTTTTTTGTTTAATGAAATGACTGTTGTAGTATGATTATCAGGTGACCATTGTTGTGTAGCATGATTTTGGTGAGTATACAGTGTATAATATTAACGCTATTGACGATTTTTCACAATAATATTCCCCAAAAATATGCAAAAAGTTTTTTTTCTGAAATGACTGTTGTAGTATGATTATCAGGTGACCATTGTTGTGTATCATGATTTTGGTCATCCTACAGTGTATAATATTAACGCTATTGACGATATTTCAAAATAAAATTCCCCAAAAATATGCAATTTTTTTTTTCCTGAAATAACTGTTGAAGTATGATTATCAGGTGACCCTTGTTGTGTAGCATGATTTTGGTGAGTATACAGTGTATAATATTAACGCTATTAATGATTTTTCACAATAAAATTCCCCTAAAATATGCAAAAAGATTTTTTTGTTTAATGAAATGACTGTTGTAGTATGATTATCAGGTGACCATTGTTGTGTAGCATGATTTTGGTGAATATACAGTGTATAATATTAACGCTATTGACGATTTTTCAAAATAAAATTACCCAAAAATATGCAAAAAGATTATTTTTTTTAATGAAATAACTGTTGTAGTATGATTATCAGGTGACCCTTGTTGTGTATCATGATTTTGGTCATCCTACAGTGTATAATATTCACGCTATTGACGGTTTTTCATAATAATATTCCCCAAAAATATGCAAAAAGATTATTTTTTTTAATGAAATGACTGTTGTAGTATGATTATCAGGTGACCATTGTTGTGTAGCATGATTTTGGTCATCCTACAGTGTATAATATTAACGCTATTGACGATATTTCAAAATAAAATTCCCCAAAAATATGCAATTTTTTTTTTCCTGAAATAACTGTTGTAGTATGATTATCAGGTGACCATTGTTGTGTAGCATGATTTTGGTGAGTATACAGTGTATAATATTAACGCTATTGATGATTTTTCAAAATAAAATTCCCCAAAAATATACAAAAAGATTTTCTTTTCCGAAATGATTGTTGTAGTATGATTATCAGGTGACCCTTGTTGTGTATCATGATTTTGGTCATCCTACAGTGTATAATATTAACGCTATTGATGATTTTTCACAATAAAATTCCCCTAAAATATGCAAAAAGTTTTTTTTCTGAAATCACTGTTGTAGTATGATTATCAGGTGACCATTGTTGTGTAGCATGATTTTGGTGAGTATACAGTGTATAATATTAACGCTATTGACGATATTTCAAAATAAAATTCCCCAAAAATATGCAATTTGTTTTTTTCTTCCTGAAATAACTGTTGTAGTATGATTATCAGGTGACCCTTGTTGTGTATCATGATTTTGGTCATCCTACAGTGTATAATATTAACGCTATTGACGATATTTCAAAATAAAATTCCCCAAAAATATGCAATTTTTTTTTTCCTGAAATAACTGTTGTAGTATGATTATCAGGTGACCATTGTTGTGTAGCATGATTTTGGTGAGTATACAGTGTATAATATTAACGCTATTGACGATTTTTCAAAATAAAATTCCCCAAAAATATACAAAAAGATTTTCTTTTCCGAAATGATTGTTGTAGTATGATTATCAGGTGACCCTTGTTGTGTATCATGATTTTGGTCATCCTACAGTGTATAATATTAACGCTATTGACGATTTTTCACAATAAAATTCCCCTAAAATATGCAAAAAGTTTTTTTTCTGAAATGACTGTTGTAGTATGATTATCAGGTGACCATTGTTGTGTAGCATGATTTTGGTGAGTATACAGTGTATAATATTAACGCTATTGACGATATTTCAAAATAAAATTCCCCAAAAATATGCAATTTGTTTTTTCTTCCTGAAATAACTGTTGTAGTATGATTATCAGGTGACCCTTGTTGTGTATCATGATTTTGGTCATCCTACAGTGTATAATATTAACGCTATTGACGATATTTCAAAATAAAATTCCCCAAAAATATGTAATTTTTTTTTCTCCTGAAATAACTGTTGTAGTATAATTATCAGGTGACCCTTGTTGTGTATCATGATTTTGGTGAGTATACAGTGTATAATATTAACGCTATTGACGATTTTTCACAATAAAATTCCCCTAAAATATGCAAAAAGTTTTTTTTTCTGAAATGACTGTTGTAGTATGATTATCAGGTGACCCTTGTTGTGTATCATGATTTTGGTCATCCTACACTGTATAATATTAACGCTATTGACGATTTTTCACAATAAAATTCCCCAAAAATATGCAAAAAGATTTTTTTTTCTGAAATCACTGTTGTAGTATGATAATCAGGTGACCCTTGTTGTGTATCATGATTTTGGTCATCCTACAGTGTATAATATTAACGCTATTGACGATTTTTTACAATAAAATTCCCCTAAAATATGCAAAAAGATTTTTTTCTGAAATGACTGTTGTAGTATGATTATCAGGTGACCCTTGTTGTGTATCATGATTTTGGTCATCTTACACTGTATAATATTAACGCTATTGACGATTTTTCCGAATAAAATTCCCCAAAAATATGCAAAAAGATTTTTTTCTGAAATAACTTTTGTAGTTTGATTATCAGGTGACCCTTGTTGTGTGGAGTGAATATAGTGAAGACTACTGTGTATAATATTGAAGCTATTGAAGGGAAATCAATGGAACGACAGCACATGACAGTGATGATATTGAAGTATTATACACAAGCACATTTTGTAACAATAACTGTTGTAGTGTGATTATCAGGTGACCGTGGGTGTGTGGAGTGAATTTGGTGAGACTACAGTGAATAAAAGTGGAGATATTGAATATTTTTCACTTTGGTACTGCACTTTGTAGACGGTCCCTAAGGGCTCGCCTCTCCGCCCGCAGCGCATAGAGAGCAATATATTTCCTGCAGCCTGGAGGACGACTCGTTTTGGCGAAAATGAGTTTGTAGTCAATAGTTTACCTTACTACGATAGGAAAGAGATATTTTTTATGTTTTAACAATGTTTCGTTTGTGAGCTATTGATCGCTGAAGTTCGAATCTGCCAGTCTCTTTCTAACTTTACCCAAGTATTTCAGCGATCCTGCACTATGGCCCACTAAAATGACCAAGTCTGATAGAGTAGGAGTAGGAAGAGCAGAGGAGAGGCAGTGTTTGGGAGACTTAAACTACATGTAGTTGAACTACATAGCTTAACTACAATTTGCTGTAACTTGCTGGTAGTTAAACTACATTCATATGTTGTGCTGCGTCAAGTATTTCAACTACTTTTTGGGTAATTTTTTGTAGTTAAACTACTCAATTTACAAACTACAATTTTGGTCAATAACATGAAATATTATTATTTTATTTTTTTAAGATTTTGTTGGCATGGACGCCTTTATTTAGCAGCGTATATGGCATGTGCTCTAACCACTCGACCACCTGCACATGAAATATTTTTTATAAAAAAAAGACCTATATAATATAAATGTTATTTTAAATAAAAAATAAAAAAAGGCATGAATCATGTCATGACATGCCAACATTGTTGTTCAAGACACACCGATCTAGAATATGTCTACCTCTTTGGGTTTTTTATTACATTTTTTGTAGACTGATTTACATTTCTGATTTACATGTGGGTATTGGGGTAGGATTTTCATTTTCTCTTTATATTACCCAACATGTCTATGGTGAACCTACAGTATGTTGACCAACATGTCAGCTTTTTTTCTTTAAAAAAATAAAACTGAGTTGAGAGGCATATTTCTGCTGGGATGTGAATTTTTTGTAGGCTATTATATTTAGTTTCATATACACCAAATGTTGATTTATTTAACGCTGAGTTAAATGAGTATAATGAGTATAAGTAGTTGCTAAAGCTACTTTTTTTAGCTGTAGTTTTACAAACTACATTTCTCCAGGGGTAGAAATGTAGTTTGTTCAAACTACTGCCAGGCTGAACTACATGTAGTTTTACAAGGTATGCTTGTAAAGTAGCTTCCCCAACACTGACGAGAGGAGAGGAAGAGCAGAGGAGAGAAGAGGAGAGGAAGAGCAAGGGAAAATGAGAAATCCGGGTGCGTGGGGGCCCATCTAAGATAGATGTACATAATAATTTCATTGTTTTCAAAACAAAAATTTAAGTTGATGCAACTTACATTTAAGGAAACTCAACTTAAAGTTGACAGGAGCAGGGTTGGAGATCACGGTCATAAACTAAATGATAAATTGAGAAAATAATCAGCAGATTAATCATTTATGAAAAAAATCGTTAGTTGCATCCCCACTGCAACTTAATTTCAAGTTTCTTCATGTGTTATAAAAACATGGAAACCAATGGCTTTTTGGAAAAAATTAAAATGTGTTACATATACATAACATAAACACTATGGTGTGCTCTTGAATTGTCAGCAGTCACGTTAACTGTCCATATTGGCAGTAAACAGACATAACACATAGAGCCAACATATTAACACCACAGTGAGTTTTTTTTAATGCACTCTAACCGCTTCTGCTCTACAGGCACTGTCCTGCGCAGGTGTATTTTTTGAAACATGTCAAAACTTAGATGAAACCTTTGCCCACAACCACAAGGAAACATATTTACAACAACAACAACAACAACCGGTTCCTACCATAACCACTTGCATAATAAGTGTAAAAGCATTTCACATTGTGATTTGAACACTATTTGTCATGTTGATTATGTCTCTTGGAGCATACAAAGGCCCACCATCCAAAAGAAGATCAGTTTTTACATGCTCCATAAACAACATTGTGCTTCCAAAACAAGGATGTTTTTGGCCCAGAGGAGCAATACATCGTCATGTGTCCTTACTACGAGCCCTGAAGTCTGCCATATAGATTTTGGACTCTGGAGGACATCTTGTGCTGCTCAAGCTGCATGATGATTTTCTGGAGCACTTCAAAAGTGAAACTAAGAGGTAAGCTAGGTTGAGTACAAATATCAAACAAATTCTTATTCTTTACCAGAAAGCATTTAATCCAATATGTTGTGTATTGTTGCTAAGGCACTACATTTTGTCCAAGATGGCTTCTTTGTGGAAAAAATACATGTAATCAATCCAACTATGCTTCAGTTGTTATGTTTGTTGTTACAGTTGAGAAAATCACACTTTTACAACATTACTACAAGTCTAGGAGATTTATTATGTATCTCCCTATGACAAGATGTGCTCACATGCAAATTACTGATGGAACTTAAAAGATATTCCTTGATCAGTTCATCTGCATTTTCTCCCACAAAGATGATGAGAGCTTTCAGGATACACTCTCTCCGAAGATCTCTGAAGACAGATGTCCTCACTCTTACAGATAAACTCTGACATTTGCTTTATTTAAAATCAGACATAGATAAATATACGATGCCAGAGTTTAATTAAAACAAGCTCTATGGTGTAGCTTTTGAGTGGCTGAAAACATGCTATACATATGAAAGACATGGTCCATTTTGGTCTGTCCATCTTAATGTATCAATAAGGATACAGAAAGATTGGCACCCCCTTTAGCTACCAAGAAAAGTCATGGCCTCTTTTGATGATAGAGATATACCTGGTACAAAGTGTCCATGATATCAGCTTCTGGTGTGTTGCTCCCCATTTGGCATGGATGACTCTGATTTGATCTGATCTGATTGGGTGAACTCTGGAATTAATTTCTGCACAGAAGAAGGAATGTGGGTTTTGTCCCCTATCGTTTACATCGAAATGAATTTAGAGGGTGATCTGTTTGTGGTCTGTATGAACAGGACAAACAATTATAGTCAAAAGTGCTTTCAATGTACATCTGGAAAAATGTCATATCCCACATATCATTTAAGTATAGGAAGGATGTAATAAAAACTGCAAAGGTTGAGGGGCACGAGGAAATAAGAAAAAACTATTCTACTGAAAAGAATGGTCAAAGCCTTGTTTTACATGCAACGTGCTCTGTTGGAGGCTCAGTTTGCAGGTCAGTTCCCATTTCAGGATCTTGATAGCCTTTTTAAAATAGATGTGTCTGATTTAAAGGCAGTTTGAACTGGCGTGGGTTATTAATTCATTATTAGTGCATTCTGAAAGCACAACAGTCATGACAAAAATTACACCTACCACATCACTGTAGCCACAGTATTCAGAGTGTAGTCCAAAAGTTGTGACCGTGCGTGCCCAAAAAACGTGTGAAGCAACACCCAAAGTACACATGCACACACACACACACACCAATGTAACGTTAATATGAACAGAACTGTTGCACCCAGTGACAGGCTTGGTGACTAGCTAATGTAAGCCTTACCCAGTATAAATACACAACTTTCAGTTAAGTATTCAACCATGAGAATCCCACCTGCAAATTACTCTCCAGTTACCGACTGGATTTCATTTAAAGTTTAAAGTTATTAAGCTAGTTCACGAGCCAATGTCACAACATTTTTAACTAGTATAACAGCAAAGCACTATAGCAATTTTATAACCAACTAAAGTATCACTGACCTATTAATGTATATTTAAGTGTTACACACCAGAGGTTTAAACATAAAGCTATAACAACACATTTATCAAAAGCAGCTAAATGCACCGAAAATGTTAAGCTAGTTTAAAACTTGCTAACGTAAGCATGACTTAACTTTTAGCTGGTTTGGTTCAATGAGCTTACAAAAACGTAAACAACATAATTAAACCAATTCAAGTGGCTGATTTTATATCTAATACAATACATTATTTGATCACAAAATATAATTTTGTCTTGCTTAGACTTACCTTTTTTCTGAGTCAGCTTGACAAGAGAAAATGGCAGTTCAACTGCAGCGGTTCAAAATCTAGATACAGTAGGACTTCATGGACGTCATGACATCAGATGCACAAGAAACCTAACTGATGCGCTTTTACTTGTAATTTTAAGTTGATACAATCTACAAAAGTAAACTGCCTTCACCAATGCAGAAAGCTGAATGAGATTCATTTAAAACATGTTACTTCAACTACTACTCAAATACACTTTTTAGAGTGTGGTTTACTGCCTGAACAGTTGTCTGACACCAGCCCACCAGGAGTTGAATGTGTACTGAAGCAAAGTTTTTCCCAGCAGGTCCTACATCTGTCTCATTTTTGGAAAACATGCATGTCCAGCACATACTTCACAGCTCTGCAGAACATTAAGAACCACCAGACAAAAGACTGCCTCCAAAAGTTGTTATTTACTTTTCTCACACACATTCCCATGAGGAGAGGAAGCACCCTGATACTGGACCGCTTATGTTTATGCTCTCAACCTGCCAAAGTGGGGGAGAATTAAGTGGCTCCGGCTCTGTTAATTGGGCGTTAATCAGGTGTTGCTCTAATTAAAAGGCAGTTCCGCCCTGTTGGGCCCTGGTAATGAGTTTGTTATTAAATCCACAGAGGATTTTTGTCTCTTTTTCAATTTACCAACAGGGTAGTGCTTAATTGCTGTGTAAATGAGGGGAATGTCCTTGAAGGTCGTCTTGCATCAGCACGCAATCCATGGACAGAATTGTTCCAAAGAGCTTCCCCGCCTAAACCTCAAATCCATTCAATTCATTGTTTGTTGACCTCGTGTTCAGCTGAGCCTCTAAGCAGTTAGTGTTATTTGAGCTCTGGGCTGCTCACTTCTCATTTCTAAAAGAGACCTCTTCAAACCCCATTTACTAAATTGAGAGAGCAGGTAACCCACTTTCCCTCGTAGATGAAGGTACTTTTATAAAACAATTCCTTGTCATCTAAAGATGCTTTTAATTCCCCTGGTAGGTGTTGTCTGGGCCATTGAACCCACAAGATCTTTTATGGCTGCAAGTGTCTCATAAGCAAACCCTCACAAGCTGCTCTTTCACCTTCCTGACAGAAACACACCAAAGGTTGAGAATGCCTTCAGACAGAGACAGGTCAAATCACTGTGGAGATAGAGAGGAAAAGATAGTGAGATGTTTAGGCACAAAGGGAGAAAATGACAGATGAATGGTAGAAGATGTTACACAAAGATAGACAGGTGGCCTGATAGACACAGAGAGATTGTGGATGCTGATTGTTGAAGGGCATTTGCTACAGAGACATCAATCAGAAGATGGCACCAAGATTGTGGAGGCCACCGGCACTTCCTGCCCGCAGCCAGCAACATGTGTAGAACACAACCTTGGCTAAGCCACTGCTCTTCATATCAATTAGAGACCAATTATACAGCCATGTCCTACTAATGCTGCACCGCCATCCTCGAGTATAAAGTCTGAGTGGGAGTATGTTTTTCTGTGCTCCTGTGTGTCTGCGGTCCGTTGTGTTCATTGAGATAAATAAATAAACTCGCCGGCTGACAAGGCGAAGCATCCTTAATCTGATTTCCATAGCTGTAAGTTTGTATTTTGGAGGGGATGAAAAAGAGAGCAAGTGCAAAGGAGAAAGAAGAGAAAAAACGGTTGTTTTCTGCTTTACCTTTTGGTGGTGCTAGTGTTACATCTATTGGCTTGTTTCTTGCAATCAAATCTGGTGAAATGGGAGACAGTGCTCTCATTTGATGAGTGACAAAATCACATACAAAAAAAAAAAGTATGCATGTGTTTGTGTGTTAGATCTGTATTTGTGAGGTAGACACCATGTGATTAATATTCTCAGGCATATTTCAGACATTTTTGAGCCAGAATGTGCTGGACTACTTAATAAGTCAGGTTTTATTTGGCTCCATGTGGGAGCATGATGAATTATGGAATAAAGTGAGAACTCCATGCTTTTTGCAGTTTTATATCTCCATGGTTTACATAATTCAGTCTGAACATTTGTAACTTTCCTGACAGGTTAATGCTGTTGCGTTTCAAAGTGAAGACACTGAGGAAATGTGCAGGGAGACAAGACAGCAGGGGAGTAACAGACATAAAGATGAGAGGAGGAGAGAACACAGAACAAAGGAGGAGAGAGGATTTGAGATGTCACAAAATAGCTTCATGCTGTCCCTGAATTCTGTACTGCATCGTGTGGTGTCATGTTTTGATGAACCTTGTACCTTCTCTATTCTCTCTTTCTCTCCACCCCTCACCACTGGCTCCCTACAGCCCTGAAAGTTCTGATGTAGTTAAAATCAAAGCTTGACCACTGGGTTTTGTGCCCTCCACTGCATCGTCATCAGTATAAGTGGACACTCTTTGAAAATTGAAAAGTCAGGGAAATGTGATGTCTGCAATCCTACAATCTTAGAAAAAGCAGACAGAGGGAGGGAGAAAGAGAGAGAGTGCATGATGATGTGGGGAGAGTACACCTTGTGTCCTTCAGTCGTTTTTCTTGCAGGGACTCAGTTCATCTCGCCTGTAGAATCTTCAATGAGCCATTGCTCTTTGTGACTGACATCCCACCCAGACCACCCTGCTGATTACATTTGTTCAGCAGAGCTGAGTGTGAAGGAGGCAGACAGAAAGGGGAGAGACAGAGCTTGCATGAAGGAAAAGACTTTCTTGATTATCCTGCCTACTTATATGTATCTGCTTGATGTGAGAGTGCAGGTGTCTTTGCATTGTAGAGCTCTCTCTGCTGTCTCGGGTACTAATATTGTTTTTTTGTCTTTGAGTTTAGACTTGTGAATCCTTGTGTGCATATCTGCCCGCTGGTACCCTTGCTCGTAAGTGGTGTCGTCTCGGACATCTCAGTCCAGACAATGAAGCCGTAGTCCCATTCTCGTCACTCTATTCATCCCTGGCCAACTGTAGCCGCTCCCTTCTCTTATCTCTGTGTGACCAAGGAAATTAAATTACAAATATAATCACTTGGCGCCAGTTTCTTTAACAGTGTGCCTCTGCTTTGCATATAGAGTGTGCTTGGTTTGGAGACACGTTGTGTGAAGTTACTTATTGGCCTATTTATGATAATGGGCTCTGCTCCAGTAGTGGAGTCACACACACCTTTTCACAATGACAGTGAATGGCATGATGAAGTGAAATGGGAGGGGGCTGAAGAAACAGGGTGAAAAAGACAGACATGGAGACATGGTTGCAGCCATCTTGGGAGAATAATTTTGGAACTCTTTATCTTATAGGTCCATAAATTCCAAGTAATTTACAAATAACGGCTCAGGAAATTTCCTGGAAAGACGCGTGTACTGATTATCGGTAAAACAGAGGCAGTGTTCAAATAGTAGATTTTCAATTTAAAAAACAATAACAATTAATTGCTAAAGTTGTTTAACCTAAAGTCAATGCACCTCAGGTCTGCAGCTGAACATGAAAAAAAAGTGCAATTTGTCAAAAGCAACCATACAATTCAATATGAAAAATAAAGTTTCCAATGACCAAGGGAGGATAAATCAATATTTATTTAGCTTTGAGTGAAACCATCTTTTCAACACAATTCTTCTGAGAATCAAAAACAGCTTTTTAACTCAAAACAACTTAACTGTCTGGGTACATTGCTGCTATTTTCCCTGTAACTGGCACCAAATTACACAGCACTTTCCAGGAATTGTTTTGAAGAATTAATAGGAAATTATTATAATAACAGACCCATAAATTAAAACATTAGCAAAGTTCGCATCAGTCAATAATTTAGAATGCTATGAGGATATCTGTTAATATGAACAGACAAATAAGCAAACATACTGCTAGTGAAATATAGTGTCAAATATATGCACGATATTGTGTCCTCACATGGAGCAAACAATTACATTTTTATATAGCATTCACACATTTTTTTACTAAATGCAGTATATCTCTATACAATTTTGTACCTTAACAGATGTGTAGATGGCCATTCTTTAACAGTAACTTGTCAGTGATGGTGCAAATTTATGATAATTCATGAGTGTCTGACATTTCAATTTATGACTGTGAATTTATTTTTTACTATTCATTATATGGAAATGGTGAATGAATGAACGGGGGAGTGATTTTGGACACAGTATCAGTCACTCTGTGATGCCAACTGCCATTGTGTAGACTGCTTCCTCTTCAGCTCCAATATATTCCACACACGTTAGACCATCTGACTGAATAAACAGTCCCCATTTCTCTCCCTCTCCAAACCTCTCCCTCTCCTGCAGGTCTTTCACAAAAAGGGACAGGATGAAAACCTGTGTATATTAAATGATGTGCTTCCCGCGGGAGGCAAAAGGAAAAAATTGTAACGATAGAGTGAGGAGAGTATGAATAGAAGAATAGCATTTTTATCATCGGTATTATGAGACGGCCATTGCAGGCTTCCCTTGCCTCTTTCCCATATTCCCTATTCAGTTAGGAATTTATTTACTTATGCAGAGCCTGTTATGCTTGCCTGTACAGACACGCCAGCAAATGCAAAACTGTATCAATACTTACGGATCTACCTGGTCCCAAAGCAGAGCAGGTGGATGGTGTGTTTATTTGGGATCTTAATATATTCAGTGCTAGTTACTTCCCCCCTCCAACTACAGGGACCACATGTTTGTCAGTCCCTTCCTGAGGCATCTCTGTGTTCTGCTGCAGTTAACAAATGCCATATGCCCCTGAGTTGGGCTCCACTGCTCAGTTCTTTCTCAGTGTAGTCCAAACTGTCTTCCTCAAACAATTACTGTCCATGTCTGTTCCTGTGCTCATAAAGTCCATAGCTATCATCATCCTCGCCACCAGCAGGTTGCAGTGAGAGAACAGGGTGGTGTAATAATGGCTCCCCACTGGATCATGTGAATCATTGCGATGACTGGTTGATAAATGTTCCACCACCCAGGCTCTGGCTCCAATAGTCATTTCTCTCTCCAACTGGAGTGGCTGCCAAATGACAACAACCCCCCCACCCCCCCCCACACACACACCTATCCACAACATCCTTCATAGCACCTCCCTTCACCTCCTATAATTACTGTACTCTATAAGTCGGGTTTAAGACCAGTCACTCTAAATCAGCCCTGATTCGGCGCGTGTTACTGTGTCCATTGTTCCCTTGTCTGAGCTTTGGCAGAGCTAGTGCAGAAAAGGGCACAGCTGTCCTGGCATTTCCTATAATGGACTTTTTAGTTAAGCAGATCTATGTGTGGGAAAAGAGCTCTTTGTGTTTGGTGGAAAGTTAAGACCAGGGACAGTTGGGGGTTAGAGTTGACAGACAACAGCGCTGCTCTTTTCACACTCCTTGACACATAATGGAACCAATTTTTCTTTCTACATCTCTCCCTAGTGGCCATGATTTTCTCATTACATTGATGGAGGGGGGCTGGGGGAGGGGAAAGAGGAAGAGTGACCAGTCAAGAGACAAATACTCTTTCAGTAATACTCTGATTTCACTTAAGAGCTATATGGATGTAACCCACTTTATTTTACAAGAAATCCTTCCCTAAAGGATGCTGAACGTTTGAAATATCAAGTTGGCTTGTTTGCAAGCTACTATCCTTCAGCTGACAGACCTTCTGTGCAAACCAGCACCAGACAGTTTAGGAAAAGAGGACTAATGCATGGTTAAACACAAGAAAAATCCAGTGAGTCGATGTTTATGGGACTGGAGGTCCCCTGGCATCAAGGGGACTGCTCCTCAATCAGGGAAATCTACATTTAATTAACACAGAATTAAAGCGCATTGTTATTTTGATTAAAGACACTGGTCTTGATTCCCCACTCTACTCTAGTGCTCCTGAATCCGGCTTAGGGTTTAATTTCATTTAGTTTACTGTGAGTGGATCAACATCCATCTGGATTGTCTGCTCAGATGCAGGTCTCGTTTTTCAGAGAGTTATACTGTAAACCCCAGCACAATCCCACCATGTATAGTGCAATCTCTGCATGTTATTGACCCCTTTATGGCCTATCTTGCTATGGTAATAGGATTTGTTTTATTTTCAAAAAAGGTTCTTAAAATGGACACTCACAGTTGCTGTAGCTTAAGTTGTTCTCTGTATATTGTCTAACTCACCAGAACAGAAGAGATGAATGGAGCCGGTCCAAAACCAAAATAACTCTGCAGCGCCTCAGGGAAAGTTATAATGCAAGACTTGGAACGAATTAATGCAGTCCCAAGACTAGACTATCCAATAAAATGAATATTTGGATAGCTGGACATGGACGATATTGTGGTGTCAGGCTGTCAGCAGCTTGTGGGGGATGTTATTTGTAGAAGCTGTGATGCTGTGGTGTGTCTCTACTCTCTTTTAAAGCTCCATCAGTCAGAATGGGCAGACAACAAACGCAGCCAAGTCATATAGGGTCACACAAGGCTCCAAGAAATTTCGTCACTCAACTTAGCTGCCCCCTCGATGTCATTATGAGTGTGCTAACCTGTGGCACAGAGGGAGGGAGAGCCAGTAATTAATCACCTCATTGGAATAATCACATAATGGATTATTAACCAAACCTAAGGTGAGGGTGAGAATAGAGGGGTGAGATGAGGGAAACAAGACTTTAAGAGGGAGAGACAGGGGGAGATGAATGAGAAGTATTTGAGTAGTAGGGCAAAGAGTTTGTTCTGGCAGGTAGCTTTGACCAATAGCTCTGCATTGAAGTCTACTTCTTTGAGTATTAATCTACCAAATCATGTCTCAGGATGAGAGATGGAAGAAGTGGACATTGTGAGGCAACTCACCAAGAACTGGCCGGGCAAGGCTGAAGTTGTGGGACGTGCTATGAAAATGCAATTTAAAATTTGCATACCGAATGTTCAATATATTGCGTAACACTAAGTGGTAATATGAGAGCGAAATGCCCTCTTTACCCTGAATATAATCACAAAGATGCCTACATTCTTCATGACATTTAGAAAGATCATACTGTAATTTTGGTTGGTCTATTCAAATGTAGACAACTCTGACATTTTATTCCCTGTGAAGAAGATTCTGGCACATCTGAAGAATTCAGCCATTGTCCATTTCTGCTATTGACACTTTTACTTAAGCTGCTATGTGACTTGAGCTGTCGGGGGTCTTTTTTGGACCTCCGGCTTACATAGTGCTGCCTGGAAGGCTTGATCTCTTCCCCCTTTCCTTGTCACAGCCTACAATCAACCTTAAGCCCTTTTGTGTTCTCCACTCTGAGCTAAGCTTGTTATCCTGTGCAACTCCTTTACACAAGATCACTACTATATCCTCCTTCACTGTCTTTCACCTCTTGTACCTTCCCTCTTTTTCCCCCTTCTCTTGCTGTCTGCCTGTCTCTTTGTTTTATACACAGAGGCCCAAAAGCAATGATTCTAAAGTTTCTCAAGGATGGATTAGTGGGACTATTTTATATGTATATGGTATTGTTCTTGGATACCTTACCTTTCATACCAACACAGACTCACAAATGCATACGCAGCCATTCTGTTCTCTCTAATTCCCCCTCCCCCGAACAAACACACACACACGTGCACACACACACACACACACACACACACACACACACACACACACACACACACACACACACACACACACACACACACACACACACACACACACACACACACACACACACACAGACACAGACTGTCCTTGCCATATTCCCACTCATCCCTCCCACTATACATACACCTGCTACATGCTCACACATACACACATCGCTCATTGACATTGTTTGGATTCATCATATTAGAAAAAAACACCCCCTCTTAGTGTCAGCTCAGTGGTGCATTGCAAACTCCTGTATGTCCTCCTAAACTGCAGTCTCTAGTCCCCCAGGGTCTGCTCCTCACATTCGTAACACTCTGCTCCATGCCAGGCGGCTGTCTCTATGAGTCCTTCTCCCCATAAATCAGACTGTCTTTGAGTTGATCAATAACAAGTCAATTAGCAGGCGCAGAGAGATGAGGGTCTCAGGGGGTCACTGCTTGTTTGTCAGGTTGGCATCTGCAGCTTCGTCCCTGTCTGCCACGGAGCTAGGTGTGTCGTTTACCTTGGAGACGTGTGGTTACCTGGATATCATAAATCTAAATATCAACTATAAATAGGCTTGGAACATCTTGCTACAATCCATCATTTGCTTGTTGCTTGGATATGTAATATATCAAGCTCTGGGTACTTCAAATCTCCCAGCTGTTTGAATGGGCCTAGAAAACATCACTTTTGCCACTAACTTTAAGTGTATTTGGTCTTCAACATTTCTTGTGTAATAATAAGTATGCTTGTCACACACACATAGGAAAAACAAAAAAATACTCTGGCCCTGTAAGGTCACACGACCATATGCACCAAATATAAGCTACAAAGCCTGCCAGCATTCATCCTGCTCCCCTGTTAAGCTGACAAGAGTGGGAGAGACCCAACTGTTGTTTGGTGCCCACTGACTGTGTATCTAATGACTTGGCTGGCAAATCCAACGCAACAGTAACAGGCTCCTGTGGCGAATACACCAGATTAATCCCCCGGATAATTACAAACAAGAAAGATCTTGGGCAAATACTCCCCACACCTACTGAGATATTACATCAAATGATGCTGTCTAATTGAACTCATTCTGAATGGTGACAGAGTGAAGAAATGAATGAAATGTGCTGCTTACACGCTGACATCGAATAAATGGAAAAACTGCTGATAAAACATACACAATGACAGCATCACAGTACAATTGAAGCTAAAAACACTATAAAAATATTTTGGATATTTGGAAAAGCCTCAATAACACAGTAATTAGAATGAAAATATTATTTATTTTATTTTTAAATGATTTATTTGTACTCTGTTCAGTTTGAGTGGCATAGCCCTTTCACACCCTCATATTGTATGTATAAATACTGATGCATCATACACTCATCTTTTGTTTTTTCAACATAATTATCACGTTATCATGGGAAAACAATGTTGTTATCCTGAGATAATAACATAATTAGTTTGCTCTCATGAGAAAATTTATATAGTAAAAATTATTGCAACAATGGTCTTCTGTATTTGACACATTACAAAAATAAGGCAAAAATGACAGTTTTAACAGGATATTTGTTTAAGACCACCACTGACATCATCATAAATGTAAAATATTTGCTTTAGCACTGAGTTGTTAAGTGTTGCAGTTCGTTTGTCCATCCCATCCTGTGCTCATCTGTGGCAAACTCTAAACTTGTAATATCATTATTATCATCATATTTTGCTGATTTTTTTACTTTTGTGAGGAACATGACTGTATTCTCCTGTAATCTGTTGTGTCACTGCTTAAGTAGACTTTACATACGTTTAACAGTATATCTGTTTCTGTTAGAGTGCGGCCACCTGGATGAGGTAAACCTGGAGATGGATATGAGGAGATAAAGGTGACACAGAAGTCTCCAGCTGAGGATCGCTATGTTGTGGTAGAAAGTTGTTTGTTTGGGGTATGCTGTTGGATTCTGTACATGCACATGCTTGTAACTTTGCTTTGGGTTTGACCTTGTTTTTTTCAAATTCAGCTGCATGCGTCAGGTGGCGAGAGTTGACTGTTGGGATCCTGTCAAAGCAAGGGTATAAATACAAGGCACATGGAGTGAGACAGGAGCAATCCCTATATGGAGCCTCAGCTCCTAGTAACTGATGCTCCAAGTTGTGACAGACCCAAACATGTACAGTGTATGCATGTTATGTGTATAGGCCTGGCTCCTAGGCTTCCCTTGTGCTTCCATGCAGAAAAGACCCCCAGGGGAGCTGACGCCAGCTGAGACTGAAAAACAAGGTAAGAGCCCAGCTGACACACATGCACACAGACTCAGCTGTTTGTCTCAAAGGAGAGTTCAACATGTGAAGTACACACAGAGCCAGGAAATTAAGGAGACTGCCAGATTCAAGCCTCCCAGGGAGAAAATGTAGCTAGAACACTGAAAGATGGATAGGTGGAAGATGCTGCATGGTGTGCGCTATAGGTGTGCAATGGTAAGACTCAACAATGGATGTAATAGTCTCTTGTTTGACTGCTTTATTGTCTGACCTGATAATGGAACAACTCTGATGTTGACCCAGACCTAATTTTGTTTTCATCATTTGATGCCTCTAACCTCTGTACTTTTTGATTCATTATTATTTAAATATGATTTTTCTGTTATTGCTTTATAAGAAATATGGATTACAGATGAGTCTTGAGAAATCTATAAACTACCTAAATAGAATTTGGTTCTCTATTTAAGAATAGATCTGGAGGGGAAGTATCTCTGTTAATTAAGGATAATCTTTTTGTGAAGTCAGATAGGGCTGAGCTGGAATTTGTGAACTTTCTGATGTCTCTAGTGGAAAGAATGTTATTGTTGGTGTTATTTATTACCCCCCTTATTCTGTCATCAAAGATTTTAATAAAATGTTGTCCAGTTCTCTTAATCTGATAAACAACGAGGATACACTCTGTTTCATTTAGTATATTTCCACATAAAAATAAAAATAAAAATAAATAACCTTACTGGGGATTGTCTCAATATTCTTTATTCTAGTTCTTAGTCATAAGTCTACATGAATTAGAAAATTCAGCAACTTTGACCGATAATATCCAACTAACTCTTTATATTGTTTATCTTTGTCATTTTTGTGTATGTTTTAAATTATGTTAAAGTAAAACTAAAACAAACAACAAAACTAAAAAACCTAGATAGTATGAGAGAAGATGAAATAAGGTCTGTCAGTGCAGCAGTATCATTGATCTTACCTGTGCCATAAGAGCACTAGGCTGTTGAAATATGACTCGACTCCTGAATTGAACATGTTGTGGTTGGAATAATTCTTTATGATCTTTACTCAATATGATGGTTTCTTGTTTTCTTTTCCATCCTGTTTGGTCAATATCTATGTATTATGAAATAAGTTTCCTGTGTCTCCAATTTTTTCCCCACATTTAAAATGCCAGTTGGGGGCTCCCGGGGCTCCAACTCTCTCTCCAGCCAAGAAAATGACTAATATAAATGATTGACAGTGTTGCAGGGATAAGGTTGGCCCATTTAGCAAGCTTGCTGTGTCAAAGGAAAAAAGTCACAATAGCTCCCTGAGCGATGGGATTGGAGATGAGAGATATGAAGATTTTTGTGCTGTATCGATCCCCCAATGCTTGTCTCATGCATTTTACACAAGATCTAAATGCCACTTATTGTATAATACAGCACTAGGTCAGGGCTCACTATTCTCTGTTCAGTGGGATTCCAGGGTACTCTGGTGTATAAATTCAACAGGAATCAAGTAAAGCTGTTGGATTGTGTCATGGGCTCAATGCTGAGAAGGCACTGGGGATATCTGAGAATTTGAACCCTTGAATCTTTTCTCTGTATCCTCTAATGAGCCTTTCACGGACAGATGAAATTATTTTCATACTTTTTCAATGCATCAAACTAAGCGCTTCCCTCTTTTCCTCTCCTCTCCAGGGTCTAAGGTCTGAATCACATCATGGTGGAAGAGAGCCCAGAGACAAATGGCCTCAGATCCACAATGCCGGCTGAGCTCCAGCATCCTCACTCTCAGTACTCTCAGTGGAAGTTTAAGCTGTTTAGGGTGAGGTCCATGGAGAAGGCCCCTTTGCCCAGTGAGACACAGCTTGAGAAAGGAGCCTTGTCAGGGTTCACGCCTCCTGTAGCTCCAAATATAGAGTTGAATAATGGTGTGGGTCCAGGTAGTGTTATGAAATTATGCCTTGGGGGAAAAAACAAGGAAAATGTGGAGGGGCCGGGCCGGAGGGTAGATATGAAGCTGCAGGAAATGGACACCCACATGAACCACCTCAGGTGATTAAATGTTCCTGTCTTACATATATACTGCTACCCTGGTATGTTATATATGTTTAACAACATTTTTTTTTCCAACATGAAGGTGCCTGTGCCGCCTCTGTGGAAATGTCCTAAGGAAAGTCAAAGGCCCAGTGCATGATGTTCATACAGATCTGGATGATGCAAGCAAGGTCGCCCTGCGTAAAATGGGCTGCAAGTTTAAAAGCTGGCCTGAGATCATCCTCAAAGTCTTCAAAGTGGACGTGACAGAGGATACAGAAGCTGTCCACCCTCTTTCCTTCTGCCATCGCTGCTGGACGGCTGCCATACGAGGAGGGGGTGTGTGTAGCTTCTCCAAAACAAGAGTCCCCGAGTGGAAACCTCACTCTACCCCCTGCCATCTTTGCTCCCCCAAGAAACCATCATTCCAGCGGACAGGAAGAAAGAAGAGGACCATTCCTAGAGCTCAGAGCCTGGCAAAAAGGACCAGGTGGGACCACAGCAACAGCATTGTTATTGGGGAGAGGAGAGCTCTGAGACCATTTGGAGACCACCGTCATTTTTCTGTGTTCAGGACCTGGAAGAGACCCAGTACCCAGAGAGAGCACTGGGTGAAGAACATCACCGACTGCCAGAAAGACCACCTGAGTACCAAGCTGATCTCAGAGAAGCTCCCTGTGGACTTCCTTTTTTCTTTCACCTGCCTGGTTTGTGACCACCTTCTCTTCGACCCAGTTCAATCTCCCTGTGGGCACCTCTTCTGCCGCAGCTGTATTATAAAATATAACCACATTTTGGGACCTCACTGCCCGGCCTGCAACTTGCCCTGCAGCCCTGATAATGTCACCCCCCCTCCCAAAGTCTTTTTATCAGCCCTGCACTCTCTGCCTTTGCTGTGCCCCAGAGGTGACTGTGGCCAGCAGGTGAGGCTAGATTTATTCAAAGAGCACTGTGTGGACCATGATCTGGATGAAAAGTATAGAAACCAGCAGTCATCAGAACTTGACATCTACCTGCTAGCCAATAAAGGGGGGAGACCCCGTCAACACTTGCTATTGCTAACTCGCCGTGCCCAGAAGCACCGGCTGAAGGATCTGAAGAATCAGGTGAAGATATTTGCAGACAAAGAGGAAGGTGGCGACCTGAAGTCTGTGTGTCTGACGCTGTTTCTGCTTGCACTGAGATCTGGGAATGAACACAAGCAGGCAGACGAGCTAGAGGCCATGATGCAAGGTAAGAAGTGATTATGAGACTTTTGTTCAATCAACAAAACCCTCCATAGCCAAGAAAGATGGACACAAACAAATGAAAATTATGATAGTGTTTTCTTATTAATATTTCTGTCTACATCTGAAGAATACACTCATAAATAACTATGAATTGAGATGTTCAATCTTGAGGAGAGAGGAGAACATTTCCTGTGATTTTGATTGAAAAGCTTTTCATTATTGTCCATCTCTGTCTATTGAACCCCTGCTATCACACGCCCAGCCCCTCCCTGATTCTGTCCAACTCTCGCTCTCTGTCTGCTTGTCTGCCAGTCTCTCATTCTCTCACTCCCTTTAATGCACAATAACAACTCTTGTGAAGGGGCTGTTAGAATCAAAACAACATCAGCAGCTCTTGTATCTGCAAATTACACAGACAGCACCATCCTCCTCTCTGGGGAATAGAAGCCAGCTGGTGTCTGTTTTCATCTGCAGCCAATACATCACTTTCGCCAGCTTCACTGAATCACCCTCTGTCCCCTTATAACATTTAGAAATTAGGAAATATTGGATTTTGTAATCATGGGCTTGTGGGCTTTTGACAATGATACATTCACATTTGGGTGTTAAATTTTACGATTCTCTATGTCTCATAGTATAAATCACTCCAAATGTGGGATATCAAATGAGGAAATATTAGATACTGCAGTTCTTTTCAAAATGCTAGAAATGGGCTTCCACATTCTGGTGTTGAATAATTCTCTTCATGTCTCAATCCTTTCCTCTTGCTTTTCTTTTTTATTTCTGTTTTTATTTTGTGTCTCTTTATGTCTCTAAAACTTTCTCCCTTTTTCATTTTTCTCTCCCTGCAGGCAGAGGCTTTGGGTTGCATCCTGCTGTGTGTTTGGCCATTCGGGTCAACACTTTCCTGAGCTGCAGCCAGTATCACAAGATGTACCGGACTGTCAAAGCCACCAGTGGCCGCCAGATCTTCCAGCCCCTGCATAGCCTGCGATTGGCAGAGAAGGAGCTTCTCCCTGGCTTTCACCAGTTTGAATGGCAGCCAGCTCTCAAGAATGTCTCTGCATCTTGCAATGTTGGCATTATTAATGGGCTCTCTGGATGGACTTCCTCAGTGGATGACTCCCCACTTGACACCATCACTCGGCGGTTTCGCTATGATGTGGCACTGGTGTCAGCATTAAAGGACCTGGAGGAGGACATCATGGAGGGGCTGAGACATAATGGGATGGAAGACAGTTCTTGCACCTCAGGCTTCAGTGTTATGATCAAGGAATCTTGTGATGGCATGGGCGATGTCAGTGAAAAGCATGGTGGAGGACCAGTTGTTCCTGAGAAGGCTGTACGTTTCTCTTTTACTATTATGTCTGTCTCTGTCCTGGCAGATGAGGAGGAGGAGGCGGTTACTATCTTCACAGAGCCAAAGCCAAACTCAGAACTGTCCTGTAAGCCCCTTTTCCTGATGTTTGTGGATGAGTCAGACCATGAGACTGTCACAGCTCTCCTTGGGCCTTTAGTTGCAGAGCGTAATGCAATGAAAGAGAGCAGGCTCATCCTTTGCATTGGTGGCCTGGCTCGCTCCTTCCGCTTCCACTTTAGAGGTACGGGATATGATGAGAAGATGGTGCGAGAGATGGAGGGCCTAGAGGCCTCAGGGTCCAGCTATGTCTGCACTCTATGTGATTCCAGTCGGGCAGAGGCATCTGAAAACATGGTGCTACACTCCATCACCCGCTGCCATGAAGAGAACCTTGAACGTTACGAAATATGGAGAACCAACCCCTTTTCTGAGTCTGGAGACGAGCTGCGGGACAGAGTGAAAGGGGTCTCTGCCAAACCCTTCATGGAGATCCAGCCCACGATGGATGCATTACATTGTGACATTGGCAATGCTACAGAGTTCTACAAAATCTTCCAAGACGAAATCGGGGAGGTGTACCGAAAGGGCAATCCCACCCGGGAGGAACGCCGCAGCTGGAGGGCAGCCCTAGATAAACAGCTGAGGAATAAGTTGAAGCTTAAACCGGTAATGAGGATGAATGGGAACTATGCCCGCAGGCTAATGACCCAGGAAACTGTAGAGGCGGTGTGTGAGCTGGTGCCCTCAGAGGAGAGAAGGGAGGCCCTGAGGGAGCTTATGAGGCTATATCTCCAGATGAAGCCTGTGTGGCGCGCCACCTGCCCAGCCAAGGAGTGCCCTGACCAGCTGTGCCGCTATAGCTTTAACTCCCAGAGCTTTGCTGACCTCCTCTCCTCTACCTTCAAATATAGGTACAATGGAAAGATACCCAATTACCTGCACAAGACCCTGGCCCATGTCCCTGAAATCATAGAGAGAGATGGATCCATCGGAGCCTGGGCCAGTGAGGGGAACGAGTCTGCAAACAAACTGTTCAGGCGTTTCCGAAAGATGAATGCTCGTCAGTCAAAGGCTTTTGAACTAGAGGATGTATTGAAGCATCACTGGCTCTACACCTCCAAGTACTTGCAGAAGTTTATGGAGGCTCACAAAGACTCTGCCAAAGCTCTACAAGCTACCATTGACCCTGAAGAGATGCTCGATGATGAATATGTCTCTGGAAGTTACTGATTGCTGATTTTTTCTCACATGAAATTGAAGCCAGAGAATTTGATTGATTTTACACTCAGGATTGTTGTATAATCTGTTTTTTTTGCCTGTGTCATAGATTGTCTACTTAATCATTTCTTTTGCAGAATGGAGCCAATCTCTTTCTGCATTTATTTGTTGGGAAGTCTTAAAGCTTTTTTTCTGAAATGTTTTAAGTTTTGTTGTGATACAGTACACAGATACAAGTATTTAGCAAATTCAAAAATCCATAATCATTTATTGTTTGACTTTACAATATAATTGGATTTTTGGATTTGCAATTTCCAGTGTGCTATAGTATGTTTTGTTAAATGTGTGTTTAACAACTTGTGGTGATTAGTGCAGTGCAAAGATGAGACCGTAGAGGAACAAAGTCGCAACACACCAATGTTCCCTTGCTCTTTGTAGGAAAGTTCTTTTTCTATCTTCACCATCTGTGAAATATGGTGCAGTTTATTGTATTGCAAGGATATGACACATTTATGAATTTATATAGAGAAGATATTTATGGAAACAGATGAAAGCGCTGTAAGTCATGGAGGGAAATTGTGTTAAAAAGACCACATTTGTGGCCACTGTATTAATATATCATTTGAGCTGGAGCAAAATGCAATCACAGAGACCCAAATGTTCTTTGTTTCATGAGTGCCCTCTGAAAAAGATTACTTTAGTGCTTTATCGTGGGATCCCTGAGGGGCAGAATAGATGCCAGGTCACTTTGAACCAATTTTTATCTCTTTTAGTTTTTGCACAGTGGAGGATAAATGATACTTATTCGAATTCTTCACATTAAATAAACCATATACTGACCCTTTTGTTGATATCAGAAAAATACAGTATGGTCCATTATGAAGCCTAATACCCCATGGACTCTATAGCAGGCAGGGTTTTTTCTTAAGCTCTGTATATAACCTGGCCTCATCTCTCTGCTGATATTTCTTCATTGCCATGGCTGACAGACGAGAGGGATGGGAGGGAGCTAGAAAGACCTGATGTAAACTAATTTGTTGGCAACTTTATTTGTTTGATTGATTGATTATTTTGTCTTTTTCTGCCCTCACCATCTTGATTTGTGACAGGGAATTTTGTTTTATTTGATTGACTGTTTGATCCTATTTTGCTGTCTTAAGTTTAAACATGACAGCTGTGAGATATTCCCATTTTATTGGATGGTTGTCACCAGCCCTACAATAACATAATGTTTTAGCGCATTATATTGCAACTTGTCTCATATTTGTTTTTTGCCATAATGAATTGCATTTCTAACATAATGGATGATGGATGCTTCACAAATTTCCGCTTGTTCACTTTTCACCATGTCTTTCCTCATTTTGTGGTTCCATATTACACTAAATACCAAGTAAACTATTTACTGGGTTTGCAGAAGGCTTTCAATTCTGCATAGTATTACAATATTTCACAGAATTACCTCTACTTTTTACTTTTGTTTTTTAGATTTTAAATGCAGTTGCATACTGTTTGTGGATATTTCTGTTGTATTTTAATAGAAAATGAGGGAGTTTTTTTATACTTTGTTCTTGTTTTCACCAAAGACTAAATAAATCTGACATGATAATCTGGTCTGTTTATTATCAAAAGCAATTCACAATGTTGAAAACTTGTATAATAGCACAACATTTTGTTTCATTTGGTCCTAGAAGACAGCGCTAGTAAGGGCTGATTTTCGCAGTGATTATTGATAGAATACAAAGTAATGATTAGCTGATAAACAATATGACAACATTATGTTTTCATTTCAGATTTTGCATTTTTATTACATATCTGCAATTAGGTATTTTGGAATACAACAGAGGTTTTGTGGAAATCAAGTGGCAGACAAGCCTTCCCATGGGAGCTCAAAACAGTTTCAGGGGAGGCTCAGTGAATGGAAGTAAAAATATATTACATTACTTATGAAAAGGAGATCACATAGAATAAGAGTGTGATTTGGTGATTATAGAGATAGTTCATAGATACAGTAGTTTTGGGGGAATTTAAATTTTTTTCCCACTTTCCCAGAGTCAGGAACTAATAAATGCCTCAAGACAGACTCTTGGTGTCTTTGGTGTCATTGGCAAGTATGGCAATATTACAGCAATATCATGGCTCAATTGTTGAGTGTCTATGGGATCATGATCCCATAGGCATCCAGGATTGGAGCAAAAACTAAACAAGTTAACCAAGGTGGGGGGTTGGGGTTTCATAGATGTCATTTAAATACATTTGTAAAAAAAAAACCAAAACAATTATGGTGGTGCTTTGCTATCTAGAAGGCCAGTGATAGGAAGTGTTTCTTAATATTTTTTTTTAAATTTCCACTATGGTGGAATTCCATTGATGGAGTTCAAAATGATTAAGATTATTTGTCACATATAAATATTGTGATTGCCCCAAAATATAGAGAGAAAACAGAAGACAGAAAAGTTGAATTTCAAGTTGTATTTTTATTTATTTAATCTCATCACAACTTCAATTAAGTACACAATTGATTATTTTTATATTTAAAATGTAAATGAGACAATTTGCTCTGGAAGATGGATTTGGAAAGTGTTCTTTAAACCAGTTATTTTCCCTAAGGTACACAATGGAATACAAAATAACAATAAACTATTATACAGCTGATAAAAAAACAAAAACAAGCAACAAATCAACCTGCTGGAAAATATATTTTTTGTCACAATTTAGTGAAATTACACCTTGAGAGAAAGGAGAAATTACATTTCAGGTTGTGTTTCCATTTGAGCTTGGCTTGACCTCTAGACCTTGGTGTATCTTACCAACTTATTCATTTTGCATATTTATTGAATATACTCATTACAAATTTCATTACAGGACAGTATTTAGGTATTTTTCATTAATCATTTATTCTCTTAATAGAAACAAGAAAACATCCTATACTGAGCATCCTTAACAGTAACCAGTAATCTACATGCATCATAACCAAAACTGGACTCAGTCAAAAAGCCTTCTGAAAAAGCTTTTTTTGGCAGGAGACATCTTGATTGGTGTAGGAGTTTTTCTGTCCTTTACTTTCATGGGGGTGCGCTTCAAGGGCAAAACCTGTCGAGGTGGGGTCATCTCCTGGTAAGGCAGGCCTCCATGGTCCAGGCAGAAGTACTTTTTGCTGCCCTGAGAGAGCTTGACCAACAGGGTCTCAGACAGCTCCATGCAATGTGCATGGACCCAGTGCCCCCCCTCCCCCCTGGAGCAGAAGATCATGGCTGGCCGGTGGAGCTCAGTGGAGTAATAAGGCTCCCATGTGCTGGGGTCCACCTGACAATCAAGGCAGCATTTGATCCAGTAGCCTGTTTGCGATTCATCCTCCTCATCCTCCTCATTGTAGGTATCCTCTTCTCCGTCACTACTGTCCAGTTCATGAGGCTCACGACCAAAGTAGAGCTCCTCAGAATCCTCAAGAGGAGTAGAGTCTTCATAATCTGTCGACTCTTGGCTGCAGCCCTGGGTTCCTTCTTCCTCTTTGCCTTCTCCCTTGGTTGCAAACTTCACTTGATAGAAGTAGTGCATATCTGGTTGGGATGGCCTTCCCTCAGTCGGTACACCTAAGAGGATGCTTACCTCCCCGGCACTGCCGCCAAACCAAGTTCGACTATGAATGATATCTGGAGTCCACTTGGGTGGTTCCAGGGGCTCAATGTGAATCCCTTTTTCATCCAGAGTCACGATGCTGCATTCCATCCTCTTCTGAGAGTTTGACTGATACCCCCCTAAGATAATATATTTATGACTGGGACCTGTACGAGTTATGATGGCACTAGAGATGGATATACCAGTTTCTAAGGCCTCACAGGAAAGCAAAGGACTGCCCTGCAGAAGCTCAACACGCAGGCGGAACAGTCGAGGTGGGCGGGAGTCAGAGGTGAGTGAGTGACCCCCAAGGATGTAGACACAGTCCTCTCTGGCAAGGGCCAAATGGAAAGACTGTCCATCACTGAGCTCAGGTAAAGTGTGAACAGAGCAGCAACCGAACTCCAGGTCAAACAGGTACACCTGAGGGGGACTGTCGACAACACTGTTCCAGCTCTCCGTGGTCCGTTCTCCTGTCGGCATGTAGGACCTTCCGCCAAATAATACACATGCCGTCTTCCCGAGGCTCTGAACCATACTGACAGTGTGGCCATATCGGGCCGCTGGCACTTCCCCTACCAGTTCTTTCTCTTTGCAGCGTAGAGTGAGTTTGCGATTGCAGCCACGGCTATCCATGGTCAGCATATACAGGCTTGATGAGATCTCATTATTTGGGGTGCGGCCACCATGGATGAGATAACTCTCTGGAAGCCCATCATACGGGTCAAGGCGGCAAACAGCAGGGCAGCGTAATGGAGGAAGGTAGCAAGAGTCATTGGAGAACGAGATGGCCCTCAACTTAAGCTCACCACATTTAAACCGCACCCCAAATACTCCAGTTGGACAAGAGCGCTTGGGCCAGCCTTTCTGGCCAAACAGGAGAACTTCACCATCCAGCTGCAGCAGAGAGCATCCAGGCTGTAAAAGGCCTGCACAGTTCACTGGAGTTAATGGTTGCAGGGTCATTTTCTGGCAGGTGCCTGTGTCAAAACAGCACAGACAAACAAAGTCAGCTGTTGCTTGTTTTCATGCAAGAGCTTTAAAATTGTACTTCCTGTTTATTAACATGTGGAAGAGTGTGATCTATCCTAATATGCATTGTAAAAATCAAAAATGCATTAGTAGACATTCAGTTAGCCTCTTCACCAGCCCTTTCCTTCCCTTCCTGTCCATTTGTAAAAGGGACATTCATATCAGAAAAACATACAGTATATTAATATTATTATTATGATATGTTGTACATATATTAATAACATAACAGTTATAACAGTTATATGAATGTGTGGAACAGTTTAGTTCAAAAATGTAACTTACAATGATCAAATTATTATTTAACAAAAGGTTAAAAGAGCTTTTTATACAACATTTAGAATGTAAACTGGACTTTTCAAAGATTAATTTTGCCAAGATGTGACGTATTAGTGTTGGAAATGCTTTTATCAGTGAAGCCACATCACTGTCACATCTACCAACAGTAACTTTTTATAGGTTAACCACAAGTATACTTTTTATAACAGGTTTTGTGCTATATGCATGGTGCTGGTGCTCCCTTTGTTTGCAATACAAAGGCGTGCTTGATTTGTTTCCTTAAGTAATATATCACCAACTATATTTAATTAAGGACATAAAAACTGAAAAATAGTTAGTAAAGTACTTTTGGGATGTCTAATTTTAATTCACAAACCAAACCTCATATTTAAAGATTCCATTTTGAATCAGAAGCTGCTTTTTAGGAGCAGCTTCTGAGAGGGTAACTTTCTGAGAATGATTTACACAATGACAGTGCTCAGCATGACTTTCCTGGAAAAAGGTTATATTTTCTGGTACAGCAGTGTCCGGAGCTTTTTTACCGGACAATTACACAGTGTGGGCACTGTATTAGCAATGAAAGGATTTTATGAATCGAAATAAAGTCACTAAATTAATTTCCCAAGCTAATGAATGGCATAAAGTCTCTTTTAGAATGATCCTTTTTTAAAATTTAATGCCATATTTACAGTACCACAACTAACTACTAATGTGCCATTTTTTTTTAGCTGAGTCTGAATATGAATCAATACATTGCAGACAGTATTTAAGTACATGGTAACAGGCATACAAGTCAACTTAGAGTAAGCACAGAAATAATTAAAAAGCCCTGACAAATGCTATTTCTTTCTTTAATTTAGAATGATAATTTATTGTTTGCTTACCTTCCAGTCAGGACCAGAATGCAGTGCAAGATAAACCTAAAGGACTCTTTATGTAGCGTAACTTTGACAAAGGCAGGGAGTGACAGTGAGTTTGTGAAGGTTCGTTGACTCACAAACACTTCCAGATCTTGAGGTTAACTGTCTGTGACTGCTGCTCACTTGCAGGTGTACTGCCTGAATTCACTGAGTGTGTCACTTCAACAATATCATTAGATATCAGTTATACCTAAGAAGGTACAACAGGTTATTGTATTATTGTGTAATACCATGAGTTATTAAATACTGTCTAGATATGTTGTGCTTTCTCAGTAGTTACAGAATTGATGTCACATCTAAAAGAAAAAAGTAATCGCTGAAAATTAATTAAAACTGACGATAATAACAGAAGAACAAATAACAACACGCTTGAAAACATCAAACATCATGAACTACATGAATGCATGATGACAATGTTATTTGAATCAGTCCACTCTCCACCTACAGCTCAACAGACATATTCAGACTGCTTGTTCTTAATGCCAAAACAAGACACACCTCTGATGTGAGTTTCTTGTCAGGCAGGCAAGAAGAAGACAATACAAATAGAAAGCCAGTGTTGAGTCTTTGTGCCTACAGATAAACTTGAATGTAGTAATTTTATGATTACATTTTACTCCTGAATCCACCACATTCACCAACTTTACTAAACACAGCCACAAAATAGCAGAAGTTTGAAAAGTACCACTATACAACAATTACATCTTAGTTATTATATCGACTAAAGCAGATGCAAACAGCCATTTAATTGCAGTCAGTCAATTCTATTCATATACTTCTAACATGAACATCCTCAAAACTTTATAATGAATGAAGTGGGGTTTGTAAGTAATTTCTAATAATTTCATCTTCACATCAATCTATTTTCTAGTAGCTAAAATTCTGAGATAATTAACTTCATGTAGATAACTGAAAGTATTTAGTTCATCCACCAAAGCTAAGGCTTCTAATTCAGCTCTTTCAAAAGCTGATTAGAGGACCTAATCAAATTTTTTTTTGTTAATTATGAGGCATTATGTACCAGACACACATATTCTCCATTAGTATTGAGGGCAACCACTTCTAATATGAACAGAAGTATTTATTCAAGCACTGCTTCATGAGAAAGAGTGGATCTTTTCAAATGTTGAGCCGTAAATGGTTTATAGGTATCTAGTATTTACTGTTCCACAGCCTAGACTCACATTATCAGCTTTTATATGGTTGGCTTTTATTAAACACTTGGTTTTTGTACCTCCCTCTCCCTTATTTCTCTCATGTTCTGCCATCACATTAAGCCTTTTCCTTTTCCTTCACCTTTTCCCTCATGGTCTTATTTTTGGCATAAAAAATAATCAGATCCTTTAAACAATGTCAGACTTGTCTTGTAGCTTGCTGAAAAATCCCCATACACATCTTAATACACATGTGGCTATTAGTTGTAGCACTTCCTCCCACACACACATAGATCCAGAGCCTCACTGGAAATGTCACAGTAATGCCTCCCCCTAAACTGTGAGCTTAGTCAACACTATCCATTTCAGTGAACCCTCTGACACTCTCCTTCAAAGCTGAATGACATGCTGTACCAGGAGTGCGAGTCATTAATTCACACAGAATGTAATTCATTATCATACTATAATGCTGTTTCATGAGGGGAGGGTAAAAGAAAAGAGAAAGAATGCATCATTCTTCAACGCTGATGAATACATTCTAGCAGCTGTTAAGCATGACACTGCTTTGTACATAACTTGTTTTAAAAATGGATAACCACTGTAGGTAAAAGCATATAGTGTCACACACAATATGCCTTTACACTTAGAAAAAAAATTGAGCTAGAAGCAGATGTCTGCTCACTCTTTAGCATAATGTGTTTGTGCACTGAGCAGCTGAGAGAAAACTTGAGGAGAGTGCAAAACAACGGCAGAAACCACAAGTGCCTGGAAGACCGTTACAGCGTGAAAACACAAAACAGCAGAGCACCTGTGTGTCTAAACTGATGCTTACAGGGCTGAGTGGAGAAGAGAAAAATGTACTCCTGTTACTAGAGAGGATATAATGCATGAATTCAGATGTCAGTGGGATATGTAGAGTGTTTTTTTATCTCTTTATTTTCTTAGAACTGTTCTATCTGTATGAATACAGCCTTGGAAAAATAAACCTTTCTAGTCATTTAATGGCATCCACGCAAAGCCCTGTCGAAAAGTATTGCATGCTATGTAGCCGCAGCTGGGATGTCGCAGAGAGTGAGTAGGAGGCACAGCAGTGTGTGGCAGACCTCAGGCAATGCATGGATTTGTACATAATTGATAGAACAAAGTAATTAGAATCCACGCTAGCACCTGTTTCTGTCCATTGTAATGTATCACTACCTGACTGTTGCTACCCTGAAGTGTGGTTTTGACGGATGACATGGTGACAGCTCTGATGTTCTGACGATCACTGCGCAGCTCTGTTTGTCACTATTTGATGTTACGGTAATTGCTCCCATTGTGGTGATTGGTACTGAGTGCCAGTGGGATAAGTCCGCTCTGGTTAATATTGCTGCATACTGTGGGTATCATCTTGTGACAAGTGACCTGTAATGCCCCCAATCCGCTTTTAAACCCAGAATCATTGTTTTCAGGCTGCTCACTCCCTCATTTGAATCCCATTCCAGTCTCCTAAAAAGTATACCCAAATATACTAATATGCATTTGCACATATGTTTTGCAGGGAACTCAATGCCTCCAAGTTTTCTTCTTTCATCTGTTAGGATAATGAGGAAATGATTTATTTATTGAATGTACAGTATCTACAAACTGCTCAATGTCAATTGAACTTACATTAAAGCAAGACATTCACTGAACTTGGTTAAGGTTAGTGAAAGTTGTGGTCTTGGTTAAAACTGTATGTGTTACTGTGAACAACTGAGAAGACTACTGTTTGTCATGTGAAAAGTGAAGTGACAAACCAAGAGATGATTATCATTGTATACTCTGCAGTTCCTCTCAACTTTACTGGCCAATTTAGTGCATTTAAGCTGTTCTTTGCTTCAGTCATACTCTCCATAACTTTGGTCAGTTGCAACAGAATGAAAAAACTTCAGATGAACCAACACTACATTACCTGCCAAACTCGGAATTCCACACAGACAAAGTAGTGCAGTGGAGCATTCAGCAGCTAAAGGATCAGATATTTCCCTTGAGGAGTTGGTGGAACAAAAACTGCAGCTAAATAGAGAGTGAATATTGGTCTTACATTCATCAGGTGGATACAAACATGACTCCAAATGAATGCTTAATTGCTAACATGTAGAAGTATATCAATTTTACACAGTGATAACATATACGTGTTGTGTTCTCAGCTTGTAGTGCTGCCAAAAAGTGGCTAGAAATGTTAATATATATACAAAAGTCAAAGGTAACTTGAAAAACATGAAGGATTGCATTGACTTTTCCAATTTATAAGCCTGACCTGTTTCTGGGGTCAAAGTCCTGTAGGTTGTGCTTGTGCATTGTACATCAAACCATCAACTGTCCTCCTATGTCTTTTTTCTGACTTCCTGGATGTGCACAATCTCTGCAGTTTAAAGAAATTCAGGAAGCAGCTGTTTCTTCAGATATATATTTGGCCAAAGAACATTCTATAGTATAAAGGAATTTTGTAATAGATGGGATTGTTGAATCTTTTGAAAAGTCTCTAATGTGTGCAAACACTCCTCAGCTCCAAACCCTCTTCTTCTTTCATCCTGCTCCTATTGTTGTTACACTCCCTACTCAAATAAATGTGTTTCTCCTCTTTTGTCCTTTCTCTGTTTAGGTTAGCAGGAAGGTTTGGTTGCCTTGGTACGTGGCAGGATGCCCGGGGTGCAGACTGCCTCGGATACTTTGGCACCAGACCAGAAGCTTGTGGAAACCCCAGAGTCTTTCTGAAGCTCCTCTGAGCTCTTCTAGGTCTGCTTTGTTTGGTTATCTTGAGGACAGCATCACAGGGCATGGGTTGGGACTGTTATATGGTGAACAGGCAACCTAAAGCAATGTTTTAAGCTGATAAGCTCAGATCTGCCCATACCCTGCCTTTCTCTTCTCCCAACAGGGAGTGCTATGAGTAGACGCATGACTGTGGCCCTGCAACTCAACCCATTCCTGGGGGAGATAAAGGCATCAAGAGAGAGAGGAGGAATAGAGCAGTCAGAGTGGAGAGGGGACGAGATGTGACAAAAGCAGGACAGCTTGGTGGCTGGATCTTGCCGGTGGACCAGGTTGAGGTCAGTGGCTTGAGGTCAGTGGCTTGTTGATCCTTTGCTGCACCCTGGAAGCTTGATGGATTGAAGCTTTGAGTCAGAAAACCTGCATAACACTTCAATCACACTGAAGCCACCTCCCCTTCTTCACCTGTGTCAGTGCTTTTCTCCACTCTCTCCGTTTGTCTTCTCCAGTATTTCTCAGCAGTCTTCACTATTGTAGTGAGTCTCAATTTTCTTTAAGTAAATGGCTGGAATGTTTCAGCGCATGGGAGTTTACTTCAGATGTGTACACTGAAGCATGAACAGGACCTCAGGCAATGCCAGCTATTGATTTTACCATGATTCTGATTAGAGGGCTCCCTGTTGCAATCAATACCATACATCACTGAACTGCACAGTGAAACTGATGGTCCCAGATAGGATACCATATTTGGTTTCCAATTAATCATGCTGTTCTGAAGATTATATAGTAGGACACATAGTTTAGAGGCCCAGCCACTTGGGGCATTGCTGTGGACTTGGCTGAGCAGGGTCTTACCAATTCACAGTTGAGCCACCACTTGCATTCCTGTGTTTGCGTCCATAGAAATATACTGTAAGTTGTGCTGTTTACTTACGGGATACATTGTCATTACTCTGTTATGATCCTGTAATTACAGTGTGCATGATTAGTAGCGAAAATAGTCATTTATTGCCACAAATGGCACCAAGCAGCCACTTTATGTTTATGCTCATACTTCTGACAGTTTCTTGTAATTTATGTCTATAAAGTTGCCAATGATGAATACAGTTTTCTAAATTATTATTTACATTTGTAGTAAACTTCGACCACTTTGACTAGGATACTGTAGTCTAATGTTAGTTTGTTAGCTTATAAGTTGTAGCAAAGTGTAAGCTATTGGATGCTACTGTATTATATGTGTTATGTTATATATGTATTATTAATTGCTACTTTGTATTTTCTCATCTTTCAGAATCACACATATGATGTTCATATTGCATTAAGGTGCGGGAAATTGACCAACTGTCTGAGGAATCATTATTTACATCAAATCTTGGGGGAACATAGGGACTGCATTCTAACAGATGCCGACTACGCAATTATAACTGAGAGAAGCCAGCCTGCAATTATTGAGCCTCCACAACACATACTTTATTATTTTGAAAACTAAAAGTTGAGCGAGTACAATATCCCTTAGCATAGAAAACAGTTCAGCATGAGAGGCTCTCAACTCTCCAAATACATCGGACACTGGATAAAACAACTACAGTCAATAAGACCACCTCATCATCATGATTCAATTTTATGGGCTGCTAGACACTGTACACTGTACGACACGTGTATGATGAAAGATATTCCTCTAGCTCTCTTTTACTGAGTGTTTTATCTTATTGTAATGAATGATAGCGCTGCTGGTTTGACAGGTAGCAGCTGTGGGGGTGAATGCTCAGCACTAGAGGCAGGGCTGGAGGTCCTGATTTTGCACCAGGTATTATTAACAAGGTACGCTATAGCTGCTATTTATTCAGTAAATAATTTCAATGTAATTAAGATAATATTGTGCATTTGCTTAAGATGCAAAAACATACAGTTTTACTTCAAGGACAGGAATATATAGTATACACTGCACACAGTTAATTTGATTATGTCTTCCAGCCTATAACTGCTGATAAGGGGGGGTCAGATTAGAACATGCTTGTATCTGCATGGAGGTATGAAAGTTATTGTTTTGTCAATCAAGTACTTGCACCAACAGTTATTAAAGTACATTTCTTTTAAACCTGTTTAATACCTTTGACGATGTTACTGGATCCATTCTAAATGTGTGTCTCGTCGGAATCCAGACTGGCATACTAAGGGTGGTGCTCTTTGAGAAGAGCAAGGTAATTACAATCTTGTTATTTGAAAATAAGGTTTAATTGTGCGTATGGATCTCCATTAATATCAATTTATCCTCATTTTTTCTGATTATGCTGGAATTAGAGAGGTAGAAGTTTGCCGTGCTGTATTGATATGAGGCTTTAAGACGGCTACAATGCTATTTCACGGCAAATGGTTCCTTTAATCGAGGCTCTGACAGTAAATTACATTCACAGAGTTTTAACAATTTATACAAAAAAGAACTGGAAACTCAATAAAAGTCAAATGTTTCTTAATCCGAATAAGAATAGGCAACAGTCCCTCTCTAAGCCTGTGAAAAGCATTTATGTTTCCAGTTTTAATTTAGTAGGATATAGATAATACTAAATGCATTTAATGTGAGTGATTAAGTATTTTCCTTTTAAATAGTCTGTATTACCATTTCTATGCATAATCAACATGCAGATTGCGTTGCTGTCCCGCTGTTAGTGTTGAAGGGTTTCACTCTCAGTAGATCTTCTTTAACAAGGTCCAACCTTGATCATTGACTTAAAAGCATAGCAATATTCATTGTTTTTGTAGGTGAGTGTTTGGCTCATATATGTTCTGGTTAATGCAGAGCCACTCAATCAACAGTATGTGTGTGATTTGATGTTGGCTATTAGACACAGTGGAGTGGTAGACAAAGAATTGTGAAGTGGTGGGTGTCGTCTGTGTAATCTCTCCAAAATAGTACAGAAGTGATTTGGCTGTTGACTCTCTGTTGCCACTCCAAGATGCTGACATAATGGAATGGCTTACTGCGAACTCCCACCTTGATTAACATGTGTAATTATGAATATGCTGCTGTAAGCGTAAAATCAGAGTGAAAGGAAGTGTTCTGGAAAATGGCTGTGTCTCTTTGACACTGAACGGCCCTTAATTGCCTCTAACAAATAATCAATGACTACTCAGCATTTGGCATCTGGATAAATCAGCCTGTCTGGATTATTTGGGGAGATTAAGGCCACATTTGAAAAGTACTGTTTCATTTTAGCAATTTATACTAAGTGATTTGGCTGAATAATTCCTAAAACCACTATAGACATTTTTAAAGCTGAGGTTTTTTTTGACAATGGAACAACAACAAGTGACAACAAATAAATTATTTGTCATTTTAGTAGATGTCTGAAGCTGCCATCGTCCCAAAAATGGATGGCCCTAGCTGACGGTCATTGGTGTGTGAGTATGTGGTAATGTGTTGAGACTAAAAAATAGTTGCAGTAACTCTGATATTCCATTTAGTGTGACATGGTAGATGACAACAAGTGCCGCTTGATGCCTCATAGACAAGCACTTAGGAGTTTTTCTTTTTTTCAGCTGTTCACCTAGTATGACACTTCCCTCTACCCTGACAGTTAATTCCTCCCAATATCTTCTCTCTGTCAATGTCTATCCTCCCCCTGATGTAGGTGTCAAACATGCAGTGTGTCCCACCTATGGAGTAAGACATAAAGCTTATTATCTTGTTTGGTTCATGATAATCCTGTCTAAAGGAGAACTAATATCACCTGCTTGATGAAGATGTTCTGATAAAAAGCACCAGACTGATTGTCTCTGATTGCAACATTGTCCATGTTCAGGACTTTCTAGGGTATTTTGCTGTGGGTTTGATGAGTGCTGAGTTTTTTAAAATAGCTATTAAGTGCAGATAAGTAATAGAAACAGTGTGAAGCTGTAACACCAGTGTTGCACCCACAAAAATGAATGGGCCGAAAACGCATTGTTCTTCTTTTTATGAACATTTATTAACACTGTCCAAGGTTCAAAATCAAGCACAACGTAGCCTCACTACTGCTATACAGCTACAACACAGCTTCTCTGTGTGTCTCTCTCTTAAAGGGATAGTGCTCCCTTCCTAAAGGGTAAGTACACCAACTTTCTCACAGGTAAGTATTAACAAATGATGTTTGTAACCATGGTAATAACAAAATAATGAATTAATTAAAGCACTTATTTTAAACATCTTTTTAACTGGAGACACTGATACGAAATCAGCAAGAAATAAATAATATTATTTCAGTACGCTACACCAGCATGGCTAAATAGCCACCAAGGTTAGTTATTATATTACCGAGTGTCTGTATGCATATCTGCTTCAGTCATGGCCATGAACTGTAAAAAACAAACAAAAAAACATGACATCACCCATTGGTTTGTGGACTCCTGTTTGAAGCCTTGAGTTTGGCATTTTGACTATCACCAACAGGTTTTTTTGGAGCAAGAAGTCACCATATTTGGTTGAGAGGGTGGAGCTAACCCCAATGCTAGCCTTAGGGTTAGGCTTGGTTAGCATGGTGCCTTTACAGTCTATGGTTAACTGTGATATTGCTAATGCTAATGCTAATTTTAGCTTGTGGAGAACGGGCTTAAAATGAAATGTACTTGCTGGAAAAACTGAACAGCTGACTGTAAAATCAAATGCTGAATAAGAATTTTTAAGTACGTAATATACATAACCAATGTTGTCATCATCGTAGTAACTTCAATCACAAAAGCCACACCCCATGGCATACCCTGCTTTATCATCTATTTTACTCTGAATGTGATCACAATTTACATCATGCTGTACTGAAGAAGCCTTTAAACTAGCCATGACTGAGTTAATGAAGCAGTTGCTGGTGGTTTCTGCTTGTTATGTAAACACATTTTACCAGTTGTTTTACTTTACCAGTTGGAGCTGATGGTCAGTTGCTAGTTTATCTGCTAACTTGCTGACTTTCATTTCGGGTTAAATTGTCATGACAGAAATATTGTGTAAAGGTATAAAGAAACAGCCAGTGTGATATTGTTCCATCTGTCATGACATCTTATAGTTGCATGTTTAAAATACATCATGTGACTGTATGTCCTGTTGCAGTAGCGACTGTTCATGCCATACTCTGTTCAAGGTTCTATCAATCTAATATCAGGCTGCCTATAATTTACAGAATTTATTTCAGTCTTATTTAGATTTTTTTCTAAATAAGACTGAAATTCTAAATAAGACTTTTTCATTTTTTTCATTTTTTATTTTATTCTTTATTGTGGATTTCCAGGTGTTGCAGCTGAGAGTTGTACCGCTGTTTTTTTCCCTGGGTCTCCTTTCAGCAAACAGTTCCTGGTGCACCTCCTCAGGTAGCTCTGGAGTATGTCACAATGAGTAATGAAAGCCACCTTTCAGAGAAACTGTATTTCAGGTACTTGTATCTGCAATTTCATTTTTTCATTCTGAATTTTTATCCTGAACCTTATTGGTGCAGCATTACTGCAGCTACTGCATCTAGCTGTTGGTCAATCTATTGATCCTCCTTTGCCCAAAACCTGCCAAAATACTCTCATACAGAAAAAGGGCCAAAGCTGGTGAAGTGTTTCAGGAAAATGAATGAGCATTTTTCAAAATTGTTGCCACCCTGCTCTCCATGAGTTGAAAATGTCCAGAAATGTCTCAGTCCTGACTGTATCTCATTTAAGAATGTCAAAGATGTTTTGCATGTATTGTCAAAAGTTTATGATCTCTGTACAGTCTGTGTTTTTACCATTTACTTGCTAATTAGATTAGTTAATGACCTCATTAGTATAATTGATTATGTTTAATATGTCCTTTTGATTATGGTGAGACATTATACAGCTCAAGTGCCCTATAAGAAAATACCATCCCCTCTCACTGCTGATAAAAAGGAAATGTTCTCACATGATGAGACAAGTGGGGCTCTTTTTGTTCTACAGGTGCCCTTTTCAGATGGAAACAAGAGTTTTTAACAGGGTATTGCTAACAATGGTTTCACTAATTAAACTTCTGAATCAATTCCAACTACAAACAATTTTATAATCATTTAGAGCTGTAGCGTTACCTCATAAGCAAGTGGATGTCTTCCATCAGCAGCAGCATTTAGCTTGTAGAGAGAAAAAAAATTAGTAAGCTAATGACACAAACGAGTCAAAAAAGAAAGAGGGGCTGGCTGTTTAATTATGATCACCATTGTGTCTGTGATTGCCAATCCAAGTGGAGGAATGATTAGCAGGCAAGCAGGAGGAGGAGAGTGTCAATATTTAATAGTGTGGCTCCTTCAAATTGAATGAAATTCCTTTTTATGAACACAGGGGGGTACATAATCGTATACCCCAGCTCTGTCTTTGACAGTTGCCTTCTGCACTCCTTTCAGCCTGCTCTGTTTGGGCCTTTGCAATTGATGTGTGATGTTTTTGTCTGCTGGCTATTATCAGGAGGTTTTTTTTCTGTGTGTGTGTGTGTGTTTTTTTGGTGCTTATTTTGTGTGTTATGCTGTTTCTGATCCTCCTTGCTCTCTTGTGTTTGTTATCTACCTTTGGATTCCATTAGCACAGTGACAGAGAGGTTATTACAGCCAGCCCAAGTATTTTAATACAGATTAGATGTATCTGTGATGCTTTTCATATGCCTGCCATCACGCTATCCCTCAAGTTATTGTCTGGGGCCCTTTTCCTAAAGTTGTTGATATGGTTTCTGTATGCTCATGTAATGCTATCTGTAGTCTGTGCACTTTGCCATGGTGAATAACAGTGTTTGACACAACTAATAAGGCCTTTCATTTTGATGGAATTCTCTTTTAGTTCATCCATGCTAGCTGGAGCCTGTGCTTTCTCTTAGTGAGACAGAGATGTTTGCTTGGGCTATGGGTGGAGCTGAGAGACAGATTGCGTCAAACAAAAGTGCTGCGTTTTGCAGGCTGGGCAAGCACTCTCTGCCACTTTCCACTCCTAAAGGTTATAAAACACACTGCAATGTACAATGGTTGAGAATTTGAGAATAATAATTACTTTGCAAAATTATCTTTTCCATGCATGATTTCCCGGTGATACGATTCAATTACATTGACAAGCAACCCTTTCAGAAACAACTGGAGCCTGATTTTAATTGAACAGTGAGTCAGTGCTCATTTCCACTAATTTGATTGTCACACTCCTGAATTGCATTTGATGATCACATAAAACAAAGCCAGTGAGATAATCATTCACAGTGTAATGTCGTACTTATTTTAATCTTAAAGAATACAACAGATTTGCCATGCAGGTAAGAAAAGCTGTCAGTCCAAATCAGGCCGAGCCTGTGGAGCATTCATCACAAGACAGGAAAAGCTGGAAAAAGGACTTAATGGTTTTGTCTTTCCACATCTCACCATGTGCTTGTCTGAATGCAATTAAGTGTCCTCTGGTGGCAGCATTCATTACCATGCCAATGTACCTAGACTGACTTGAGGTGAACGCATTTACATTTCTGTGCACCCATTATGAATCCATAATGCTTTCATGTGTCCTGTCGGGTAAGATTTAAAGCAAGAGAATAGGATGACTTGTCCTCTGTTTGCCATTCTATTATGTCCTAGTCGGTGGTGTCTTGCTGGGAAGGTGGAAGATGAATCAGTGACTCACCTGTGTCTGTCACCCGACACAGCTGTAACTGACCCTCTCTGCCAGAGCCAGGACAGAGACAAAATATCACAGCACAACTAATTGCAATAATGAAACCTGGCAGCCAAAAAGCTTATGATAAAACTATGAAATTGTGACGATGAAAAATAAGTTTTAAGTTTTTATTACTTTACTAAATTGTGTTGTCTACATACTGCATTGTTGTATAGAAAAAGCTTTTTTCCCTTTTTTTTTTTTTTTTTAATTACTACCTAACCTAACCTACTGACTTTTTATATGAACGCACAGCAACTTAGAAAAAAATAAATTAAATTTCAAGGAAGACCATGACTGAGCAAACAATTTGCAGACACAGATGCATGACTATCTTGAATACAAAATGTCAGGACCCTTCCATTAGAGATATGCTGACATTTTATGAGCCACCTCTTCCACACAAAATTTTGCAGATATGTGATGTATTAATAGTCACCTAGTACTTAGGAATGTCAGTCATCTTAGGTGTGGATTAAAGGAATTAGGTATTTGGGTAAGATAGCCCTTTAACAAAAATGTGTGCACAAGGGAAAGGTGGTGTGTGTGTGTGTGTGTGTGTGTGTGTGTGTGTGTGTGTGTGTGTGTGTGTCTGTGTGTGTGTGTGTGTGTGTGTGTGTGTGTGTGTGTGTGTTCGTTATGTGTGTGGTTTGGAGGGGAAGGTATTAGCTGAGTACAATTGCAGCTTTTCAGTGTTTGTAGCCCACTGGGTGAACATGCAGCACTGTAATTAATTTCATGTCACTACAGTTTGTGTCTCTGCAACTTTCTGTAGAAACAAATGGCTTTACAAAGGCTGGAGACCTGAGAGGTGAAGGCAAATAGTATGTGTAAGCTAATGTAATGTAGGTTAGCTTTGTGTGTTAGTGCCTACTTAATGATATGACTTTTTAAAAACAGTGTTATTATTATTATTATTATTTAGAACATGTCTGTTATGCTCATTTAGCTTGCCATTTGTTCTAAAGGTTCTCTGCTATGTGCCATGAGTTTATGATGTCCCCTTTAATGATGTTCTCTTGGTTAACAGGAAGTCTGTTTGCCTGTAGAGTATGTATTCTTATTGTTCAGCAGTGAAGAAAGGAAAATGAATGGGATGTTTGTGCTAGAAAGAGAAACAAAGTGTGCGTGACAGGATTTGGCAAGAGTTCATACTGCAAAAAATCGGAACACATTTTCCAGCACGCATCATGGTTTACTTTACTTTAAAACATTAAGAAGAATGTGTTCACATTTGCGTACTCAGTGTGAAGCAATGCATATTTAATGTCTGCTCCTGTCACCTCACATTTAATTGGTGTATGGCGAAAGGACAAGACCTTTTCAGGGTTATGTTAAAATTTCAGAGGAGATATTCACTGCAGAGAAATCTCACTATGACACACAGAACTGTAGGATATGATTGAGTATATTGTCCATTTATTACTTATATCTACATTAGACACTAAAGATCTGACATTATAAATTCATATTCAAAATGAACTCTTGGATATGGATGGAAAAGATGTCACTGATTTTCTATGTATTTTACAAAATATTTTGATCTGATTAAGCTGAGTGCATTTGGTGAGCTCCTGTTTTTGTTTGTATGGGTGAAAAAGTGATTCTACACAGATAAATAGGCTTTAGTGCTGCAGGGGTCTTGCAGCACTAAAGCACAGACTCATTCTCCCCCCAGGTGGTACCATTGCCTGTGGTGGCAGAAAAGTAAGGGCCGTGACCACAGCGTTTCAGTTGGTGCTACCCCAACAGGAGAGATGGGGATTGAGATAAGGGGGCACCCCTAGCCCCAGCCTGCCTTCACTGCTGTGTGCAGGTGCACTGTCAGTGGGGCACCAACAGTAACACCCAGGTGATAAGACAGAGAGAGAGCAAATCAAACAGAAGAAAGACATAGCGCCTCCATCTGGCCCAGGTTTTGGTAGTTTAACACTCTTTGTTGCTTTGTTCAAAGCAGATTCAGTCAATATTTCCTTATGGGTCACTGTCATATAAAGTGGACTCAGACACAAACACTTTTAAAAGGTAGAGCTTACGGCCCAATGATAAAATAAACACGATATAATCAAAATTGTAAATTATAAAATAAATGTAATATGGTAAGCACAGCTGTGTAAGGCAATAGCCAGAAAGGGCACTATGAAAAATATTGTCAGATCTCTTTCAACACAGGGTTTGGATATGATTAGCACCATTTCCATGATGGGCTTAAACTGCTGGAATTTCTTTTCTAAAATGCACAGCATCTAAATTTCCTATTGGGCCTTGGCTTTTTGTAAGACTATATTTAAAACCCTGACCCAACAAGCTGCTCGGCTGTTTAGCCAGTTAAGTTGGATGTACTGCCAAGCAGACAGCGGCTGGAGTACACATGAAATTGTACAAGCGACATTTGGCATTACCATGACATTCGCAACAAAATAACTTTTAGCTCAGCTAGATGGGTAATTGATGATGATCAAGGTAATGGGTAAGAAAGTGATGTTTTTCACAACAAACAGAACTTAACTGTGCACATTGAGGATAGGCGAGGTGACTTTAAGTTACCTGACTGATGTGATTTCAGGCCTGGATGGAGGGCAGAGTAATTTATCAATTTCATGGGCAGATGATTCACTTTTCTTCATCTTCCCTTTCCTGTTATGTGTCTAATCCTATCCCAGATCTCTTGTTGATTGAAGAAAAACAAACAAATACAAAGACTGCACATTGCCACTGTGCCATCATAATGATGAAGAATAGTATTCAGATTATTTAGTAAAAGTATTGATGCCACAATGAAAAGTTCTCCATTACAAGTAAATGTCTTGCAATTAAAATAACTCTTTATAGACACAAGAACATTTCAGAAGAATGACCCTGTCAGTGTTACATTTTATACTATTGGATTAGTTATGTATTAGCATAGAAAAAGCATTTAAGTGTCGTAGCTGGTTGAGATGGAGATCATTTTAGCTACTTTATATGGTCATTTTCAAAATCTTAATCTGCAAAGTAACTCTAAAGTAGATTTGTCAAATAAATGTAAAGGACCACAAAGCACATTATTTATGAAATGCAGTGGAGCACCAGTGTAAAGTGGCTGTAAGTAAGAATTGCACTTAAGTATTTGAATAAATGTATTTACCCTTGCAGATAAATTTACATAAGCTATCTGACTCAAGAGCTGATCATCACTCTTTAAAAGGTATAAAGTAACATCAGAAACATCTAAACCTTGGTAAAAAAAAACCAAATCATGAGTATATTATATCATGTTTATTTATTTTTGAAGCACTTTGTGACATTGGTAAGAAAAGTGTTGTATATATTATTATTATCATGTGTGTTTTAATTAAAGAGCCGTTGATGTATTAGTTAATCAGGTCTGATGTTTAAACTAAAATGATCAAATGACTAAGCAGTATAGCAAACATAGCAAGCATCATTTTAGAGGAATAGTTCCTTTCTTCTTTGGATCAATCAGGAAGCCTCTTCCTTTTCAGGATCTGTCTCACCATATTAACACCCTTGAGCTCCAGCTTACATCGATAAACACTCATCTCATATACTGCAATCTGACTTGTCCCCAGTGAGCCAAAAATATTTTATAGCCGATGATCACTTTAATAAGTCCCAAGATAATGTGTCAGATGTAAACACAGATCACCAGCGTTTTCCTCTGGGAGTTTTTTCTTCAAGAGATACCCTGATGCCAAATGAAAGACCAACTTTCCTTTGTGCACAGTGAAACAGACTACTGTGAGTACAAACAGTACTGTGCCGTGTGCAGCCACTGGTCCAAGCATATCATGTCATTTGTAATTCTATTGCTGAGAAAGTTTTTTCCTGGTCTATTTAAGATATGGGTAAAAAAATGGTGCCATTAATATTGTATTATTTTGCCCTTTCCCAATATGCCTCCATGAACTGCTTGCACCCAGGGTGTAATCAGTGAAGGTGGTAGGAATTTGTTTCCCTCTGGCAGGAAAGTTGGTATTTTTCTCGTCCTGTGGGTGTCACTGTTACCACGTCTGAAGCACTGAGCCCCTAATGTCTAAGCACTAATGCACTAATGTCTTATAGTGACGGCTGCATACAGACCACAGAATTTCTGCAACACTGAACATATGCACACATCCAGACACATGACCTGGACACACACACACGCACACACACACACACATTCACACACACACACACGCACACACACACACACACACACACACACACACACACACACACACACACACACACACACACACACACGCACACACACACGCACACACGCTCTATACATGTATGAGCACATACACGCAGGACTGAGGCAAAGTGGAGGGAGCTCTGCACTCGTTCCATGAGAGACTGTTAAGGCGGAACTTCGGCTTTGCTTTCACTTGTTAGACAAACAGAGGAAGACAACCAAGCAATTGGTCTAAAATAGCTGCAATAGTAAGTGCATTTCATAGCTTTGAAGATAGAGGAGAAGCCCTGCTGGTGTAAGTGAGCTTTGCATTATTGTCATAATAGACCATTCTGGCCTGTCATGTTATTCAGAGCTTTAGATAAATGGACTCTGGTGGCTGTGATTCACAGATGGGTTAGGGTTAGGGTTTACTTGATTTACTCTTGCTGATATATATTCAAACATGGAATTTGATTTTCATATCCATTAGCTCTTCCACATTTACACATTTACATCTTTGGAGCAGGCAATTCTGATACATGTTATGATTTGGTATTAAAAAAAAAAAACATAATAGCAAGGCATCATGTCATGCATCATGAAAGAGAGAGAAGTACAGTGTAAGCGACAGGGTTCAGTATGCAGGCAGTGGATCTCTAGAGCAATATTTTTTAGGAGTTAGCCATGTCCCTCGGTGCAGACAGTCACCTTGCCAATACTCAGGATGGCACCACCTGTCAGGGCTTGCCTTGGGCACCAGACAGAGCCCTTTGTGGTCGAGACTGGATTTTGTGGTGGATCAGTAGGATTTACAGGGATAAACAGACTGCCACTGTTTACTTCCATGTACGCTGCTGTAAACTCAATTTGGTTGTGCTGCTCCTCATCTCTACTTTACCTGCTTGAATCCCGACGTGGACAAGACAGGAGGGAGACAGTGGAGAAGCAACAGTGGGAGGCTATTTCTAGCTCAAGTCAAGTCTGTAGTGACTTTTATTCAGCCCTTTTCTAAGTGCTAAAAACTTAGCAGCCCTTGCTCTGTCAGATGATTTATAATAGGATTTTAATGACATATGAACTTTGTGATTTTTTTATTGCAGCTTGTATTATGTCAAATGAACATGACCTTTACATATGGAACATAAGGTTTGGTCATTATTGTGGATCAAAGGAGATTTGACAACAGTTGTTGCGATGACATATGACACAACCTTTTTCTTGACCTTGTGCAACCATGCATGGCTGTATTTTTCAGAATCGGTATGTTGGGATGTGAAGCAAAAGCTACCATAAGTAGGTATCTGAATGTGTTAACTTAAATAAATGTCTTGGGGATGCCTTAGACTAAATCAGATAGATTTTTCTTCTTTTCCTATATTCCCCCAACAGTAACAGATGAATTCTTCACCGGTTGAAACAACATTAACAGTTTACACTCAAGCCAGCAGCTGTGAGTGATTGTAGGCTGTCTTGGCACAGCAGTGCTTAGAGCTAAATGCTTGATAACATCAACACCGAGAATGACAAAGCTAACATGCAGATGTTTGACAGATTGTCCTGTTCACGATCTTAGTTTAGTATGCTAAAATTTTCTGATTAATTTTAAGTATAGTATTTGGTTATAACTTGTAGCAGTGGACTAATTTACTTGATGATGGTGTTAGATGAAGATACAGTTATATTTAATCTTAAGAGTAACGTGTTTGTTCATAATTTTGCAGCAATCCATTCAATAGTTGTTTAATTATTTAATTCAAAACCTTGAATATGAACCTCATGGTATGGATTCATTGTCTCAAAACCCTTCCAGCATGTCTGTGGCACTGTTTGATGCCTGTCTTTAACTATAGTGTCTTTTGTTGTTGCTTTGTTTGACATTTACCATTGACACACAAGGAATTTCCAAAAGCAAAATTGATTAAAACTAAAAACTTAACCATGAATCACCAAATTTTGTATCAATCCAGCAAATAAATGTTGCGATAGTTCATGTTCAGATACCATGTATATATATGTATACCAGGCTAAATTGGAACTTTTGTCTGCTCGCAATCAACAGAAAACACTGTCTACACAATGAAACAAAGAAAGAAAGAATATGGGTTCTTTAATTTGGATGCGCATCCGCTTGGAGTACATTATCTGTTCATATTGTTACCTCCACACAGTATCCAGTAACTATCCCCTGTGCTATTGTGCTACTGTGAGATAACACCTATAGAAACCTAGATTGAATGTTAGTGGAAAAGGGTGAGAGCAGGTAATTCACTGGGGTAATAAAGTAGCCAGCTCCCAATACAGAATTGAATTAGATTCACAACACAACTTCTAGCTTGCCGTAACCACCTCCCTCACATCCACTTTAAAGCATAAACAGAGTCGTCTGCGATATCCTGTACATATACCAGCACAGACTGAGAGCTAATTCACATTAACCACACGCTTCCTACAGTAATACTGATTTAAACAACAATAGGCTAAAGAGATGGCTGTCTATGCTGGCTGATCATATCATTCGAGAAAATAGCTTTCCATAACGACACAATCAGTGTCTTTTTGTATAGAAAAACATTTTAGGTCTATGTGCTTGTCTGCAGTTTTGTATATATTTAATTCCCCTACATTTCTGTCGTGTGCCCATAGTGGTCTAATCTTATTTGCTACAGTTGATTTTCTATTATTTTCCAGGACTCTTAGTCATTTATACACCTGTTGTTCAGAGGAAAATTGGATGAATGACTGCAGGTGCAACATGATTCATTCAACCTGCTGCAATAAAAAAAACAGCATAGCTGCCTTAATATTCATCAATTCAGCATTGTCTCCTTCCACCTGGGGAGGTGGTCTAATGTGACACAGCTGTATGTTTGTACCATGCTTTTTCTCACAAGTGGGGGCTGACTTGTCAGCCTTTATCTCTAGTCTTACTCCCCAGTGGCCCTCTGCAGGCTCAGGACAATCAACACTTGTTTGGGCAAAATAGGGAGAGAGGGATCTTTGACATGATGCTGAGGATTCTCTAGGTTCATTCATCCTTTCCTTCCCTGGGAGACCCCATGCAGACACAGTCCAGGGCACAACAGGAGAAAATGTATGCTGTGTTTGGAGGTCAACTATTCCTTTTAATTTTTAATAACAGTCTGGCGTCTGGGTATCTTGACCTTACAATATTTATGAAGCCTGTATCTGTTGCAGACAGGATATAAAATGCAATAAATGCTACTATATTTCCTCTTGACTAATTAGGCCTGGAGTCATGGCTATCAGTGTGACCCTGTGAACGAGGCTTCCAGGCCTGGCCAGTGCAATGAGGACAAAAGGAAATTGTGATATGCAAGGCACCTTGCATAATGGGCCCATCTCAAGCCCTCTTCAGAATAGGCCCTCAATGGTGGCTTACAGACAAAGTGAAAAAAGTAATTTTGTGTTTGGTTTACGGTTGGAGTCCAAGGGCTGAGCGATATGTATCACCAGAGGAACATTTTGTGCTTTGAAACCTCACAGTGGCTGTAGCAGACAGGAAATGAGACAGGGTTTTTCATTTCCCTGTTGCTATCTTCACTCACAAACTAAATAAGGACCCCTTTGCCACAGGGCCCCGATTACATCTACCTACCATTCACATTGCAAAAGGAAGACGGCAGTTCTGTAATCATGAAATGTAATCTACATCATGAATTTCATATTCATGGTAAATGCTAAAAAGCAACAGGGTCAAGAGCTCAGGGGATAAAAAAAAATACTGGTGAGATAATTGATTTCACTCTCTAGACAGTCTTGGTTCTAGTGGGATGTGAGAAGGATGGAGTGATTGAAACGCCAGTAAGCTGTGAAGATGCATGCTAAATGATGGATAGATGTCATCGCTTAAGTAACAAGCAAAGCTGTCAGATTTTTATCACCCTATTATATTGTTGCAGCTGGCTGAGGCCCAAATTGCACCTCTCTTGTCTTGAAGTAATTTCCAGCTTGCACCTTCTCTGTTTCCTACTTTCTTTTTTTTCAAAGCAATGTATGTATGCATGTATTTTCAGAGTCCTCTCTACCTATCACTCTGGATTTTTCTAAGCATACAAGCAGTGCAGGCAGCTTTTTATGTGGGGGTGGGGGGCCAGTGGGCTTTATCCTTTACATTAAAACCTAAACCTGTCATGTGCTGTGCAGTTATTTAATATTTACTCCTCCTCTTTGTTCCTTATTTTTCAGCGGCTTTTCCTTCCACTCGCTCTTTATAACTGCAGAATTTCTCTCCCAAGACACCTCCCACATGCCCTCTCCCATTTGTCTCTCTGATTAATATAAAAGCTGCTCCCACTTGGCCCACTATTTCACTGAAAAACCAAACAATTGGTGGCTATTTGATTGGCCTTGGCCTTCATGGATGCAGGAGGAATTCAGGGGAAAAAGCGAAAGCATTTGATCTATTCATCCATCCGCATGGAAATCAATGGGCTCTGTCTCTCAGACACACCCCCACTGTCCATGCACACTTTTTTTTACCACAGGAATTTTGCCCACCATCTGAGTCAGCTGCACAAGTGTAAAGTGGAGACTGGCAGGGGCATAGAGTCCCACTGTTGCAATAAACATTATCATCTGCATACATTCAAATGATATGATAACATATTTAAAGATAAAAGGCTATTATTCCTCTAAAAATTCCCACTCTCAGTAATACTGATGTGAAACAGGATTAGCACAATCTGTATATGAAGAGGAGGGACTGAGAGATATATTGGCAACTGTTAAGTTTTACAAAGCTTATTCTGGTCTACACTATAGCTGTTGTGTGAAGCTACAGCACACTGCATGCTTTTGTTCCTTTCCAAATGAGAGTAGCAGGTTTGCCTCAGAATTAATTGGATGCTTGTTAACCCTTTAGATTGTAATGAAAAAGTTACACTGCTCATTGTGTCTTTCATCTTTGATTTATAACTTTACTCTACTGACTATTTCTATTATTATTTTTGGGACTTCATCACAATGACATCATAATGTAAAGTCAAGGGAGGAAATCCTAAAAGAAGTGGTTTTGAGGTAAGCAGATTTAATATTTTGACTGTACAAAATAAGGCTTGGTGTTGTTTTTTAAAATGAGGATATACATATACAAACTTTTTTACTGTTAATATGAAAATCATATGGAGGGTGATCCATAAGTTTGAACAAAAAAATAACAAATACTTTTATTTGTAATATGTGAAAATGTAAGAGTATAATGTTTGAGGTAAGATGCATCATTTTAAAAACAATACAAATAATTTCTGTATGTTATGTACCGTTTGTGACATTTATGTTACAGTTAAAGTAAGAGCAATGTCAAAAATGGGTTGATATTTGTTAATCTTATGAATAAATACCAAGTTTGTATGATCAAAATGACTCATGAGGCCAGATGCCCCATGGAGGCTTCTTTCCCTGGTAGGGGGCATCTTCCCTGGGCAATGGGGGAAGGTGCCCCTTTAAAAGATTTTAAAATCAGTTTTATAATAAAAAAACTTGTAATCTGTTATGACTTAATTACGACCTTAATGTGTTCATATAAGCATATTTCCTGTGTACATATTTTATTGATATTTAAATTATATATGTTTAAAAAGAAGATATTGTCCTTCTTAAGTCTAAACATGCCAATACATTAAATAAGTGTAGACATAGGAGAACAGGCAATTGTAAATATATTTTAAGATAAACTTGTATTGGAAAAACAAACATTTCTGATGTAGACAGACAACATGTCATACAAACTAGGCCATAAACAGACCCTTATGAACTACGTAGTAGAAATTAATTATTTATTTTTATCCTTATTCATTCATTTAATTTATTATTGTAAGATGCTTACCCTGGTACTTCATTAGTATGTGCCATATCATATGATTGAAGACTACTACTAAGTCATTTAACCTACCTCCAAGTACTGTATATTACACATAACCTACAGCATTGTGCAGAGGTGATACAAAAACAGTACAAACCCCAGCATTTTTAATTTGTAAGCAAATATGTGCTGCTATTTCAGGGCTACAGACATGGCAGTCATTGCTTGGTCCTGGTGTGTAGCATAAAGGACGTGAAAAAAGCATAATGTTGGCATCAGGGCACATTCTGAAGGAAGAGAAGGACGCAAAGTGAAATGCTGATTGAAAAGAGGAGAAAATCAATCAAGCGAGCCTCTCTGATTGACAGTATGCCAAGGTGTTTTCTGTGGAGGTGTCAAGAACAGCACAATTGTTCTCCCCCGTCCTCCCTCTTCCTTTCTGCCCCCCCATCCCTCTCTCTCTCTCTCTGTCTCATCCATCACTTGCCTCTTCACCCATCATCACACTGTCGTCTTCTCCTAAATGTCTCACCAAACTCCCCCAACGTGTCTCTCACTTTTCACTCCATTGTTCCACCTCTTACACTATCCCTCACATACCCTCCTTTTTTCTTTCCTGGTTGCTCCCTCATTTTCTTAGCAGAGATGCATTCATTGCGAGCCATTTAAGGCTGCAGACTGACACTCCTTTAATCTTGTTTTTCGGTAACCTTCAGAATGGAAGAAAGAGCTGCTCCACTTGTGTTACCTTTATACAACTACACCAATCCATCCTTTATTTCCATGCTTTGGCATTGCTCAACCCCAGTGAGGTGGCTGTTTTCTGTTATTTGTTTTCATTATACTCTGATATATTACAGTGGCAGGAAAAACAGTGGAGGGGAAAGGCAGTGGGCCACCATCAATGCTACCAATGCATGTGTAATCCCTACAGGACCGAGAATGCAGGATGGCAGGAATATGCAGGGCATGGCCACATTAATGGGAACATCTCTACAAATAATTCTGCCACTATAATTGCATGAGCTGCTTTTTCTAAAAAAAAAAAGGGTATACATTTGTGTAAGACCTGTTAATTAATGTTAAAATACTTTTTAATTCTGGAAGATTCTACTGTAGGTGTTGTGACATAAATATGTTATTTTTATATTTTGATTCCATATGGGCAAAATATTATCAGTAACAATTAAAAACACACTAAATTTCCTCACTACTGATTGACTATAATTTATTTATTTTTTTATTGCACAAGCATTTAAATTACTGCACAGGCATGTACTGACAAAAGATAAAATTACATTGATATACAAAAGGTGATATGCTCTGTACTGTATGTGGTTACCATAGTTAGGCTTTTAACTTTCTTAACCGCCTGGTCTCCTGAAAATCACAGAAGCATTTAACTGTAACTGCAAAATGTAAAAAGTCAAAACAAGATGGGAGCCATGTTAGCAGCTCTTTGAGGCGGTATAAAGTGGTGCTTTGAGGAAAACACTAGTGTCAGCATCATGCAAACAGCATCTAACATTCTCATTGTGAGCATGTTAACTCGTGCTCACAAAAACAAACATTTGCTAATATACACTAGATGAAAAGTTAGGCAATGACCAAAGTCATAAGGATTCTGTTGCCCAAGAAGGTCTGTACAAGATTTCATGTTCACATATAATAATATGTGAAATATGTAATAATAAACTAGCTAGTTACTTGGAAAAAGCCGGGACCTGGGGGGGGGGGGGGGGGGGGGGGTTATCCTTTATTTGATAAGCTGTAGATTTCAGTTCATTTGGGATTGTTTTTCTTTTCCTTTTTTCTCAAACATGCGGTAAAATAGCTGTGTCTTGTAATCCATGTGTGATGGGTCAGATGATGTTTGGCATAACAGAAATAACACAAAAACAAAAGTAAACTATACTTTATTGCAAAAAATGGCGAGACTGTCATTTCTGACCTCTCAGAGCTGCATAAGGACATTTTTATACTGGTTGAATTATTTGTCTAACATTGACATCCATAATTATAATTCAACATTTTTACCTGTCTGTAAAGTCTGCACTTCTGTATGAAACGTGCAGAGAAGACATATTGACTCAACCATCCCTGAGTGCCCTTGCCGGCTGGCTTCTGCCTTGATGCTAATTATAATGGGAAGACAAAGTCTCCCCAGCAGGCAAGTAAAGAGAAATATAGTAGGATCACCAAAATGATGAATCATGTCTTTTAGTTCCGCAGCTATAAGGAGTTCATTATTTTATCACTCACTGCTCTCAGCATGCAGTCATTTGGCACTAAAATGATGAATTGTGTTTGTTTAACAATAACAACAGGAGAAAACTTTTCTATAAGGCAGGGGACAAAGTGTGTTTTGTTTAATGATGACACTTTGAGGCCCTGTGGAGCACGAGAGTAGACAAACATGAACATATTTGCAATTGAAACATATTGAATCACCGTCCAGTGCATTAGACCGTGAGTTACACTTAAGAAGTAGTAGTATTTTTGTCATAAAAAAAACAAAAACTTGTTCTCCTGAATGTTCATTGCTGGAATGTTATTTCACTCAACAGTTATTATTTAATTCCACGTTAGTCAGTTATAAATATTTAAATTTTAAGCGAAATCATCACATGATATGTGATATTTGCCTTCACTGAAAAATAAAACCAGAAGAGTGCAGCCATGGGGTGACAAGCTGGCCTACCGGTTAAGGTGCATACATACATACAAAACGGCAACCTGTATGGTTTGATTCAAGCTTTCCTATCTACCTGCAGTTTCCACTATCAAATAAAAGCAAAATAACAAAGTTTTGACCTAAATGCTAATGGAAATATGCTTACATGCCCAAAATGAGAATGTTCCAACACAATGTTAATTATGTTCACCACCTTACATTAGGGTACGAATATGCAAACTTATTGGCAGGAAACACCAAAGTACATGTTGGCTAAGAATGTAATTATTTTTGCAGGTATTTTGGACAAATTGAAATTTTGAGCAGATGATGGCACTATAGTTAAGGGATGAACAAAGTTATAACATTCTGTCTTACATTAACGAAAGAGTTCACATAAAACATAATGCCGTAACTACTGCTGAGGATTTACATGTGCCACTAAAATACACTAAAAACTGTCGTTCATCAATAAAAAGCTATAACATGTAACTTCCCCTAAAATTACCAATTGTTTTGTGTTATGGATAAAACGAACGGGATACAATGTGTTAATTTGGTCATTTTAGTTGTTGGTTGTTGTATTTTTGAACTTTGGACGGAGCCAGTCTCGCTTTTTCCCTGCAAAAATAAGCTAAACTACTACTTGCTCCAGCTCCACACTTATTGCAGAGGCAAGAAAATAAGTGTATTTCCTCAAATGTCAAACATCATATTTATGATATGAACTTTTAAAATTCGTATATATATATATCAAAAACATTAAATGTAAAGTATATTCTTAGAAATCTTGGTTTCTACCTAAGTAGCTTAGCTTTGGCAAATTGTGGAGAAAGAGAAACAAATCGCGAGCGTATGGAGGTAATTCTAGGCACGGTAGCTCTCGTCATACCTTGGGATGCTTTAATAAATCAGTTCCTAGAGAAAATGTGAGCAAGATGCCTGATTTGTAAGCTGTGAAACTGTCCACTACCTTGCTCTCCATTTGCTATTAGGAAAAAAATCTAACAGTGACTATATCAGTGCCAAATCGTTCTCACTGACATATGAAACCTTGAATGCAAGTGATGAGTTACTTGAAATCGGTCATCTCATGCTATTGGATCTCTAACACAAGGCAAATGGACTAGCTACTAATGATCTATTTCTATATTTCGACATGTAGCGTGTAGAAATTTTTTTATTATATCATAATAATGACTGAAGAATCACAATTTAATCATTTATTCAATTCACAGAGAGCTTATGCTCTAACATCTTAGATTAAATAAAAACTAGTCAGCAAGTTGCAGCACAGGAATGAAAGAGACAAAATGGGGAAAAGACTTGAGGATGGCTGGGTTGTCGGATTGGATAAGAAATAAGTGAAATGAAAGAAGAAAGGAATAATCAATGAAAAAGAAAGAGAATAGAGGAGGCAACAACTTGTGATGTGAAAGTAGAGAGAAGGAAATCAATAAGACTGGTCTTCTGATTAGAGACACCCAACTTAAATGTGATAGTATAGTTCTCTTGTGGGCTGTAGTGATAGTGATAGTCTGTCTCTTTGACAGATGAATTGAATCATCAGATCTCCTGTCCATATTGGAATATTATAGCATATTGGTCTCTTCAGAGTCCAATATGCTTCCATTTAGACAAATGTTTCCTGGCCAAATAAGTAAGTAAGTAATTCTGTAGCAAGAGTGTCAGACATTCAGTGCAGTACAATGCAGTGATAAGTTGCGGGGGGGAGGGAGTATGATTGTTTAGACAGAAGATTAGAAGGAAAGTGTTGATGGTGAGTAGAGGTGAAGGAGCCAGAGGCAGAAATAAGAGCACAGCCATATCAGAAGGATGCAGTAAGAAGAAAGGAAGAAAGATGTAATAGGAATGAAAGGGCACTCCTGCTGTTGATAATTGGGGTAGTGATGTGCCAACACAGTCTGAGAGGTTTTCCACCTGAGGGTACTATACCATGAGGGCCCAGACACTGAAACCACATTATAGCTCTCTTGTGCGTACTTGCCAGTTCCCTCATCTGGCTTGAGCTTGAAAGGAGGAGAATCCTGCAAAACACATCCACCTGTGATCCAGTGTGCAACGGTGCGGCAAGTTTTTCTGTTGAGTTTGAGATAACACCAGTGTGGCCAATTCCAGAAAGCGCTTCACAGAAATACAACAATACATCCTGTCAGTTTGCTATGCTCTATTTGTCTTTTTTCAAACTTAATGCCTCTTTATTTGATTATTCCTTTTCTTGCTCTTCTACACCTGAATGACAGCATGTGGGGTTGGTTTAATGCAAATGGCTTCCAGGTACTTAACTGAGTTGATTTCCCTTTTAACACAAACCTTTCCTGTACAATTAGAATAATAAAATCAGCTTCAGAAAATTTTCTATTTTTCGATTTATTAATCACTACTAGTTTTCCATGGCCCGCATTAATCCAAACAACATTGCGTCAAAACCATTCTATCACATAATAATTATAGATGTGCTTCTGAAAAGGCACTAAATGTGATAAAATGTTGCTCATGGATACATCAATTGAGTGTTACACCGAGACTGGGTCAGATTTTGAAAATGTGGCCCTATCTATTCACTGTTATGTATGTTCTGAGATTATTGTCAGCAATAATGTTATATGTGATGACAGCAAATGTTCAAAATATAGCATGTACGTGGGCAGTGGCGGCTGGCCAATAGAGGGCGAGAGGGCGCCGCCCTCCCTAGTGTTTTTGATTATTATTTTAAAAATGAAAATTAACAATAATCACTTATTTTAAGTAAATTGTGTGTTTAAATTTGCAACAACATATCATATATAAAATATAAATCATAATTTTCGGAGAAAAAAGCTCCCTGCTGAGTGGCTGGGGCTACAGGAAAATCGCAGCAGCCAGCAAATTAATGACAAGAGATTCGCACATAGCAACAGGAATTTATCCAATCAGCGTCGTCGATTCTGATGCCTTAACAGCGATAAAGATATCGCCCCAAGGCAAGTTTGCGGCCACGGGTGAGAGAGTGGGATTTCTGGTGACATTGCTGCTGTGATGTGATGTCTCTGCCACAAGGGGGCACTGCTGTAACAGTCAACAGCTTTGTGTGTAAGTTATTTGTTTCCAATTTGGTTCTAAACTTTTGTTTGTGCAATATGCTATTTATGTTTTGTATAATGGCGCTTTTCCACTACACCGTTCCAGCACAACTCGCCTCGACTGGACTCGCCTCGGTTCTTTTTGCGTTTCCACTAGGGAAAGTACCTGATACCTGGTCCTTTTTTAGTACCTGCTCTGGTGAGGTTCCAAGCGAGCCAAGCCGGTACTAAAATGTGACGTCGACACACTGCTGGCCGCTGATTGGTAGTTGTCGCTGGAAGCGTCATGAGCCGTCCAACACAAGAATCAAACCCGGCATTTTTAAATACCGGCAGCAGCGTTACAACCATAGTTACAGCCATACGGCTCAATTTTCTTGCTTTATGTGAGACAGAAAGCCACATACAGCAGCAAGTACACCACTGCCTCCATGTCCTCCATTGTTTATATTGTGTTTTGTGTCGCGTATAAAACGAAGTCACGGCAGTTTCGCAGAGCCGTGCTATGACGACCCCGCCCACGTTGAGTAGGTACTTTTTTGTAATGGAAAAGGAACCGTGCCGAGGCGAGTCGTGCTGAAACTGTGTAGTGGAAAAGCGCCATAAGAATGCCTCAAGTTATTAATATTGGCATTAAATAATTACTATTTCACAGAGCACTGGTATCCAGCCGTTTATGTTCAATTGTTTTGGGATTGTAGCTCCACTACTTCCTGAACTCAATACAGCTCTTTTATTTTCCTACCTTACATTATTGGACAAACTGATTAATCCAGGTGTGTCTGACCATTGTTGATGTCACTAGTGAGGTCAGGCACACCTGGATTAATCAGTTTGTCCAATAATGTAAGACAGGAAATAAAGGAGCTGTATTGAGTCCAGGAAGTAGTGGAGCTGTGCATAAAGTTCATAAAGCACAGCCCCACCTAGAATATTTTTCACCAGCTGCCACTGTACGTGGGTAATAAGTGACATCTATATAATTAACTTATTGTTGTACATCAATGGGAGACACAAATGGATGCACATCTGTTGTCAAGATCTGCCAAAACAACATAGGAGGATAGTCGCACCTTACTCCATCGACAACTGTTTGTATTTTATTTACTTCCACACTAAGCATCGGTGAATAAAGCTGACTTCAACGTCTTCCAAGTCTCTTTAACTGACCTACAGTTCGGCATAACTCTCGGACTTCTTGGACTGGCCTAAGAGTCACATACACTGTTTGGTGCATTGCATTGACTACTGCTTGATCAGTATCGCCCGTTAGCGTCACGGCTAAGCTAACCATAACAACATTGCCAACTATGCCTGGTGTGGACAGTAGTGATGGATTTCATGATTTGTTGTCGAGATTCAGTTCTCGTCAGTCAGTTCAGCTGGAAGAATCGGTTCATATAATTCGTTCATTAGTTCGTTCAGTCATGTTTCCGGTACAACGTTATTCAGCGATGAATCATAGTGCTGCACGGTTCTCAGCTCCTCGTTCTCAAACGATCGTGCTAACGGTCAACACAACTCAGTCGTTCAAAGTTAATACATAGCTGCAACTTCATGATTATATACAATACAACAGTGGCAGAAATATTGTAACGAACTGGGCCATGTTACTGTTATGTGTTTTATTAAAAAAGAGAGATTAAGCCCAGATACCTAAGTCACTCCGTTCATATCTCTCCTGACGGTCGCGTTCAGTCAGTCACTCCGTTCATATCTCTCCTGTCGGTCTCGTTCAGTCAGTCACTCCGTTCATTCATCTCAGTCGGTCTCGTTCAGTCAGTGATTCGCTCTCAAGATGCGTTCATAGACACTCAGGAAAGCTAGCATTTAGCTTAATGTAGCCGATGCTTTTCTGTGTTGTGTTATACAGTTAGCAAGTGAGACGCACACTGGGGTTGAGCCTCTATAGGAATTTATTCTTCAGAAATAAAGAAACAAAAACAGGCGTCAAACACACAGAGCCACACTGCAACTCTCCACCGCTCAGCTCAGAGCACACATAGCTCTATATCTTTGTATATTACACAAAATATGCAGCATAACTCATACTGTTTTAAAATGAATGTGAAAATACAATGCACCATGTAAAACAAAATAAAACATATGTAAAACCAGGATTCAAAGTATAATGAAATTATTTCCCACATTTTCCAGTCTAAAATAATTAAATTAATTCACCCACATTAGCTCATTTTTCTCAAGTGCAAAAATATCAAAAAATGAACTGAATTAGACAAATAGCATACCTTCAGAAATAAAGTAACAAAAACAGGCGTCACACACACAGAGCCACACTGCAACTCTCCACCGCTCAGCTCAGAGCACACATAGCTCTATATCTTTGTATATTACACAAAATATGCAGCATAACTCATACTGTTTTAAAATGAATGTGAAAATACAATGCACCATGTAAAACAAAATAAAACATATGTAAAACCAGGATTCAAAGTATAATGAAATTATTTCCCACATTTTCCAGTCTAAAATAATTAAATTAATTCACCCACATTAGCTCATTTTTCTCAAGTGCAAAAATATCAAAAAATGAACTGAATTAGACAAATAGCATACCTTCAGAAATAAAGTAACAAAAACAGGCGTCACACACACAGAGCCACACTGCAACTCTCCACCGCTCTACAAAAAAAACATTTGTAAATTAAAATTCACATAACCACAATAAAACGTCACATATGAAATAATACAGTTATTACACAGCCATAGCATGCAGAGCACAACCTCATGACATCAGCAGCATGTTCAGCTAGCATAAGGTTAAGTTAACTAACTCTGCATGAATAACTCAGTTTAAGATTCAATTTACAAGTTATTAATCAATGGAGGCTTGACTAAAAGTTTCATTAGCATGTTACATTACAGCATATATCAACATATTGTGGTTTTGAACAAGAAAAAATATATAATAAACAAGACAATGGAGAGAGCGCTTCATAAAGTGACTCACCAGCTCAGAGCACACACAGCTCTATGACGCTAGGTGGTGCAACGCCAAAACAACACCCCAGTGGAACGAGGGTATACAATTGAAAATCAATGTAGGAACCTTTCTTTTTTCTTTTTCTATTCTTTTACAGGGGGAAAAAATTATTTTGGATAAGTTCACAACACAAAAGAAATATTTTAGGGAAAATAAATAAACAAAACATAATAAGACATTTTGACTTGGCTACATTAACATTCGCTAACACTCGGAAATAGGGTTCTTCATCAGGACAGTAGAGTGACTCAACAAACAACATACGATTGGCTGGCTCTCTCAGTCCCTCTTCACCACTTTGATAACTTAACAGTGAACACAGCAAACGAAAGAACGAGAGAGAAGTGAAACGGGGAATCAGGTCAGTTCGATGGTTTTAAAGAGTCGTTTGTTTGAACTGATTCATTCGCGAACGGGCCATCTCTAGTCGACAGTGAACTACTGCAGCAAGCAAACAAAAAGATCCCTGACCTCAAGGAAGATATCCGACGGCTCTCTGATGAACTCCAGAAGAAAGAGTCACTGCTGTCCAACTTCATGGATGTAGCATCTGTACAATCCAAAGAGATCGCCTCGATCAGTACAATCCTCCGGACTTGGACTGAGGTTGTGGTCCACGGTCGCAAGAGGGACTCAGATAGGTCTACCTCTCAAACCGCTATACAGCCCTGTCGGCTGACAACCTGGTTCACCCAGATGATCCTCCTGCGGCTTCTCCTCGCCCGGTGACGACGCCTGCTGACCAGCACCGTCCAAGGGTCTTCCTCACCCAGGCCCGAATCAGCGACCCTCATCCCGGTCCAAGACCTCCTCCTTGTGGCGCTGCATCCTGAGGGAGGCTGTGATACGCTGCTCCAGTGCTTTTCCTCACCCTGTGCCGGCTATCGATACCTCTCCTAGGTACGTAGCCACAGCACTCCCCTGCTCAGGCACAGAGCATTGAAAGCTCACAGCCATTGTTTCCTCGACCCCTCTTCGCTCCTACCACACTCATTGTAGGAGACTCAATTACCAGGAACATTCGCTTCTTCAACACAGCCACACACTGCTTTCCTGGAGCCACGGTGCCGGTTATCCTGGATAGGCTACCCGACCTGTTGTGCTCTCTCCCATCATCCATTAACCGGGTCCTAGTTCATGTAGGGACCAATGACACGGCTCGTCGGCAGTCGGAGCTGACTAAAAAGGACTTCATTGCCCTTTTTAGCTTCTTACACAGCTGTTGAAAGGATGTCTGGCTCAGCAAACCTCTGCCAACTGATGGCCGTGGAGCTGGGCGCTTCTCCAGAATCCTCAGTCTTAACACCTGGCTCCAGTCGGCCTGCAGAATCCACAACATTGGTTTCATTGATAACTTCAACCTATTCTGGAACCGTCCTTCCCTAATCCAGGCTGACGGACTCCACCCCAACAGTCTGGGTAGCAGAGTATTAGCAACTAACATCCAGCATGCTGTCCAGACCGCTGCCCCCTTTGATTGACTGCTCACCTGCCACGACCCCCTCTCAGAGCCTTCTTCTTTCCTGCCTACTCCGGTAGCACACCGTACTGTGTCTCTCATAAGTTCCCCCTGGCGACCAACCCAGGTACTGACACTTTCCCTGGTTCATCGCCCTTACCATGGTCCACTGTCTCCTACAGGCTGTCATAAAGCTACTTCCACTGCTGTGATTAACTGGTTCCCAATTCCTGTTGTTATTTCACATCGCAAATCAATGCACAGGCACAGGTGCAGACGAACTGTTGATCATAGTGTCCTAGTTAATCCAGCCAGGTCAGCTAACACCAAACCTCACATCAGCAATCTAACCCTTGGGTTATTTAACATCCGTTCCATGACCAACAAGGGACCCCTGCTCTATGATCTATTGAATGACCATAAGTTCGATTTCTTTTGCTTGACTGAGACATGGCAGCAGCCTAATGACTTTTCACACCTTAATCAAACTATTCCTCCTGGGTTTGTCTACACATCAAACCCCCGTACCTCTGGCAGAGGGGGTGGCCTGGCTATACTACACAGTGAAAAGTGGAAAGTGTCCTCTATTACTGTGCCTGTGTACCCTTCATTTGAGTCCATTGCTCTCCAAATCAAGGGCCCAACTCCTACAATCCTTGCCACTATTTATCGACCAACCAAGCCGAATAATGCCTTCCTACAGGAATTCTCTGCCTTCTTAACAACCTTATGTTCTGTGTCCCCAAATTTACTATTGCTGGGTGATTTTAATATTCACTTGGATAGCATCAACAATGCTTTTACAAGGGACTTTACTTCATGCCTTGACAGCTTTGGAATACAGCAATATATTGACTTTCTGCCACACTCCAAAGGACACATTCTTGACATAATCTGCTGTTCTGGTGTAACCCCTCATAACTGTTGTGCCTCAGATCTGCCTATCTCAGACCACAAGTTAATATCCTGCAATGTCCACAGATGAACTGGTATCTCACTACAATGATGGACTTCATGGGCTGCTAAATACTCTTGCACCTCTGAAAAATAGGTCTGTTTCTTTTACTCACTCTGCTCCTTGGTTTACACCAGCACTATGCCAGCTCAAAACTAAAGGCTGTCGTTTGGAGCGCCTTTATGTAAAAAACGGCCTAGCAGTTCACAAAGAAATGTGTTATAATCACATACTTCAATACAAGGATGCCAAGACCACATACTACTCAACCTTAATCAGGACAGCTGATGGGAACACTAGAGCCCTATTCTCAACTATCAACATTATTTTGAAACCACCTGATGCTCTACCGCCTCACTTACTCACAGTTACACGGTGTGATACCTTCATGACCTTCTTTAATGTGAAAATTGAAAATATCCACCAGACACTGACTGCTTCAAATAACTCTGCATCCTCTCTGCACTCTTTGCCTACATTCTCCATCAGCTCTCTGCTCGCCAGCTTCATACTGCCAACTGTCTCTGAAATAACTGGTCTCATCCATAAATCCAAATCATCTACCTGCCAGTTAGACCCCCTACCTACCCACCTGCTAAAAGTCTGCCTACCTGCCCTGTCCTTGTTAATAACGGACATCATTCATTCCTCACTGACTGCTGGTGTTCTTCTATCATCACTAAAGACTGCTACAATAACTCCAACACTCAAGAAACCTGGCACCAATCCGAATGATTTGAACAACTTTCGTCCTATCTCAAACCTGCCATTTCTCTCCAAAATACTAGAAAGAACTGTCGCAGCTTAGGTCCACACCCATCTGTCTGACAACAATCTCTATGAACAATTTCAGTCTGGTTTCCATCCCCTCCACAGCACTGAGACAGCCCTAGTGAAAATCACCAATGACCTCCTGATGGCATCTAACTCTGGACTACTCTCCATTCTGGTTCTCCTCGACCTGAGCGCAGCTTTCGACACCGTTTCTCATGACATCCTCTTGGACAGGTTAGCCTCCATTGGAATCACTGACATTCCCCTGGCTTGGTTCAGATCTTATCTCTCTGGTCGCACACAGTTTGTTCAACTCAAGAACCTGAGATCCGGCTCCTCTCCAGTCTCTAGTGGTGTTCCCCAGGGCTCTGTCCTTGGCCCCCTCCTGTTCATTATTTATCTTCTCTTGGTCACATTCTCAGGAAATTTGATATACAATTCCACTGTTACGCTGATGATACCCAACTCTATCTTTCCACTAAGCCTACTTCCTCCGCTGCCAACCAGCTCTCTGCCCCATCTGCCAACTTAACTACCATTGGGTCAAGAGCTTTCAGCCGATCTGCCCCCCGCCTTTGGAACTCTCTCCCACCAGACATTCGCACTTCTGACTCTGTCTCCACGTTTAAATCCCGCCTGAAAACGCACCTATTCAGAGTGGCATACTCTGTCTCACACTGACTATGCAATCACATTCTTGTTTATTTATTGTACTAATGCACTTTGTAGTCACATTCATATTTATTCTTTATCTCTTTATCTTTGCACTAAAATGTTACCTGATTTATATTGTTTGATGTACTGTTGTTGTGTTATATGTGCCCTGTAAGGTGTCCTTGAGTACTTTGAAAGGCGCCTTTAAATAAAATGCACTATTATTATTATTAATGGTGTCAGGATTACATAACACTACAATGTTTTATGGATGTAAGTAATTGATTATTTGTTTTATTCAGACATATTTACAGAAAAAAGTGATGTTGTGTACCAGTGGCATGCACAGATAGACACTATGTGGTGCCCTTTTGAAAGTTCGTTTTTTTTTTTTAACAGTGTACTGTATGTGGCCCATGTTGACATTATAATCTATAAATGGTCGACGATTAAAAGCGTGTGATAATAATGCCCCAATATGTCCCCCCCTCCTCCTCCGCACACACCTCTCTTCCTTTGTCAACGTGAACGCGCAGAGCGGACACAAACGGGGGCGTGTTGCAGCAGCAGTGCACAGCTTCAGCCCAAACACAACTCCTCCCCTGCCCCACCAGCCAGGTAACACATAATTGAATCGAGTCGAGTGTATTGTTTGCCCCCTAAGCCTCAGTTGCCAAGCCAAAATCAATAATAGATATGACGTGATGACCACCGAGGAGGATGCTGCTCTAGAGAATGGTAATGCTCACTCTTCACTCCTCACTTCAAAATGACACTTTGTACACTTCTTTTGTTCTGACAGGAAAAAACATATGTTTCTTATTTTGCAACCAGTACACTGATCTATCATTGTAGCTGCCTAACTTGCTAAAAACCTCTCCATGTGTGTATATTCCAGAGAAATAAGACAACAGTGATTGACTGATCAGTGCTATAGTCCAATTGATATTAACATATTGACATAAATAAATATGCAATTACATCCAACATGTGCCTGTAATGTTTTTTTGTGTCTCACACTGCTATAATAAGGCAACCGGCAGTTCCACATGCAGCACAAAGTGTCCTTATTTTTCACTAAGCACCTGCCCCCCAAAATGTCTGTGCACGCCACTGTTGTGTACTATAATTGTTTAGCTCTACACACACAATTCCACCAAACACGAAACTACTTGCTGAGATCACAGAACGCCAAAGAGGAAATTAAGGGAAACGGTAAAATTACAACCCGAATTGTCCTTTGTTAACAATCATCATGTCTCACAGCCCATCTTCCTGGTTAATCTTTGAACCACTTGACCAATTGGTGTGCACTCATTGTTTTCCTGTACAATGCAGGATTACTAGTGACATTTAAAACAATCTGCCAAAACGGTTGGCTTGTATACAACCCATTAAAACCCAATACCATTATCTGTCTGCTTGTGTTAATTGCCCCATTGGACTCAGCGATGTCGCTGATTTTGGAAGTCTGTGCAATTAATTTAGTATGTACAATGCTAGAACCAATGGAAAATACATCAAAGCAGTTGTCTACATAGTTTTCTGATAAGAATATACCCAGCTTCACAGCTTCCTTTAGTTGTATTGTGTTCCAGTGTTTTGGACTTGTTTGGCTCACTTCGTTTGAGTCTTAACAAAATGCAGAATGTTTTTTTTAAACCAACAGCCGCGCTTCACAGGTTTGGTCCACCTAAGAAATGTCAGTGTAATTTAGATAACATTTTAAAAAACCAAAGCAGCTTGCAGTGTGCAAAATTGGTTGCTTCTATATCTGTTTGTTCCTGCCACAGCTCGCCTGCTGGTGACACTGCAAGAGGAATATGTTTCGCAGCTGGTGTACAGTATGCAGAGCAATGGGTGACAATAAACAAAGGATCAGAAATGCATCAGTGTTTATACAGAGGATAGCAATGTATTGAAAAGATTATCTGCTGGTCTTACAGATCGACTCATATCAGCCCTTGTACAGCACTAACCAAGGTTACTGTAGAGTAAAGCTGTGAGATACACATTCATAGCTATAGTCTATATTTTTCAGTATGAGAGTATTTTACTCTCAATCCATAACACAAACCTTGCATCAATAGTGACATTGTGTCTGTACATGATAGTCATGATGTTGACTTCTAATCTCATGCTGTTCGGACACTGTTTGATGGAAAACTAGTGACATCTTAACATCTACTTTTATTTCTGTTCTATATTTCCTCAGAGAGTTGTGTCAATAGAGTTGTTTACACCAGTCTTCCCAGCATATCACAACACGTTATGCCTCCTTTCCACAGTTAAAAAATGGTTAAAGGACCCAAGGCTACATGTCCCATTTTCACTTGGAATTACCTTTTGCTCAAACAGCTGTCTTCATTGGTTTGGTCCAAATTGATATATTTTTGCTCAGAAAACCTGTGTCTGAAAGCTTTGGGATCATTCAAAATCTCTTGTGGGTCTCTGTGAAGTTCTTACAGCCAATAGCTTCACGTAGTTCTACAATATTTGACTTGGTTTTAAGGGTAGTTGAGATTTCTGAAACTGCTCAGTAGAAAGAAATCGACTAAATGCTGAGTCAATTTTTTAGTGGTGGTCTAGTTTTTTCCTGCTCATCCCCATATGGTTTTCCTTGACGGTAACAGAAACAGCAAAAGCAAGAAACAACAATATATAAATCAAACACAACAGTAGAGGATGCTAAACACATTATAGTTCCCAAGGAGGACACAAAACTGCAATATGTCTTCTTAATATTTGTAAGAATCACACAGTAATATTGCTGTTTTCTGGGAAAACCTTCACTAGCCAAAAGCCAGCAGAGAAGAAGAGAGAAGACTTTTGAACTGCCGAACACCTGGTATGAAAAGTAGTACTAAACTACAGCTTGTGGGGACTTGCACTATAGTTTACTTGAGTATTTATGCTTCTTTGTACTTTTACTCCACCACAATTTGTAGGGCAACATTGTACATTGTTCTCCACTGCTTTTAGTTGACAGCAGTAGTTACTTTCAAAGGTTAAATATTTAAGAATCAATATCAAGAAGCAATGAAGTGTGACAGTTCAGTTTTAGACAATTTCTTCAATTTCTCTGTAGATGTGTGTGTAAAACTTGGTTTAAAAATGTCTGTTGAACATTAAAAGTCTTGTACTTTCAATCCAGTCAAGGTTTTATTACAGAGATGTATTGGTTAAGACATGAAGAGCTGCGTTAGTTCTATTTTGATAGATAAAAAAGGATTTGGCACTTCAATCTTAGTAAATAAACACAAAGTAGAGAATCTATAGTCTAAAACCACATTGAATAAAACAGACAGCAATACAAATATGTATAGCAAGGAAAGCAAACATGTTGACCCCTGTGGGCATCATCACTTAGCACAGATGAATTTCGGGTGTTTTGATTCTGTTAGATGTAATGTGTTTAGTCAGTTAAGGCGAACAGTAGCCAGGGCATTGATTAATTTTTAGGTGTTTGTATTTAAGTTGTGTGTGAAAGGTGACATGGAACCACACACGTAGTAAATAATTTAGTTAAAAAGGTCAGAGTTCAGTCAACCTGAGAAAAGGAATACACTGCACTGATTTAGAGGGAACTCATCAGATTTTTTTGGAAGCAGAGACACATTAGGATATTTAAATTAATATTCTGCATGCTACTTCATGAAAGATTATACCACTCATTATTTACTTCCTTCCACACATTTATCACATGATTACACTCCACTGTGCTCCGTCTTATACTTCTACCAAGTACTTGAGTCTGGAACCAGGTTCATTTCTTCATATTATGAATTTGTTTAAAAAAAAAACCCAAAACTGTCATGTCTGGGTTTGTTGTTTGTTGTTGATGTACAGTTTATAACGCAAGTTTTACCTACTAAATACAGTGTGTAGTATTCTGTATATTATGGACACTGAGTAGGTAGTGTAATGTTTTCAATGAAACACGTGAGAAAACTCTCTGTTGGCATGCTCAGCCATTTAATGTGTTTTAACAACAGCTTGTATACATTCTTCTTCTGTGCTACTTACTCATGTGTGTCTATGCAATATAACTGTACCACACAAGTAGAACTCAGAACTAGACTGCCAACTAGTGGATGGAAGAGCTAATTGCTCCTATCATCACATCCCCCTTTCTTTAGAAGTTGACTTTACAAACCTATTATTTATCCAGTATTCAGACTGCAAAACAGAACCTAACATGAACAACTTGATCCTGCAAAACACATTGTTAACAATAATCAAACAAGACAGTTTCCTTTCTAACAATACAGTTAGTTTCTTGTTCAAAGGTTTAGTCTGTCAGGTGCTGTAACCCTCCGTGCAGACCTTCTCAGCACAGGTGATGTATTGGTCTGCTCAGCTGATACACTGCTATCTGTAGCAACAACTCCTTCATCTTCACCTTCACGCTGTTGCAGTGTCTTATTTGTTTTCAGCAAACTCCTACGATTCCTCCGCAGGATCTGTCCATCCTCCGTTTGAATGGAATGGAGTATGATCTTGGACTGACTTCCTCAAGCACAGTAGCTTTTTTGCTCCAGATGTTGGAATCCTCCACTCTCACTGTGTCATGTCTAGCCAGTGGAACTAGAGTTCTTGAGGACCTGTCATAGTGTATTTTTTGTCTCTTTTGAAGCTGTTTCAGTTTCAGTCTAACTGCCTTGTGCTTGTTTCCTTGAGCTGTGTAAGGAAGAGTGGTGCGTAGCCTACGTCCCATTAGAAGCTCAGCTTGTGATTTACTATGTTCCAATGGTGAGGCTCTGTAACTCAGAAGAGCCAGATAGGGGTCTGAGCCACTGTCTTGTGCCTTCTTGAGTAATTGTTTGACTATGTGCACTCCTTTTTCCGCTTTCCCATTAGACTGGGCGAAAAGGGGGCTTGAGGTCACATGTCTGAAATCATATTCCTCAGCAAATTGCTTAAACTCCTTGCAACTGTAGCAAGGTCCATTGTCACTGTGCACAATCTGAGGAATTCCATGTCTGGCAAATATAGACTTCATGTGTCTGATAACACATGTAGCAGACATGCCGAGAAGCAGTGCCATCTCTGGATAGATAGTCGATTACCAGCAGGTAATTTTTTCCATCCAGATGAAACAAATCAGTTCCAACTTTCTGCCATGGTTCTCCTGGCAAGTCTGTTATTACCATGGGCTCTTTTGGTCGTTTTGCCTGATGTCTTAGGCAAGTTTCACAACTTGAGACCATTCTGTCAATGTCTGTATTTATCCCTGGCCAGTACATGGATGTTCTTGCCCGCCTCTTGCATTTTTCCATGCCTAGATGCCCTTCATGCAGTCTTTTTAGCATCTCTTGTCTCATTGCCAGTGGGATGACAACTCTGTCCTTTCTGAGCAGAAGCCCATTGACGACACTCAGCTCCGCTCTGATGTTATAGTATTGCTATGCTATTGTGACTCGTGTCCCTCTGGTACAACAACAAACATGAGACTGTGCTCTTTTCCTTTGGCTCTTACTTTAAGTCTGCATGTGCCTGTGGTATGAATAGGCTGTCCATTGTAGGCTTTGAGCGGCTTGCGATTTGGGTGAATGTGCGGTCTTACTTTCATGGCCTTTATGTCATGCTCATTCACCAGGTTAGCCTTTGCTCCTGTGTCTAGTCTAAAAGTAACAACAGTTCCATTCACATGCAATGCCTCTACCCATGGGTCCTGCTCCACTCTGTGTATACTTGACTTATCCATCATGGATTCCTCCAGTGTCACCATGCCCACGAAGAATGTATCACATAGAGCAGTTTCTTCCACCGTCTGTATACGTTCACTTTGGCTCCTTTTGCATTGCTTTGCAAAATGATTTTGTCCTTTACACTTGTTGCAGACTTTTCCATATGCCGGGCACTGTTTTACTGAATGTCTGGTGCCACACCTTTTACAGTCAAAAGTCTCTGTGCCCCTTTTCCCTTTAGCATACGCTGCTATCGGTTTCTGTGTCCGGGTTGACACTACAGCTACTGCTGCGCTGTCTGCATCCCTCGCTGTTACACTGAATGTTTTAGCATGTTGCTGGGCTAGTTCACTAGCGTGGCAAATTTTCACAGCACCAGCAAGAGTTAATTCAGTCTCTCGCAGCAATCTTTCTCTGACTTTTATGTCCTTAATCCCAAACACAATCTGATCACGAAGCATTGAATCCTGTAGCACTCCAAAGTTACATGTTCAAGCTTTCAGCTTTAAGTCAGTCAAAAAAACATCAAAGCTCTCTGCCGGCTGTTGAATGCGTGACCGAAACATGTACCTTTCAAAAGTCTCATTTTTCTTAGGTGAACAGTGTTCATCAAACTTCTGTACAACTGTGTCGAACTTTTCCTTATCCTCACCATCGGCGTACACAAAAGTGTTGTACACTTCCACAGCCTGAGGTCCCGCGATGGTAAGAAGCAGTGCTACCTCCCGAGCGTCTGGCTTAGCATCTAGCCTGAGGGCCTGCAGGTACAGCACAAAACGCTGTTTGAAAGTTCGCCATTCAGAGTCAACATTCCCGGTCCAATTCACAGCGTCAGGCGGCTTCACACTTTCCATGACTCCTGTAACCGGTCCACTCTTGGTACCATGTAATGTTTTCAATGAAACACGTGAGAAAACTCTCTGTTGGCATGCTCAGCCATTTAATGTGTTTTAACAACAGCTTGTAAACATTCTTCTTCTGTGCTACTTACTCATGTGTGTCTATGCAATATAACTGTACCACACAAGTAGAACTCAGAACTAGACTGCCAACTAGTGGATGGAAGAGCTAATTGCTCCTATCATCACAGGTAGTATATTGGTGTTGTATGCATGCATTGCATACAATTTTGCAATTACTGCACAGTATGTTGGCAAACACAGAAATAAGGGTTACAAATGTACATGCACAAGCACACATATTATACAACACACTTACATTACAGACAAACACACACTGACTCACACACTCTTGTATCATCTGCATAAATGCTCTACCCGACATTACCCCTAACACCCGGCGTTGACAGATGGAGCAGCGATCATTGTCTTGATAAATGTCAGGCCAAATAATAATGACCATTAGCTTCTGCTATTAGTCTGCTTGTTGAGAAGGCTTTCTCCATAACCTCTGGAATCAAGTCACAATTAATTTCAGACCCTTCATATAATCTCACATACAACAATACAGCTGGCAGTGCATTTCAAGATAGCAGAATATGGTTGGAGACATGACCTTTCTGATGTATGGATTCCTGTAGCAAGGAAGAACTTCTATTACACTCACTTCCAAAATGAGATTAGTTCCATATGAGAAGTACACAGAAGAGCAATCCTCAATCCATTTTCACTGTGCAGTAGCGAGAGGACACAGTAAGGCTTCATATAGGTCATAGATTGATGAAACCGCTGAATCTTTTTCATTCTATTCCAAAAAAAATGTCTCCCCCTTTTGTGCCACTCATTCAGACCTGTGCTCTACAGAGTAATTGACTTACCGTCATTTCTTTCTCAGCCCTTATACTAACTCATCAATAGTCCTGTTTGGCACCAAATGAAGTCAGAATTGAAAAGGAATTGCTGAGGGGCCCATTGAGGGTTTTTAAATCTAAGATCTTGAGGATAAGCAGTCTAACTCCTGTCTCTTTTCTTTGTGTTATTGCAGAAAGAGACAGAGTGGTGAAACGGCATTCGCTAACAAGTCTGAGACTGTCCACAAGGCTGATCCACCCCAGGATCACTGACATTAAGATCACATTGGGGGACATAATGTAATTTATCTGCCTCATCAGCTAATGCAGCACAAATCCATTTTCCCCCAAACAGGAAGGGCCACATACATTACCTTGATGACCATGCAGAGTCAAGGGGGAACGACTAATGAGACTAAATGTAATTACTGTCCACCTCCGATTTGAAAACAAAATAAACCCTCCCTTGTGGGGCTCTGAACACTGGGACGAGAATAAACCCTCTTCACGTCACCACTCAGCGCCACAATGGGCTTTCCTGTCACTATTTAGATGGGTCTTCACGCTCTTCATTAGTATTTCCATTAGCTGATGGCTCTGCCACCAAAGTCTTCCTGACTTCCATGAACTGATTAAATAAACAGGAGGCGTTGAGTTATTGACATTCCAGCAGTATCTCACAAAAAATTTCCACTCAGTTTACTGAACTGCTTAGTCAGAAGAGATCTGAACCAAATAAGATAACACCCCCCCAATCTCCTTCAACCCCCTGTCAGCCTGATTCACTGTAATGTTTTTTTTGTTTTCTGGAGTTTCTCAGGTGTATTGAAAACAGAAAAAAATACACATGGTTGTCTCTCTCTCTCTCTCTGCCTGTCTTTCTTTTACATTCGCCTCATACAAGGTGACTTCCACACTTCTCTAGGATTATAATGCGCTATAGAGGTTAAAGTAGTGAGTTGTAAGATCAGTGTGCTCTACTTTTTCTCTCCCCTCTCTGCCTCTCTTATTCTCTCATCATAGCCTCCAAATGTTTGGTCAGATGGGTACCGAAAGCAAATGCATTGTCAGTTGAGCCAAACTATACTGTTGCATTGTGCCTCATGAAACGTGTGCAAGGGGATAATGAAAATACAAACCCACCAATATGAAAGTTGCTACATATAGGAGTTTAAGACCCTGAAGGAACTGACATGCAAAACCTTCTCTCACACATTCTCAGACCCACAGGACTAGAGTCTAATTTCCAGGGAGACAAGTTTACCCTCTAGCATTTCAGTGAGAATGTTTATCCCGAGTATAATTTATTTATTAATTATTATTTTTATTTATTTATGTTATCCCCCATTTAATGTATTGAGGAGGAGAATGTGGAGTTGATGATTGTGTGGGGGTATGAATAATTAACAGGAAAATAAACAAATAAAATAATGGTAAATAATCTTATCGTATCCAACAGCTGCGTTGATACCCTGACACCCCCACACCCTCGTCTGGTAAAGAAAAACCCCTGTCCATGGAGTTAAGCTGCTTATAAATATTTGTAATTAAAATCGGAGGGGGAAAGCAGGCAGAGTGGCATCTTTATCATTGGAGACACGGCTGCTGCAGGTGTCTTTGATGCCCAGAAAGGCGTTTTGATCTGACAGTGCAGGAGCGCAGAGACTCCAATCGGCTTGTACCACTCAGCAGCTCCCTCCCCGCTCTCCCCTCCCTATCCCTGTGCACTCTCACATGTTCAAGAGTTCATTACCCATTTGTTTTGCATTTTCATCTATTTCTACCAGACCTTTGAAATCTCGTCAGCTCACACCCTTAAATTATTCATCAGCACTTAAAAAAAGCACTCCTCTATTTTAGGCCTCAACAAAACTTAGATTTTGCAGAGATGTGCACAATTCTGTTTCCAGTTTTATGTAATTGCACACAATTATTTAAAAAAACAAAACATAATTGAACTTTTAAAGCTCAGTAATCAATATTTTTATATTAGCAATGGATTAACTGATTACATAAAAAGGAATGGCTCTCTATGACAAACCCATTTAAGAAATAGTTAGGGTTGGCTCAGGCTTGCCTTGGACCAGCCCCTAGTCATGCTGCTATAGGCGTGGTGGGGGACTTCCTGTGATGCACTGAACTCCTCTCTCCTCCTCTCCATCTGTACATATTCATGTGCCATTATTACCTGTTACAATTACCTGTCGTTTTGTGCTTTCTCAATTTGCAGGTGATCTTTGGCTGCAGACTGATGGATGTCCAGCGTCATCAGTAATTTTTTCCCCCAATGCTACCGTTATTATTCTTATTCTTAGTATTGTTGTTGTTGCTGTGCTTCTCTGTATCTTCTCTCTCTCTCTCTCGCTCTCTCTCTCTCTCTCTCTCTCTCTCTCTCTATCTCTCTCTCTCTCTCTCTCTCTCTCTCTCTCTCTCTCTCTCTCTCTCTCTCTCTCTCTCTCTCTCTCTCTCTCTCTTTCCCATTAAAGGGGAAGTTTTCTTTCCTGCTGTTGTCAAGTGTTGGATCACTGCAAATTAAAGAGTACAATCAAGACCTGATCTATGTGCTGGTGCCTTGAGATAACTTCTGTTGTCTGAATATAATTGACTTAATATTGAGAATTATCACTTGACAATCATTGCAAAGATATAGGACTGCCGCAATAACCAAAACAATGCAATGCTACACTTTAGACAAGCCAACTGCAGTGGATGGTAAACAACTGCCTCAACCACACTATGTCTGCTTTTTCTTTTTTTCATGAGGCTAGGGCCATCTTGTTTTACACTTGAATGCATGTGTGCTGAATGAATTGTCCGTCTCTGGCAGCTCCTTTGGTCCAGTCCAGCAGCTCTGAAGGACCCTGCCCACCGAGCGTAGCATCTTTTGTGCAGAGTTCTCAGTCTTATGGGCTCCATGGAGCCTCACCCAAGGCTCCCACAACTAACATGCAGGCTAACCCGGCACTCAGCCCTCATAACAGAGCTGATGTTCTGCTGATGCTGAGTATGAATATTTTGTTTCAGTTATATGTTTAAACTCTCCTGGGTCACTGTACAGCTGAACAGGCTGCTATTTAACCTACGGGGTAAAGTCATTTTCCAACAATCATATGATCCAAAGGCGCCATCAAACCTGACTCCATTCATAAATCCCAGGTTAAAGGGGACTCAGCTGCAGGCCAATGATGTTTCCAGACACAACACGATTTTAAGTGATTTCTGTGTTCTTCAGGTATTGCTGCTCCATCCTGCCTACACATAAGATTTTCACAAATAAAAAGGCTTATAACTGCATACCACATTGCAGTCGCTGCAGCCACCAAAAATCATTGCAGGGGAAATTCCTTCACTGTGACAGACCTACTAAGATAAAATTGAATAGAAGAAAACTGATGTTCTTAAATAAGTACAATAGAATGTAAACATCTTTTGCATTTTAGGAAAAGTGCATCAGTAAGGAAGAATGAAAGGCACAGTGCTCTCTAAACCCTTAATTTTAAAAAAAGTAATGAAGATGAATACTTTCTAGACACTGCAATGACAACCAAAGGCCCAGCTGGGGATTTCAGCAAAGTTATAGTGTTACAGGTTTGTGTGTGTTATGCTTTGCAACCAAAACAGAAAGAGAAAGAGGGAGCAAGAGAGGGAGAGAGAAAGAAAAGGCATAAATATCACTGCCCCAGAGGCTTGTCCCTGGCTCTGTTCTAGTGTTTCACCTGCTACAAGCAGTTTTTGAAATCAGCGAGTCATGCCTCAGCCAGGCCAACCATTCCCATGTTTGGACATAATAGCAGAGTCAAGTCCCTGTTTATGTCTTTCGCTTGGCTGGATATTTTCTCCTTGATACTGCAGAATAAGCCCAAATTATTCAGCTTTGAATGTATGCCCTGGTTCGGAATGTGAGTTACAAACATGCAACAGAATGTTGTATTTTCATTTCAGATGGATATCAAGCAAATACTACAAAGACATGCTGTGCATTTGAACATATGTTCATCAGTGATGTGTGTTCAAGAAAGCTCCGCTGTAGACGAGATGATTGGATATATGTATTATTATATACTGTATATACAGCACAATCCATTATGCCTGTAGGCACACTACACATTGGAAACACTGCTGTCAACAGAAAGGCCTTGCTGCTTGTCAACCTTGATTAATGTGATGTCCCTCAAAAATGCATCCGAGAAACTTTCAAGAGAAGGGTTACTTCAAAAACACAACTGCACTCAATGAGGACATTCCTGAATTTCATACAGTGTTTCCCATCTGTCCCCGATCATCCCAGATGCTTTATCTCACAAGAATTATGAGACCTTTCTATCATGAGGAAATTGCTTTTACAGCAACCTCATCCCACTCTTCAGACTGCTTAACAGCTATCCCATGTGTGTGTGTGTGTGTGTGTGTGTGCTATAAGAGTGCTGACACAACTGAATACAGTGCCACTCCTCTTCGACCTAACACAAGGTGATAGCACATCCTGTCACACGTTCATTCTCTTGTAATTTGTTGGTGTCAAGCCCGCACACCTGTCTATGTCATTTCATGTTGAAGTGTAAGAGGTAGTTGGCTCTTTTTTGTTTTTGTTTTATCTAATAAGGTTGTTTTTAATACTGGTGTTGCCTGCATTGTTTGCTTGTGATACTGGTGTGATTGATATTGTGTCAAGGTATTTGAAACTTTCCCAGTGACAAATGAATGGGCGACTCCAAATATAAAGGAAATGGAAGATGAAAATCAGGATCTATTACGATGGGGAACATTAGCGAGCAGCACAGGGCTGCCATCTGTCTGTGAAGTGACCTTTCAGGAAAAATGTGGTTAGTGTATCGTTAACCCTCATCTCTTTCTCTCCCCCTCTCCTTTTCCTGCTGTCTTATTTCCTCCTTTTTTTCTGTATTAGACTTTTTTTGTTCACTGTAGCTTAAATTTGGTGGTGCAGTGTACTTTATGTGAACAACTCAGGGGTATGACCCGAAGGCGAATGATTGAAAGACACTTGTCTGAGAGAGCCATAAAATCAAATAAAGACCTGAGCTGACTAAGAGCCCAGGGACTGAGCCAGAGTTTGTGAGACCTATATGAACTGAGTAGCGGCAATGCAATGAGGCGAGGGATGCAACAGGAAATATCTCTGCATGGCAGGAGAGAGAGGATGCAGTCAGATGTTAGTTGCTGGCTCATTTTATGCATGTTTTTTTCATTTTTACTGTGACTATTTCATGTTACATATTGCTATTTAATGTTTGCATTTTATATACTGTAGTTTTCATTGTTATAAGTTGCATAACCATGTGTACAAATAATTCAGAGAAAGTGATGCCTTCATATACTGAGCATTGTGTGGAAGACAAAAAAACCCCTTCCTCATCAAAAACCAAAATGCATTGAATCATTTCAGCCCCTTGGTTTATCTGGATGCACTGTATAGAGATATAACTATATTATCTGTTGCTCTTCTTTTGATGTATTACATTTATGTCAAAGAGTTGTGTTTTCCCCAATCCTCAATTTATGTCTAATTTTAAACAGAACTCTTCAACCGCCATGATCACCAGTGTCTGAAATAGATTGAAATCTTAAGGGTTAAAACTGCACTTATCAATATCCTTGTATTAACAACTTAAAAATGTGTCATCATCCTCGGCAGTTCTAATCAGCTCATCACATTTTAGTATCTTTCGGTTAGTACTGGTCACAAGTGCACCCGGTGAAAAGTGACTTTCAGGTAAAGCTCTGACGTTCACTGTACGCTATCTGCCAGGCAAAAGTCAGATATAAGTGCTCAGTCAGTTGGTGGAGACTATAACAGAACAAAAAGGAGAGCAAATACACTTGTGGTCAGAAACAAAATCCAAATGAATGTTTACTAGTGTATGTTGTTCCGTGTTTCCTAGATGTGTAAAACCCCAACAAACTAATGTTTATCAACTTTATAAGGTAATAATATGTCAACAATGTTTACGATGTGTTTTGCTGTCCCCAAGTGGCCATAAATGATTAATGCAGCTTTAAAGGAAGCAAGTATGTCTTCACACAGTATTTGCAATGGTTAAACTTATACAAAATCAAAGAAGGTTCAATACTATTGACTTTAACTCCATCTGATGGGGTGTCATTGTTTGTGGGAATGTGTGTGTACACATGGCCACTTGTGAGGGAAGACTGGGCTCTGCTGCAGTGAGTGAGAGAAAGCGAGCACAGAGTGGGCCACAGGCAGAGCTATTGATTGGTCTCGTCAAGGTTCAGGGATATAGATGAGTTACAAAACCACCATTAATTACATATCACTTCTGCCATGAAAGTCGATTAAAGCAAAAAGCAGAAAAAGTGTATCAAACAAAGAAAAGTGATAGCAAGTGCACATTTCTCATCCAAAGATGTTTTTGGCATGGCAGGCATGCTCACTTTTCCCTCATCTACTGAGTTGTTAGGTTTTGTGAGCCCTGTTTAATTAAAGTTCTTTTGTGATTATTTGTTGTTTTCTTCATCAGTAATTACAAGTGTGGACAAATTAATGCAGATGCATGTTTTATCCATATTCAATAAGCATGTTCCACTGCCTTATCACTGAGCACATAATCAATTCCCCAAGACAAATGATAAATGATAGTCTATAACGGTGCATATACTTAGCATGTGTTGAGCGGTATGCTAATGTGCATATAAAGTGGTGGGGCATCGTGATACAGTCATGAGCAGGTGCAGGGTTTACACTGATCCACAGGCAGGTTCACAGACGGTCCCTGTCAGCACCACTTGAGAGAGTCCCTGCTGTCTCAGACAGGTTGCAGTGTAGCCGTGCTTTGCATTAAAATTGCAAGCAACACTCTCTTCAACCGCACACAATCTCTCCACTGCACTCTGTCTTTCCACAAGGCAAAATAAAGTGTGCTTACACCTTAAACTATGCATAAGAGATGGGAGGTTTTACTCTTTTTACTGACTCAAGTTAATATGAATCACTCACTAAAGAGAGTTGTGTTTTTGAGTCACCTGCGTCACCAAGTCAGTCCCCCAGAGCCTGGGGAATCCCCCACTGGCCCCTGCTCGCTATAGAGCATGCACACAGGGGACCTTCACTGGCTGAGCCGCCTAATTTCTGGTATAGCTCTCTGCTAACTTGAATGGGATAAGATAGTTTAACACCACATCCTGACATAAAGCGAGCGAGCGAACTGGCGACGAAATCTCGCGCGAAACGATTTTATCGTTCATGCTTGCTGTTCTCTGTTCTCTGGGTTCTCTCTTTGCTAGCTAGCTTGTCAACAGGAAGCAGCGTGTACATTTCAACCAATAAGAAGTGTTTAGTGGCAGGACACGGCCGCAAAATTTCGTCCAGATAGAGACAGAGCGAGCGATTTTTTGAAGGGTGGGCGTCATCGCTGGACAGGGCGATGTCGCTCGCGGCATGTCAGGAAAGGCTGATTGAAAACTCGTGCATTTTAATCACTTTTTCTCGCTCGCGTCGCTGTATGTCAGGATGCGGTGTAATTGTGGTGCTCTTCAAGACTTTCCAAATGTTATTGGACAGAATGGCTCAAATTCTGATATTGAAATGAGTCTCTAAAAAGGGACAAATGCTGTGCTTAAGTGAATATTTCATGCTGCCTGAGTTAGAGGGGTCCACATGTTCTCATGGAACTGCTACATCCAGGTAGCCCAGGGCAGGGGGCAGGCTCTGTGGTGGGAGAGCAAGCTCTCAGTGGCTGAGTGATTCGTGCAATGCATCAGACCTTCATCTCCGGGCTGGGAGAGCGAGTGCTGAATTGGACCAAGCGCAAAAGTAGTTGCTTTCCTGACAGGGCCAGGTTAATACAGTAAGTTAACACAAGTACTGTTAATAAGTACTGTGTTTTGTAACAGTGTCGCATTGCCTAACCTTGTCTTCGCAGTTTGCACTAGCGAGCTGGAAGCATATAGAAACAGCGATAACTAAGTTAGTGGAGACGAGGACATGTCACTTCCAACTCAGTAAGAAGAGTCATTAGTTTCAAACAATTTGTTCATGACTCGCAAGTCACGACTGTGTCCCGCCCTCTGTTTTAAAGTACAGTTCTGCATCTGTCCCTGAACCTCTGCTTTTTTTGTATTTTTGGAAAGAGACCACTGTCTGCGATTAATGTTTGATGTGTAGCTGTGTATGTAAGCAATCACAATTCATCTGTGAAGCCTTCTCTTCCTGGGTCTGACAGGCATGCCTGGGCACACAGAGCTCCGCAGTGTCTTCTACTCTATAAAGCTGATTTCAAATACAGCTTTTTCAGAGGGGATGCAGCACAGTGGCATGAAGCAAACAGGCTAAACAGATCAACAGCCCTCACTCTCTCTCCCACTCTCTCTCTCTCTCTTGGCCTCACATTCTCTGAGCCTCCACTTGCATTCTGTTTTATTGTGACAAGACACAGCAAGTCATGGCTTGAATACCAACGCGATAATTTCTTGACAGTCTCTCTTTATTTGTCTGTTATCGCCGTGATAAGATGATTTTCACTCCCTGGGTTTGTTTTGTCTTGGCAGAGATGGCCTGGATGAGTAAGCTCATCCTCTCTCCCTCATTTTGTCTTTCCATCACTTGTGGTTTTTCTATCTTTCAGACCACTCTGCACACACATCGCCATGTGTACAGGCTAAGACATTGGAAGTAGGGATGCCACATCCCCCCATTGCCAGCTTCCCTTTACTGGACCAAATGTTTAGTTTTCTTTTTAAAGAAAGAATTGGTGTTTACATTTGTCTGTTTGACTTTTATTTCTTTCAAATGTTCTCAAACATAAAGAATATGTGCTTTCATAGCCTAGTGATGTGATTGCCAGAACCCTATCTCCTGCTCAAGGTACTTCATGTATCTCTGGCTATGTCAACAAATAGCCAGGCCAGTGCTGTTCACATCATCTTGTGCCAAGAAGGACTCCTTAGCAACCTGGCAAGAAAAACTGTTGACTCATGTTAATAAAGTTTAATATAACATATGCTGTAATATATATGTTCATTGGTAAAATACAAAATAATGAATTAAAATATCTGTCATATATGAAATCTGATAGAGTCACATGGACGTATAAAAAAGGAGCAATATTTGCATGTTAGAAATTTAGATGCATTGATCTGGTTAGCAAGTGGGGTCAAATTAGGCTAGTGCTTCAAGGCAATGTCACAAAATCAGATTTCTGTTCAAAACCTCCCTATGAGCCAGCTAAGGGCCTGAGAAAGAGAGAAAGAGAGAGGAGGACAGCTGACACTAAAAATGCAGTTCTGAAAGGCATCCAAATGTGAGAGGTTCCATGCACCAGCTGAGCTAACTGCAGGTACATATTTTTTCAATTGCACCTATTTTTGTTTGGCCATCTCTTCATGCAATTTATATTTTAGATATATGACTATATGGAATAGACAGCCTTCATTCAGAAGTGGTATCTCTTTCTAATAGTCTACAAATATGTGTGCCATGAAGGGCCTTCGAGTGGCCTGATGACTTCTAACGCACTTTAATTAAAGGATTTTATTAAGGTTTCATGATGGATATGAGCATGTGTGACATTAAAGTCTGTGTAAAGTAAAAATAAATGTGTTCTGAGTTTGACATACCACAGAAAAGTGTGTTGTTAACCACCCTGCCAAATTTGAATGATTAAAAAAATCGACAAATATATGAAATTAGGCTTCAAAGTTGTGTAAAGGTCTCTACAGCAGCAGGGGAGGGTTTATGCTCCCTTGCTATTGGTTTTCAGACCCGCACATTAAATCCAGACACAGAAATCTTGAAACACAGTTTGTGAAGCCTAGCTCCACAATTCAAATCTAAATGGTTGAAATGCTTTTTACACCTTTTTTAGAAATACATTTATGACCTATTTAATGTGTTTAGAAGAAAATGTCTAACAATGCCTCTTTGATATGAATCACAATACTAAAGATGCTTTGTGAACATCTAAATCTTACTAAAAATGTACTTTCTAGTGTTCTTAATAGCTGTATACATCTCAGATTATTTGATTTGATTTAAAATCTTGGGTTGGACTCATTAATAGCTCAGTTTAATCATCACTGCTGTCCAGAGTGGGGCACCACAAAATAAGTGATAACGGTGTGTGGTATGAAGTAGTCTATATGCGACAGGTTAAGTAGTCCATGCCAGATGTGCCCACCCCCTACCCCAACCCACCCCATATTAACAGGACCCCCTACCAGAAAATAGTTCCACTGTCCCTGTGTACAAGAGAGAGTCCGAGAGCATACGATGGTGATGGGAAGATGTGTCCAGCCAAGCTCACACAGACAGGATTAGGACATAATGGTGTGTGAATGCTTGGATACATTTGTAGACATGTGATACTTGTAAAATGAAAAGAGAGAAACAGTCTGATGTCCGTTATTCTGTAATTTTCCTTTGTTGTCCTTCCTATAAACATATCCCATAGGGACATCTGGAGGCTGATTTTGTTGCTGTCTAATGTCATCACTTGTGTATATTATGATATAATAATTGGTGCACCACAGACAATTGGCTGTGGTCCGAATGTGCATGCAAAATTAACATGCTAGGGAGCATTTGGGTAGAAACACAAAGATGACTCATAGGGAGATTAAACTAGGTCAGTAAATGACTCTGTATAAATTTATATCAAAATTATGAACATGTTATGTTGCCAAAGCCCTCTCTGGATTGTTCAATGTGTGGTGAGCTGAATAAAACACTACAACAGGTTAGTAGTAGCCTGAAAACGGGAAAAACTTTACTCGATAAGCCCACACAATAGTCCATTAAATTACTGTGGGTCACAAAACAAAAGGGCTCCCAGAGAAGTTTGAAAGCCACTCTAAAGGGGTGGATAGAAATCTGGAGCCCACTTGATAACAGTGCCAGACACATTACACACAGGGCTGCAGAATACAACTGAGACTGGATATTTTGGCACACAAACCAGCACTCAGAACAAAGCCTATCTATCCACAGAACTAGCTTTCATGTCTCCTTGCAGGGCTAGAGCAGGAGTTAATTGTTCTCATGATGGTGTCAGGTGGCAGAATTGATCAACGTTAAAGGATCGTTCCCTGTGACATTACCTCTTGAGAAGGAAAGGCAAACTGTATGAGAAAAGGTACTCTGTTTTCGTGACATCTGACAAGGTAAAAGGACAACCTTCGATTGCTTTTGCTCTGTTGGAATCACAAAATCAATAGTCCAGCATTGCGCATATACTCATCAGCCTTCCTATTAAAGCATACAGACTAAACAGATCAACCACTGCCACTTCACGACACACCTGACTCTTATTTCATGAGATCATATTCTAACGAGGCTCGCAGTCTGAATGTTAATGTTTATTTTCACGTAGTGGGTTGTTTTGCATGTTTGACATGTAGTGCCGTGTCGAATTCAACACAGCTGACACTGACGGTCTAAAAGGTTGGGGTCATTAAAAAAGAATCAGTTGCGTGTGTATGTTACTATTATCATGAACCTGCATGACAGATAATTAAAATGTTCAGTTCACTTATACCTTAATGATTATCTGTGAACCACTTGCCTGATAAAATCAATTTAATAAAAAGGTTATCATGAATATGATGAATCATGAATATCATGAATACCATTATGATAGTGAGAAATCTTTTCAATAAATACGTGTTTCTATTTCTATTTTTTAAAAATATTTCCTTAAACTTTAAGAGCAGAGAGCTTAGGAGATTTTAACAGGATGACTATGAAATTTTAAATATATTAATTTAATAATTCCTCATCTTTCTGTGCTACTTATTGAAATAATGACTACTGATTTTAGTGAGTGGCAACTCTGTTCTCTTCTCCTCCCTCTTCTGTCTGTAGCTGATCTGATTATTGTTGTGTTGTGCTAACTATCCTCTTATCATTCCAGACTTGTCATTTTGCACCTGCCCACCAACTGTCACTATTGAGTTTTGTGCTTAATTTCATCACCTTAGCAAATTATCTGCCTACTGAACCTGTTTTTGTAACATTCTATTAGTGAAATGAAAGCAGTTTTGTTAATGTGTACTTGTTTCCTAGTGTTTGTGATGCTCTGCAGATTCTTTGGTAAAGCTTGGTGATTTTGCTGCAGTCTACAGTGAATATTATACAAATGGAAATAAATATCAAATTGTTCAGAATGCATTTTGTTACATTTTCCTTTAAAAGTGCCAGCACAACCTGCAGCCCAGTGAAGCTGTAACAATGACAGAAAGATAAGTACTGTGTTTATGTAGAGTATTAAAAGAAATGCATGGAGCCCATGTATAATGAGATCCTAAAGCAGTGTGAGAACTGAGGCAAAGTTTACAGATGTTACCATCTGCTGTGGTTTCCCCTGTCTTCTAGAGGGTGTGAGGCCTGTGATGTAAAATGGTGCATTAAGTATTAAATTTAGACATGTTGCTAGAAAACAAACCTCATACTGTGTTTGACCTGTTTTGATACGAACACAGTGAATTTCTCAGAACAGGTGGCGAGAATAATTCAGTGATATAAAGCAATTATGTATGTGATGTCCTGGATGCACTGCACTATATATGCTATCTGCAGGTAAAGAGAACTTACTGGAGCTGTGGGATTCGTTTTTAGAAGTAGGGCTTAAAAGCATGTTTGAAGTTCTGTTCTAAATCTAAATCTGTATCATTTTAAAATGTTGTCATCATTGTTTAAGTGGATGGGTGCCTCCCAGAGCTTGCAGCTTTTACATAAAGTGGCTGCAATCACAATGCACATACCTGCCTGTCCCTCTCACTGCATTTGTGGTCGATAAAAATTTAATGGAAAGCAACAATGGAATGCAAGATTGCCGACTATCTACACTCAGTTATGTCTGATGAAAATGTTTTTAATTCCTCATTCTGTTTTTTACAGAATAAATCCAAGGGGATACTTCAGAAACATATATGCAAATATTTTCATGTAAATACAGTCTTGACCAGTGTAATAACTTAATGACCAAAGGTATATTGACAATGAAACCCTGATCCTCCTCCAGAACACAATGGAATGAGCAATACTGCAGAGGGAGACCTGGCATTGCAGATATAACGCCTCACGTTCCTCATTCATCATGTTGATTGGAGAGATCAATTCACATTTGTGCTTTCCTTGGCTTCCTCTCAGGCACATTTCGGGGCTGTGCTGTGTAGCAAACCTTTTGATTTCGCTATTTCACTACATGTTTGCAGACAGAGAAATCTACTGGTTATACTCTTACACAGCAGTTCTTTCATTGCGCCAGAATTTTTATAATACATAAGGGGATTTTATCAGAGCCCGAGTATAACCAAACCCATGCTGTAGTACCCCTCAGACCTTTTAGAGGGCAGTGGAGCTCTATGAAATAACCTGCTGCCACCAATGGGGGAAAAAAAGATTGGTTTCTCTGAATTCTATCCCTCATTAGGTTCCATGCAGTGCCTGAATTACTTGATGCACCTATCCTATTAATGTCCCTCTTTCTTTATACTGCCCACATTAAACAGAGGTATGGTGCCTTGCTGGATGAATGCAGGGTGAAATCTGACCTGATTCCCAGTCCCATTTTGCTGACGCTCATTGCCGTGGAGGCATTCATCAGTTGTTTTTGTGTGATTGAAATGTTATATTCATATGTCGCAAAAGTTCTTGTAAAAAAAAAAAGAGGGGAAAAAAAGACAGATCATCAGACTGGACACTGCATTTTTGTTTGTTTTGACAAACTCCATTTGTGTTCACATCACATTGTTGGGAACGCTGGCACATTCAGCACAACAGTGGCAAATTGGAGCGATGCGTTTGGAATCCAAATCTCCAGATATTCACTTGCTAATGTTATGACAGCTTGTTAGCTCATTCATTCTGCAGGAGGCTATGGAAGTTGACAGAGTGAGTTGAAGTTCATGTCTCCAGGCTCTACCCTTGTCCACTTGGCTCCCTGCTTTGTCAAGGAGACTTAATTCATCGTGATGAGCAATCATCTGTAGGGTTAAAGTGCAACAAGTGCACTGACCTTTTCGATGGCCTTTGCCACTGAGCTGTCTTTAACCTATAACCCTGAACTTAACCTCTGTATGATGGTTCTACTTTGTGAGATGAGCTATTCCTCCGTTGATGTTGAATAATCAGTTCTATACCTGAATATAATTACTATTTTGTAAACAAATAGTCTAACCTTAAATTCCCTGTCTAGTGTTGAGTGGAGACAAACCACACAAAAAACGAATGGAGAAATGATTGCAGAAGCACTAAAGTATTGAGCAGATAACCATGTTTGGCATTATAAGCAACTCCATGCATTTAGACCTCTTCTGTCTCATTTTCATTGAGAGTTTTAGATAACAGCTGGGCTCCACCATAAAGTAAACTCCAACTGATGTATTGAGATTTTAATTGTGGAGAGTTATTTTGCTTGCAGTCCTCCTTCAGGAGAAGAAACAAAAGGCCTGCCTGTCTTCCCTCTTTGCCTCCCTTGCAGTTGATAATCAATGGAGGGACAGAGCTGCCAGCTATTGACTGAGGAGAGATGAATGACACTGCTCCCAAGGGGTCCATTTGAATTTTGACAGGCAGGATTCAGAAGTCCTAGCCCTCCTTTGATGGTGCCAGGAAGAAAGCTTTTCACTGACACGCTGAAGGTAATACCTAGTGCTATAAGCTGCAGAGTGTTAGAGATCATGTGTAAGCAGTTGAAATCACTGCATACTATATTCATTGAATACAACTTTTGCAGTTGTATTATATCCATTCTTGAAGGGATCTGAATCAGTAGGATTGAACTTGCAACACACTTAATGGAACTAATGTCAACACCGTATAAAATGATTCTCATCTGGCCACTTGTGGGATGCCAGAGACCCTCCATACAGCTCTCATTCTTTTTTCCCCTTACACATCTGGTCTCTGCTCCTAGCACCCTCCCCTGTGTCTTCAACACCCCTTTCCCCTTTTTAATGCAGTTTGACCTTTGCAAAATCAAGATGAAAGTTTTGAAAACCTTCATTTTTTACATATGTCATACATCATTGCCTTAGTGATGACATGACTGTAATTATCTGGATGTACTACATATTAGCTTCAATCGACAACCCTCACTCTCTTGTGTCTGATGTTCTATGTTTGGCTCCCAAGTGAGGATCTTGTTAATGCTGTAGCAAGCTGTAGACTGGCAGATACACCTGGTTGTCATGGATGATCACCCTATTCTGGGCAAACAAACTAAGCTCCCTGTAGACCCAGTAATCCAGCAATATTACATATTAATAAGACTCTACAGCATGGCACCCCAGTTAGGATTAGGTTAGGCATATTTCCTGACTAAGTACATAGCAAGCAGAATGGCTGTCAACTTCATACAGACTTAAAACAATGTTGGTATGGAAAAGTCACTGGAACCTGGCGGCTTTCTTTTTCAACATATTGCATATTAAACAGTAATTTGAGCTCTTATTGTGTTAGGCAGTAACATATAATTCTTGACACCAATTCCACAATTCTATGAGCTGGTCATTTTGTCTGCCATTTGGTGTGTCTGGCTGTGTCTGAAAAAGATGCTGATAGTGGTGAAAGTTAACTGAAACTAGGGCTGCAACTAACGATTATTTTAATAATCGAATAATCGGTCGATTATGTTTTCGATTAATCGATGAATCGGATAAACAAAAAAGTGCACAAACAACAGGTTGCTGCTTTTAACATCCTGTTATAATATGTAATGATAAATAATAATTTAACAAAACAAATGTTTATGTCAAAAAGCTATAATAACTGAAACAAATATAAACAAAAAGACATACAAATGTATGCTATACGTCTGCTAACTATATAGGCTATAAAGAGGCATTTTTGTTGTTAAAAGGGACCTGCGCTGTTGGAACAATACATCAATGATAAATAATAAAGAAAAATGCAAATAAAAAAACCCAGTAACAGGATTTGTTTCAACATTAACACTTGTTTTCTACATTTACAGTAATACACAAGTAAAAGTGATCTTGCATGGCACTATCACACACACTCACAGACGCACACTCATTCACTCCTTTTCTCCAGGAACTTTGCATTGCAATGTAAAAATGTTAGCATGTCTACATGCTCCTCGCTAAGGCTGGCTCTCCTCTTGGAAGCTATGTTTCCTGCTGCAGAAAACAGCCGCTCAGATGGTGTTGAAGTACCAGGAATGCATAAGTAAGACTTGACGAGTCTTGCCAACATGGGATATCTGTCATTGTTACCCCTAAATTCCACCGGGTTTGGATCCGGTCTGGCACGGCGGCGGATCCGATCCGTTTCCATTCTAGTCAATGTGTGTACTTCCACCAGCTGCAGAACGGCTCTGTCATGGCTGCGGAACAGCTCCGGCAGTCTGGAGGCCTCCGGAGGACATACGCAGAGCTTCTATTTTTGCCGGATGCCGGATCACGATGCATCAATTCAGCACAGAGCAGATCGTGCGGGACAGGAAGTTGAGCACAAATACAAAATAAAAAACGTCCGGTTTCAAAATAAAATACACCGTGTTCACGGCGGATCATATTTCCCAGCACTATACTTTGAAAACATCATAATGGGCGGAGCCAGACCTGAAGTCACGGTTTTCAGGCACCCCTACTACTCCTCCGAATGGATGTGTTGGTTTTGTGATTATCTATATAGAAAGTACATCCCGCTATATCACGTGATTATCCGTAAATTTGCGAGATCTCGTGGGTCCACCCCTCCCGCTGCCCGGGCGGAGACGCAACACAGACAGAGGCGGTGGGTGTTGACCATAGACTGTATATAAAATGGACGTAACATCCGTGACGTCACCCATTGGTTTGTGGACTGTTGCTTGGAAGCGAATAGTTTCGGATCTGGGCAGCGCCATCTTGAAAATTTCAGGTGCATGCCGGGTAAAAAACAAACACGGATTCTACTTATATGGGCATCAGGAGGAGCATGAGGCGCCCTCCTGAACCTGTGAACCAATCAACCTGTCAAACACGATGTAGCCACGCCCTAATGCATACCCTGCTTTATCGTCAAATCTAAAATCAGGGAGGCCTAAATTTCACAAATGATCATCATACTGCATTGAAGAAGGCTTTAAACTAGCGATTGAGACCATAAACACATTTTGAAAACGTTTACTGAGGTTAGAAATCAAGTGAGAAGTTGGTGAATTCTCCACTGACTTGTATTGAGACGGAAGTCCTTTTGACACCAAAACGGTCACCCCCTGGTGGCCTTTTGATAGAATGCAGTTTTAAGCTACTTCTGCGTTAGCATCATTTCAGAGGACCGGAACTCCCCGCCTGGTGTTGACGGACGGCGGAGGACGGAGCCGGAACGCAGCGCAGCCGTTCCGGAGCGGATCCAGTGGAATTTAGCAGTTAGCCTTCCACCACTGCAATTGGTTTTCGTCCTTCGCAAGGTTCTTTTCTCTAAAGTATGTGAGGACTTCCTTCCTCACGTGCGTGTGGACATCCTCAGCTTCGCTTGCTCTGTCCTCGTCTTCACCATTGGAACCAAGGAGTGAATCAAGTAGAGTGACAGAAGGTGTGGATTCAGCAGCTGAAGTATCGGTGGAGGTAACACTGCAACTGGCATGCTGCTGCACACATGGAAATATCTCGGGTACCCCACACACTTGAGCTAATTTTAGCTACGTTAGCAGGCAAATATTGCAAACTTGTAAACATACTGAAATATTTTGACAATAGTCCAACCATAGTTGAGTCCAGGAGCCGGGGAGAGCAGCAGGTGAGCAAACACATCTGTCAATCAGTGCCCCATTGGCAGACATCCAAGCTACCATAAGTGTTCAAATCTTATTAACGGAGCAATGATTTCCAAAATGAACACCAGCACACTTATTAGAGGGCCTGAATTTAGCAATAAGGCCATAATTACTCATTAAAAATATTAATGACTTAGTATTCCTAGAGAGAAGTTAAACATTTTTTGAATTGAGGGCAATTTGAGCCAACATCTAGTAGCTGGCAGTGTGGCACTTTAAGGTACTTTCACATTGGATTCAGCCTCAAGCTGTGGTATTAAACTTCAGTCCCCTGCACAAAAGTCAGATGGCATTGAACTTTAATCATGAGTGTGAAAATGTCCTATATGAACATAATTCTTAGGGATATTGGGTATTGGTCTCAACAGTAAACAAAAAACTCAGAAACAAGATGTAAACATGAAACTAAGTTTCTAAAATGAACTGTGCATGTAGATATGGAAAAGTGGAAATAGTAAAAAAGTGAAAAAAGAAGTTTGAGGTCAAATATATCTAGATTACCCTTTTAGAGATGTCAATCTGAAAGCAACTCAGTCTTTCTTTGGTGGTCCTGCTGATCCTACTGGGATGTTTGCACCCATAAGATGACCCACAGTTAAAAGAAAAATCCAGCAGTTTAATTACTGAGAGAGAGTTGATGAACAAATTGAATTAAGCTTGAACAACAGGCAGCCACACTCTTGTGGTCGCTTATTGCTCCACAACTGATGTTGACTTGGCCAAAGAAATGCTTAATGTTTAATGTCTCACTATTAGCCAGATGGTTGCTACCACTGAAAGAAGTAATTAGTTTAAAACTGGAGTGTGGGACTTTTGTCTCCCCCTTCTGACAGTGAGAGTAATTACAAAAACTGTTGATGTATTTACATAGGCTTCGGCATTGCCTACTCCATCGCTAATGTTGTGGCTGTATAACAGTGAATAAATTGTTTTGAGTGTCACACAAGCCCTGTGAAATGATTCTTTTCACTATAAAAATTTGATCCATTTGGAAAGTCTAGAAGAGCAGCACGATTACATTATTTCACCCCCATTAAATTTCGCTAAGAGCTAACCAAAGTTTAGCCGCTCAGTCGACAGAAGTATTCATCCTGCCAGTGCAGGAAGGTTGCCACTGACACTGGATTTAAAAACTCTGTATACTGTATCACAGAGAGATGTATTCAACAGTAATAGTCTTAATCAGCATTGTGTGAACTTGTTTGGAAAGGACTTGAATGTAACAGACATTCATCTATATGTGCAAGTTCTGCACTGCAGATTTAAATACTCCTCTTAGTTACAATGGAATCCTATAGTTTCAGTAGGCTCCCTACCTGTTTCCAAGTGTCCTTGAGAGAAACACTGTTAATGCCCTGAATTTATACTGAGGAAATCTAATCCTGCATTGAATCTACATCTTTCAGCAATGGGTAAGGGTCTCACTTGAATGCTTTATGCTGTGTGTCTGTGTGTGTTACTGTGTTTGAAATACAGAGAGGTGTGGAAAAAAATCTAACTTATTACAAAACATAAGTGATATTAAAGACATTTTATAAGGAAAAACATTACATACCTTTTGGTCACCCAGACTACTGAACTTGAACTGGTATTTGATTTAGGTGCAGGGAATAATGTTTTCACAATCAAGAGGTGATTACATTCAGCTATGACATGGCACACCTCTGTGCCTTGTTGAAAATGAATTAGAGATGGAGCATTTATATGCAGCTTCCCAGCTTCACCATGGGAATCATAAACACACACAACACTTGGGGTAATAATGCTTATCACGTACATGTAATTGCAAGCCTAAACCAAATTTCTTCAGGTGATCCTAATTGGTTTTGTCACTTGTGTACGATAGCTGACTAATGTTCTTCTGTCAGTACTGACAGTGTCACTCTAACCTACTCATGACATGTTGCTGTGCTTAGTGTTGCAAAAACACTTGGAAGGCAAGATATCAAAGCAAAAGGTCTCCGATGTGTTTTTAAAGGAAACAATATCTTAGTATGCATATTTTTCCCTGAAGCAATGTGTGTCCTCTGCTTGTTGTTTTTGTGACAGTTTGTGAAAATGTGAGAGGCGTAATCATGCTGCAGTGTGCTATATTTTCAAGCATGGGTGAGTAAGAATTCAGAGCTGTTGCCAGACACTTAGTTCCAAATCCCCAAAACTCAGTAAAACAAAACCATTTTGGATGGATGGGGTCCCCACTGCTTTTAGAACAAATGCACTGTCCTGTCTTTTATCTGTAATGCAAGAGGTGAATAACCATTAATCATAGTTCACACTGCCTCCTTTCATTGAATCATACTGAATGGGCTGGAGAGAGCATGCATGCATGAAATAGCTTTTAATCTTGCAGTATGTTATGTGTAAGGGTATAAGGGTGAACACATGTTTGGAAAATGGCAGACTAAGACATGCAAACAGATTGTCACACAAAGAGAAACACAGTTTGTACTTTATATAGAAAAAAACCCCCAAAGAGAAATCAAAATATAAGGGTTTTTAGAGCTCAGGAATGTTTGCAGGAGTATGTCACTGCACACAGCCCAAGATGTTAATTTTTGTCATGATCCATTTCAAGGGAAATAATTATGCAGCTAATGCAATTTAATCCCTGCCCTTGCATCCTCCTCTAAGAAAAAGGCATATGCCAGCCAACATGAAGTTGGGGCTTTTGCCTCATTACATGCAAAGTGCATTGCATTAATTGCGTTAGAGGAACAGAGAGCTATACCTAGAAGCAAAGACAGAACAAAATTTGGGGCATATTTGATCCAAAGCAACTGGGATTACTTAAAAATATAGATTCATTCTGAGTGCTCATGCAGTGAAGCTTTGTGTCTTCTGCAGATCTGTATATGTTTCCTAAAATTATGTCTGTATGGCTCAGTGGTACTTCTTCACTTGTGCAGTAACTCCATATAATCATTTTTATCTTAACTTTACTCTGCAGGTATTTTGTTGATTCTACTGTGACCACTTTCATTTTCAGTGGTGGTGGTTTCCTTGAGCCGCTCTGGTTTCTCCTCATGTTACAAAAAAAGGGAGGTAAATTGAAGACTTTGACTTGCTCACTTGGTATGAATGTGAATGTGAATAATTTATCTGTTGGGTATGTAATGGATAAGTGGAGTTGTTCAAGATGTTTCCTTAGTTTTTGCTTAATATTTGCATTTTTAGTCAGGATATGTTTCTTGGGATGTCAATGTTGGTATGTCAGTCAGTCCAGCACAGACTGAAATATAAACAACTAAGATGAATCACCATGAAATTTGTATAGATGTCCATGGTCTTGACAAGTATTTGATGGATTGCTATGAAATTTGGTACAGACATCCATAGTGTTGAGAGGATGAATCCTAATAACTGTTTGTGATCCACTAAGTCTTCATTGAGGGCAACTACCTGGTCATATTTTTCTTATCAAATATCTCAAAAAATCTGAAAAAATCAAAACATTTTGAGACATTTATCAGACATGAAGTAGGCACTGTCGACAATTGAACTGTCTTAACAAATATTGGATGGGTTGCATGAAATTTGCTACACACTCTTCCCCCTTAAAATGAATTGTAGTAACTTTGGTTACCACTTGACTTTGCAACATCCAGTCTCAAGATTTTAAATATATATACTTGTAAAACTACTAACACTCCCATCACCCTCTGTTGTACTTTATGTTCAATGTTGATTAACGAATGCTAGCATGCTAACACAATAAATGAAGATGATTAACTTGGTAAACAGTAAATCTGCTAAACACCAGCATATTAGCATTGCCAATCTTCACGATTCAGTGTGCTGACAGCCTCACATAGTGGCTGTAATGTAGCTGTAGACTCAGTCTTGATTTTTTTTCTTTTTTTTGATACTGCAGTGCAATTTTTCTGGCACTTTTTGCACACTGAATATTTTATTATTGTTATAGCGTGTATATATTTGTTTCATTTTTTCTCATTGGATGGTCAGAGATGATGATGTTATGTATGGCTGTCTTAAGTGTAGATGTAGCTGCTGTAGACTAAGCAATTTCCTATGAAGGACCATTAAAGTATTTATCTATTTTGATTCATACTGTGTTAGCTCTTTTATACATTGATCCTACTGATGAAAAACTTCACCTTTTAAAATTCAAACTCCCATAACTGAAGCACTATATGCTGATCTTCACTTCCCGACTCTAATGTCGGGGTATGATTCACTCGTCTCTTTGAAACGTATTTACTTCAAGGCTTGGGCTGTTTATCCGTCCCTTCATACTCTCTCCAATTTATCCATTTCAGCCTGTGATCAAAATTGCTCCCTTTTTTGCCCCCCCCCCCCCCCATGAAAAATGAATACCATTATGCAACTTTGGAATATCATGGGTAATTGCTTTTTGAAAGCCCACCCTATTTTCTTTCTGTTGTTGATAAACATGTAATGGGCTTATATTTTTAAAACCTAAGCTGTGTGACCTTCAGCTGTAGCTTTGCATAGCTGACTACAGAGGGCAAAGAGATCCCTGTGGACTCCCTTTGGGTCTCAAGGGTGCCAGCTGCACACTGTCAAAGAGCTACCTGAATCAGGCCTACCAGGAAACTGAGCTGTGGTGATGGAGTAGATGTATCCGTTCGTGGCAGTGTTTGCTCTGCATTTGTGTGTGTATGTTTGTTTCTGTGGGTCCTTACATGCATGTGCCGATAGTGGTAAGGTTAGAAGAAGCAGTGAGCGTTACTGGGATGCTAATGTTATTCCCATCCCAATTTGCTGCTTTTGCACGTTCATTACCACTGCAATTATGCTGTTGTTGTGTATAGAAAGCATGGGTAAATGAATTAGGCAGGAGCATGTTTTCGAGTGGGAGTGGATACGGGAAAGTGGCGCAGTCTCTAAACCTTTTAATGAGGGAGGAATTTTGCTGAAGACAGGGCTCTGTTAATGGAATTTGAACTTGATTATAGGATAGCAGACACATTCAGGAGAGTCCTTGTCCTCTGAATCCTGTTGTATTTACAGTAGTTATCATCAAGGCATTGGCAGCGGCTAGTACCATCTGTATAAACTCGGGTTTCATTATCTGACATATCTAATGATACTAATCCTTTAAACTATATTACAGTCAATTTGTTTGACGAAGGACAGAATGTAACAGACTATTCAGGGCGATTTGCTTTTCCTATCTGAGAGTAAAGGTTCTCGCTGGGATTTATCCTCACATTTTCAGAAAAGTTTGATGAGGACTTTCCTAAATGTTAAAAAGTGAGCGAGTTGGGGGGGGGGGGGGGGGGGGGGGGGGATAGAGAGAGAGGCTTTTTGATTGAAATGATTCCAACTGGGAGAGGAGGCTCTTATGTGAAATTAAATCAGCCACATTGGTGGGAGGAAAAGCAATTAATAACCTTTTTTGTTTTTGAAGTTAAAATTTAGAGTGAGGTTAAAAGTTAGCGTGTTATCTAAGTTAATTAGTGTGCCGATGGACAGACTTTGAACTTGAGCGGTTTATTATTGCACAAGCATTACTGTGGTTCCCGTTATTGTTTGAACCCAACAGTCTCATCAGTCAAAGATGCATTCCAACCATGTGTATAATTTCAAATGGTTTGCTTCATTAATTGAGCACATGCAGTCTATCCTGATAACAGGCATGAAGAAATTTCATATAATACCTAAATACAACACCATCACACATGTAAATTGATTTAATGTTTAAACAATGATTTTGAATAATTTCAAGCCTATTTAATACAAAACTCCCATGCTATGTATATTAAGAAAATTACTGGTTTCTGCAGTATTTCCTCCTTTCCATACTGGCAGTGAAGTGATCCCTTTCTAATGCGACTATAATTTATTAAAATCCACAGCCATCCTCCGCCTCCCTCCATGCATGAATACAGTTCAGCTGAAGCTAATATAAGCTTTCAGCTGTTTGAGTTAGCCAAATCAAGTGGGTATCTTTCAAAGTTATGGCCTGTGTGTTTTTCAACATATCGTGTTTTCCTGCTGAACTGTGGTGGACAGATGTGTCGTAGTTGTTGCATGTATGTTTGTTGCCAGGACAATAACACTGTTGTTAATTATAATTTTTGTTGTATACATTAAAATTACTGCTTTAGTTTATTGGCATTTTAAGCTAAAATGATAACTGTGAGAGGTAATACGGGATACAAGACGTGCTATCATGAAGTAGACACCACTTGTCCAGGCATTAGATTTATTTCAAAACAGCAAGACCAAAAGGAAAATGTCTGGACAAATGTAAGACTGCCCTCTCAAGAAAACAGCATCTGTCCAGTAAATGAAAAAAAGGCCTATTTTTAGATTAAAGTGATAAACTTTCTAGAAGCTGTAGAAATGTTGACTGCTATTCATTGGGAGTAAGGGAAGAAACTGTGACACTGTTAGAAGGCCACAAAGTTTGCAGAGGGATGAAGTCAGTGTGCTTGAACACATCAACGAAAGTCAAACTTTGACATGGTACTGTCGGTAGCTGTTTGCCACAACATTGTTTTATTCTAATCATGACCGTGATCGTTCCCTTACCTTTACTGTAAAGGTATTATGGTTTTAGAGGGCACTGACAAGTGATGTTATCCTGCTGATCAGAAAATGCTGTTACATTTACAGACAGCAGATCTCGTCATTTAAATTGGAAGACATGTCAAACCTGAAAATAAATTCACAAACCAGAAATAAAACAAATTTTCTCTAGCCACTTTCTATGTAAATGGAAAATATCCACGCATTTTTAACTATGTATTAGGAGAAAAGGCTTACAGACATGACACCAGAACAGATTGTTGGATGTTTTAACATTGAATTAGAAGGAGACTTTTTAATGAAAGCATATGTGCGGCAGAAGACTGATGAAAATTAACTTTATGGTAATCAAAAATGTTACATGATTTGAAGATGCCGAATGACTTACTATTATAAATGGAAGGGGAGCAGGTTAACATTACAGGTTATTGTGGGCTGACATATAACATACTTTTCTTCTGTTAATTCAATTAGCATCAAAGATCTGTTTGTTCAAAATCCAAACTGACAGATCAGTCAAAAAAATCTGTATCTCAATGAAATTGTCTAAACTTATATTAAAGAAGTGCCTTTGAGAATTTAGAAAATAAAGAAACAGGCCTGTAATTTGAAAAGTAGTGTCTATTCCCAGCTTTACATAATGGGATAACTTTTGCAATTTCATTTTGCTTGGAAATTTACCAGTTTGGAAGGACAAGTTGCAAATGTGAATTAGTGGCTTTCCAATACCTTCAGTAACATTTTACCATCATATCAATTTCCTTCCAGTCAGATGCTAGAAAGGTAGTCAAATATTGTGTCAAGTTAAGTTAAATGAAAGTTAAATAGATTCACAAAGTTACTCAATCACAGTGACACTGAATTCCTAAGTCATCAAACTACTGGAAGTAAAATAAATTTGGTCTATAAACCAATGTCATGGTTCTGAGTTATGTCTGGAATAAGAATAAGTAATTTTGTCTAACTGTATGTAAGTTTGCAGGTTTATTACTGCTTGCTCCATAGTTATTAATTTAACTTTAGATAGACACCTAAGATTCAGGAATTCCATTCAATATGTTAAAATAGCTGCATCATCCTGCAATCCAAATTAGTTAGGTTTTGCTTATATGAGTTCTTTAAAAGCCCTGTGGGTTCAGATGATACTCTTGACTGTTTAATATTATCTCCATCATGTGTTTGTACGATTTGTAAGATTTAATTTATCAGAAGGTTATCTATTCCTGTGACCAGTGTAGCGAGATACATCTAGGGAGGAAAAAGGAAGCAAAAGCCTATTAACAGAATTAATTGTGACTTTTCTGGAGGACATCTGAGTGTTTGACACAAACTGTGTGTGTGTGTGTGTGAGAGAGAGAGAGAGAGAGAGAGAACGAGAGAGAGAGAGAGAGAGAGAGAAATGATGGTGTGAATGCTGACTGTCATTGTATCTTTAAGTGCCATTTCCATGTTTTCTCTCAGTTGGGTCCCTTCCAGCAGAGTTATAGTGTCTCTCTCTCAAATGAAATGGACTGTCCTGAGCTGTTCAGTGACAACGCACAGGTTAATTTAGGTCCAGGACAATGTCTAGGGCCATCATACATAAGCACACACACATACATAAGGATACACAATTACGGGGTTTGTGTATTTTTCCTTGCTGCCACTTTACAGCATTGCATTGCACGGCACTCATTCTTCATTTCCACGTGTGGAGGTGTGTGAACAAACCAATTTCCTTATGCTTACAAAAACATTGTACATACATAAAACATATAAAAGATACAGGTGCATCTCACCTAGATATCACTAAATGTGCTTCAACTTATTGTACAAGCGTAGTGTTCATTTGTGTATCGATTTATTTCCAGAACGTATATCCTATCTACATTAATTTTCTACTGCTGTCAGTGAGCAGGAACATTTGCTTTAGCATGCACTGAAACAGCCTCAGGGACGCTGTGATTAATGTATCCCACTTTGCTCTGGCGCATCTACACTCTCTAGACATGTTTTTTTGAGAGGCACAATCATATCATTCAAATTCATGTCTTCGTTTACTAATACATCATATGAACATGCTCCATTATAGGTGCTTTGGGACTGCAGTTATCCATTTGAGCCAGGGTTAAAGATTTGATAATAAATACAGACCTGTGAAAGTTGGCAGACTAACAAACAGGGTGTGGTGAATATGTGGTGGCGCAGACAATGGGGGTGGGATGAAGCACTTTTCCTATGAGTTTGATGGCATGCATCATTGAAGATGACAAAATGTAAAAATTGTTTAGAGGACCTTATTAAATATGTATGAAACTGGGTTTTCAAGGAGGGTGTAGACAGGGAAATCCATCATCGCATTGTAAAATGCAGAAATACTATTAAAGTGTGAATATTTAGTATCATTTTCCCTGCTGCTATGCAGAGAAGTACAGACAAGAGAACACTAAAAACATGATTTTAATATTACATGTGACTACCAAGCAAAGTTATTTTTCTTCCTTTGATTTGACTACATTAATTATGAGCAAGGTTCCCCCATCTGAAGCATTTCACTGGAAGTCCTCTGGTGCCAAATAGCTTCCAGATGAATAGATTGTCATAATATCCACACACTCATGGTGCGAACACTTGAAGATACTGCATGGCAACTCGTCAACAAACATGAGTAAATTGACATTGGAACAGAGTGGAAACAACAGTGTTTACAACTACTCAATTAGAGAGATTAGTCAACCTCTCCAAGGTCACCAAAACAAAGGAGCATTCATGTAGTATAATCCTTCTAAGTCAACTATTAATTACTTTATAAATATCTGAGGACTAAAGGGCATTGTCATGGGCCATGGCTCATGGAAATGTCATTAGGATTGTAGCAAAAATGTACCAAACCTTTCTTTCAATCCTTACATGTTTACTTCTTTTTAGAAGATAAATGATCTTTTAAATGAATACCAGTCTTATTGATTTAGGCATCTTGGTGGAGGTTTCTGTGTTGACAAACTGTGAAACTGTGTTCCTTACCTGTATGATTAAAACCACAGTCTTGCAATCACAGCTTTACAGCAGCACATATACATCACCTGGCACAATGATACTGTTATGAAGCACAGCTATAGTGCCTCTCTGTTGTGAGCTTGCCAGCATGCTGTGTTGTTGTGAGTGGGGAGTCCACACTGCTGCGCATCCTGGCTGTCTTTGGGGTTATGTGAGTAGGTATGGGGGCGTATTTGCAGAGAAAAGGGAGAAAATGAGAGATAGGAGCCAGAGCCAGAGAGCTGTCCCTGAGTGATGCTGCTCTGCTCCCAGCAGCACCCTGTCAACTCCAAATGAGAAATTTCAGACATCCAGTGAGGTACCTCTTGAAAGTGGAAATGTTTTTCCACCACTGCTGTGTCCTTTTTTGGACAATAACTTTAAAAGTTAGTTGGCTGACCTTCAAAGTGGAGGGAAGGTAATGGATTCCATTCATCTCAAGGCATGTATTAAGTTGATTGGTAGATGAAACAGTGAAAATGCGTGCTGTTTCAAAATGAAATATGTTGGCAACCTGTCGTGTGACTTATATGCTTTGGCTCTGAACTGTGGCCTTTTAAGGATTATTATCTAACATTTTTTAATGTGGTAAGACACATGGATATATCAGGGATCATGAGGCAGGAATGTCTGAATTAATGATATGATCAGCGAGCACCAGAGCTGCTCTGTTGATGACCGATCTCAAACCCTGACCACAGCTGCGAGCACTGTGTATATGTGTGTTTGCATATGTGAATAACCCTTAATCATAGTTCAATATCAAAGACCTTCACACCCTACGTATTATAAAAAAGAAAAAAATGAAACTGATAAAACTGAAAACTGACCCCCAACCTTACGCCCTCACTGAGAACAATAATAACCTCTTGTGATTGACAGTATTAGAAAAAATTGTGAGGAGCCTTGAGAAACACTGAAAAGGAGATGCTGGGAGTGTGCAAACATAAATTTAGGTCTGATAAAAACATGTGATGAAAAGGTCATCATATAGTAATGATGGTACAGGGACACTGGCACTGTCCTGGTCACCAAATAGAACTTTTTTGTCACCTGAAGCAAGGACAGAAGAGTTCAGGCTGCCCTGCTGCAGACACAACCTTTAATCAAAATGAGCAAGCGGAAGAGCCATACAGTACAAACAAAAGACTCCCTTATTCCCACAGTTAAGCAGACAGGCACTGTAATGAACGAACAGGCAGTGCAAGAACACGAACCAGTGAAAAATAATTAGTTCAGTGTTGTTCCATAATGCTGAGTCACTCCTAGAAATTGCACAAAGGTAAGGTAGAATAAATGGTAGTTAAATTATATAAACCTCTGCAAAAAGTCTTCTAAAATCAACACGGTTTAAAAACAAAAGCACAGGAGGAAATACTGTCATTTTCACTGGTGGGAAGGATAAATGGGCAGCGACTTGTGTTTGGAGTCTATTTGAACCCCATCATAATAGTTTATATGTTAGCAAATACCAGAATAAAGAAGCAGTAGGGGAAAAAGATGCTCTATTGTAATTGCCAAATTTCACCAAAAAATTGTGTACTGCCTTGCGGTCGGAGACACAGATCACTGGAAGTGTTATTTCCCTGCCTATCTAACTCAAAGGCAGACCACAGCGTGTGACTTTGACCAAACGAAAAAAGCCAAATTCATATTCAAAAACTGCTGCGGTTGCAAGCATTTTTGACTAAATAATCATCTTTGTGAGACGGCCAGCAGAAACAAACAAGACCTGCTGACACACACTGCAGCATTTAACAACGTAAGGTTAAGAAAATAACTCAGTGCTCAGTCTGTCTCACCTCAGCAACGTGTTGGACAGTCATGCCTTTCCCAGAGCTAACAGTGTAGCAGTAAGGCAGCTGTCCACTGCTGGAGATTACGTTAACGTTATTACTAAAACAGCTGAGCACTCCGACTCCCCCTCAGTTTGTTATTCTCATACAGGCAGGAAGCTGTGATCTTCTTACAAATTAATTAAATCATTCATTAATGCAGTTGACTTTTTAAAACAAAAATGCTTTGGATCATTATCTTAATTGCCAGATACAGTATGTGTCAAATTGTATTTCAGCTGACTAAGGACAACAGTGAATGGTTTGGCACACAGTAAACTGGAACAAGAGACTGAAATTAGGTGATATACATTCAATCAAGAATTGATTCTAAATTGTATTAACACCCAGGTATCGTGATAGTATCGAATTGGGAGATAAGTACATTGTTCCAGGGCTATAAAGTAAATATTGCCAATTTGTCACAATCTTTACATTATTCAGAGTGCAGAACTCTAAAGGTGCATGCATGGTGTATACCACACCATGCATGTTCTCCAGCCTTTGCCACCTTTGTCTCAAAAAATCCAGGGAAAACCCTGGTTTCAAACAGATGGATATTCTTAAAAGCTCAACACGAGTCTGTCATCAGTTGTACAGTTAGCAAACTGATCCATTTTAGTCCTACACCAGTTTTAGAGATCTGGCTCTACAAAGAGACAAACCAGTTATTATAAAAAACCAAGCTCTATAAGATGTGTCCTCCTGTATATATATAACTTCTCTAGGTTAGTCTAATTGGGCAGACATAAAATACCAGCAGCTTTTAAGTCTGGGGCGGTGTGCGCAGTGGTGGTGTGCATGTCTGTTCTGAAATGCTGAGCAGACCGTTTCATGCTGAAAGGGTCAGCTGTCCCATTAATCTGTGACCATTAAAACAAAGCAGGTTCTGAACTGCTGAGTCGTCAGTTTCATGTCAGATGGTCTTTCATACCACTGGCTTACTGTTGAGACAGGTGTTGGGTATGAAAATGATTTGGTCAGGTACTGCATTGTGGGTGATTTGAAATCAAGCTCATAGGCATGGTCAGTGTAGGGTCCAGTGGGTCAGATCAGTACTGAGTAGGTCCAGTTTCTAACATTTGCCAGCAGATGCTCTTTAAGTTCTCAGCTACGTGCAATTTCACACAGATGTAGTGTCTTGTACTGTACATTACCTTTGACTCTTTCATTATGCTTTTTTTGTGCAAGTAATACATGGGAATGGTAAATGTGACACAATGGCCAGAGCTCAGACATACATAGCATAAATGACACACTTGTCAGGGTATTAACATAAGTTTGAGGTTTTCCTCATTTATGCTTCAGTATGTTTACTGATTGTTTGGTAAAGACATCACATTGCAATCACTACTAAAACTGTATGTGTGGAGCTCATTATGCAGACACTGAAAATTAACATCTTGTGTTCCAATTATAGTGAGAAATTTGATAAAAAGGACTTCTTCTGGCAATGAGTTAATTAGTTGATCTTACTCAGGAGACCTTGTACCCCAGGGTAGAATTACCATGTGCCATTAATTTACATTATGATTGAGATTAAACACATATTTTATAAAATCACAATACAGTGGATGCGCTTGCAAAAAACAATATGTGAACATACATAGCAGAAGCTATTCATTTTGTAGGAGGAATGAGCAAACACAGACCCTAAGCTTCTGTGTGTTTGCCTTTGCTTGGTGTAATGCCTGCATTCATCTACCTGTTATGATGTGAACGAAAAATGAAAAGGCTGGAAAGGATTTGTATGCTATTGAAAAGGTACCTGAGAGGCATGCTTTTGTAGGACTTTAGTAACTCAAGCTGGGCAACTCTCCACCTCTGTGTGCTCTAAAATTGGATCAATAGCATTTAAATTCTGACTGCTGGGATTGGATGACTCTCTGAGTGAAATGCCATGCAATCCATATTCTCTTTTATTAAATTATGCATTAATGGACAGTATTTAACCAGTATTTTTCACAGGGGTATTTTCTAGGAGATCTAAAATCACAACACTTCTCCACACTCACATGATGAAACAAACTATGTCATGCTCTGCACACCACAGGAAAAACAAGCAAAAAACTAAAACAAAACCTAGTCCCATTTCAAAGCACCTAGTGCATAATGAAAACAAGCAAACAAAACAAAACTAACAACACCAATCACCATGACCACACCTTATTGCCACGAAAAGGGAATGAAGACAAGATGAAAAAATATTTTCTTACAGAATGATCATCTATATCAGAGGTCACTAATAGACGGAACACCGTCCGGCTGTGGACACAGATGCCGTCCTATCTGGACCCAGACCTGTAACTGATTAAATATTGAGGATTGTTAAATTTTGTCTGAGCGTTTCTATTTTAACGGGCGTAGCTTCTCCAGCTATTACGGTAAAAGTGGAGGGGCCCTCGGAAACTCACTGACCAAGGTACATGGCCAATTTTCTCTCATGTAGCTAATCAGCTAATCAAATCTGTGCATTCGGACATGCAGAAAGACTCGACTGTCAGTAAGATACACAAGGAAATATCCAAAAAATCAAAAAAAGTGTCACAGTTTTTCCCCATTCACACCCAGATTTAAAATCCTGGCAGGACAAGCAAGAGCTCACTTCTCTCATTAAAGAAGAGAAAGAGAAAACAAGGTGTAAATGTGGTTAATATGTGTAAGATGTTTTGTTATAAAGTTATGCAATGTGATATTAAGTTTATGGTTTAAGTTTAAGTTAAGTTTTAAAAGTAAAAAGGGATTATTTGTTATTTCTCTAAAACAAAGCACTTTATTTAAGAAGCACTATGAAAAGCCTTCTGTAATGCACTGTATTTCAAAATGTCATCCTTATTTGATATAATGGGCCATTTTATTATTTATTTGAATCCCACAAGTTCAGTGTAAATACTAATAAATGAACTCTACTGTATTTATTTGACAGTCGACAATCTACCCACTAGACACATATGCTGATGGAACTACAATGCTACTTCAAGATACTGAAAACTACAATAAAAATAACACAGACATTATGATGTTCCAGGACCTTCACTTGAGGAAATTCTCAAAAATTGGACCTCAGTGAATTTTAATTGAATACTCCTGATCTATATGGACCCACATAAAAGAACCTAATGGGCAGTAAGAAAGAAAGTGAATGAACTTATTGCCATACATCTGGTTGTGTATGTCATACACACATTGTTTCTCAGTACAGCAGACCTACTACTGAAAAACTACACAAGGCTTGGTTGTTCAGAAATTCTTATAATTTGTTTGTCTGTAGCTTGTAAATTCATTTCTAATGAATGGTACCTTTTCTGTCCTATTTGCATTTAGGTTTACTGTTGACCTCCAGACTGAATCCAGTTTATACACAATAAACTGAACTCCTCATTATTCCTTAACATAATGACTTGGTCTAAAATATGTTATTAGTTTGTTTTGCTTTGAAACATTATCATTATAACTTGCCCTAAAAACCGGTGTACAAGACACACCTTAAACACGTTTTTTTTTCATTGAAAAGTGGGGTGCATCTTATACACCGGTGTGTCCTATATACCAGCAGCAGATTTTGAAGCGTGATATGCAAAAGTGCACAGATGAGCAGTTTTTATTGCACACTGGCAGCCACACACAGAATGAGCACAAATCTGAAGCCTATAGATTCACTAGCTTTGTTGTTTTTCCACTGGATGGAACAGTGGATGATTCTTTGACTCTGGGACTGACACAGAGTCCTGGGACAGTGTGCTTGGTGAGACTTCAGGCGACTTGGGCGCAATATTTGCGCACAGCAACAGTTCCGATGAAGAGTTTTTGGGACTCAAGTAAGCACACAGGTACACACTGCATCAAATATGTAAAGTTTCTGTGTACTTTTAAAAGGCCTAATTGAAGCTCATAGCTTAACCCGAACTCAGTCTGAGTGAATATACTGGTCCAGTTCAGTTAAGCTAATCATTACCAGACCATTAACCATTAACCTGACGAACTGTTTCAGGTGTAATATGTGTGTTTTGATTGTGTTTCAAATACAAGAAAATTGAGAAAGTTTTGTAGTATAAATATATGTGTTTATAAATTAATAGCCTTTAATAAAAAAATCGTTTTCCCCCGCATGACTTATACACCGTTTTTAACTGTAAATTTGACAGACACTTATATGTGTATTTCTCGAAAATGAACATTTAAAAATGTATGAGGTTCCTGCAAATCTTTTTGCTGTTACTCTTGAATTCCTTATTATCTATTATATGTGTTCTGTTCCCGCAGTGCCCTCTGCAGCATTCAGCAATTCCTCTTCTATGTTCCATTTGTCTGCCTGAGTGTTAAGTAATGCTGTGTTTTAGACATACTTTTCTAGCTGTCTTTAATCATAGGGGCTTCAGCAAAGCCTGTGAGGGCCTGATACGTCTGCTCAGTGCAGGCATCCCTTTCCTGTTGAAAAGGGAAAAGTCTTTGTAACAAAACCATTTTTTACTGGGAAGGTCACCTCAAATGATATTTGAAAACTATCACATAAACTGATACCTGATACAAACTACAAACCTTTCACAAAAGTCACAATGAACCTAGGTTAGGGAGGATTTCTAGTGTAGATTGGAAATCCCTCTTCAAAATCAAAACATTGAATACCATTTTTTGTTTTAATATTTAAGAGTTGTTCATCATCTCTAATCACAATTTATGTTCAAGCCTACTTTCAGTAATAAAGGATTTATCGTGCCCTATAGTGAGGCAACAAGAGAATGTGTGGAGGCCTGGGTGTTGGATTAGCATGCAGGGAGTGTTGTTATTGCATAACCCTAACCATACCTTAACCATACTTTATTTCCTATTACCATGATCTTTCCCCCGGCTCTAACCACCCACAGATACAGAAAGTAACAATTTTCCAAATGCTTGCATTAGACCGTAAAAAAAATCTGCAGTTCTCTTGCAATCTTGCAATATTGCTTTTCTTCTGTGACAATAGCATGCAATGCAATACAATCTTACAATCTCTTGTATCTCGCTGTAAGACAGCTGACAGAGACACCCAATTTAAAGACAATATTGTGTTGATTTGTCCTGGAAAATTTTCTAGGCGATGAAGAGTGTCACAGGGGTCAAAAAAGATCTAAATTTAAAACCAAAACCAAAACATTTACTAAAACAGAACTGAACTGAAACAAGCTTGTGTTGGGGTGAAACTGGGGTTAAATGAAATATTTAAAGCCTGCCTAGTGAAAAGCAAGGAAACAACCTTTTCACAACAAAATGTAGTAAGAAGCTGATATAGATAATTAACACATTCCTTTGTTTCATCTTGAAATGCCAGGCTTTACAATCTGTCCTCATGTATGAAACATGAAACCTTGCTTTTGTATCCTTCAGGTTTGGACATTTTTTTCTTTTATACAAATCTAAATGCAATTACATGAAATAAGAGAGAACCTTGCACTTTTAGGTGGTCTATGGGTACAGTAATTTGGTACATATGCTCAAAGAAGCCAAAGTAAATGAGTAAACATTTCAGAGTTCAAATAATCTGCTCCAAACATACTTGGTGTTTGTGCATCCTGAAGATGCCAGAGGGAGAAAAAGATTCAATGGGCAATTCCTTCATGTGGAGAGTTGCAGCAGAAGCCCTCTCAACTGTGAGAAAACAGCAAACTTTTGAATGGTCTCCTACTCCATTTTTTACAGTCTCCCTCCTACCTTCCATCTTTTTGAACATCAACATGTATAGGTGATTAACCCTAAACTCCTTTCCTTACATTAAACACAAGAGAATGCCCTGAAAATACTTAATGCATGAATCACATTAAGAGAAGACTTTTTAAAAACATTAGCGGAAATATGCTACGAATTAGCAAAAAGCCAATCCCACAAAAAGTGATTTTTACATATTTTTATGAACTACTAGTCCAGTAGCCGGACACACACCTGCAGCATTCCTCATTAACCTCATGCACCTCATATGATCCATTTCTCCCTCATGCACACACATAAATGTCCATACATCTTGTAAATTTGTGCGATAGTAAAAAAGGAATGAGAGCAAAGAGCAAGAGAGAGAGAGAGTAAAAGAAGACTGAGTAGGCTATTATAGAGGAAAGAGTGTATCCCCCGAAGGAGGCGCGGGCTGAGATGGCGTAAATGAGGGAAGCGTGGCGGCCATTCCTGTAGCCTCATTACAGTAATGGAGACCCATCCGTTCTGTCAAGGCCTCCAGAAAATTTTCTGTGACACAACTGCCTTCCTTTTCGTGCAATTCGACATCAACAGTACACGGGAAGACCGAAAAGTGGGAGAAAGATAAAGCAGAGGCGCTTGCCACTGGGTTTCATGTTGCATGAGAAGATTTGTGCGTCTCGTAGTGTATTAAGGTCTAGATTGGGGTCTCGTATTCCCTGTCAGAGACTATAATGTTCTCTTAAGTTGATTGTGGCCTCGGTGAGAAAGATGCGATCATACTGTATGCTTCTGGTAAAGATTGGTCTCATTGGTGTGGAGACTGGCGCAGGGACTGCACTGACCATGTTGCTTGCATTGGGAGCTGTGACGAGTGGGATGGAGCACTCTGTTAGTAGGCCAATTTCTCCCTTTTTGTCTTATCACATAAGTGTCTAATCTTAATGGTGTGCATTGGGAGGTGTCAGGACTGTAAGACAGACTACACAGATGAACTTCTGATGTAGCTTATTCATTCATACGGAATTTTCCTGTAGTATTAAAGGACAGGTTCGCAATTGTTCAAGTCTATCTAAGATTATAGTCAGGTTCCTAAATGAGCATTGAAACAGGTTTTATTTACTGTAATCATGTCTCTTCTGCTAATACTGGACATTAGAAAATCCCCTTCAAATGTGCGCACATTGTAGGTGACTGGAGACAAAGTGTATTTATGAGAAAAAGATGTATTTAAAAGTTTATCTGAATCTAATATGAGGCTTCAGCCATTTGAGTTAGTCAAATAAAATGAAAATCTTCTATGCTCACAATCATTTTGGAAAAACACTTCCCTTTTTGTGTTTCGACAGACAATGTTTTCAGCTGCTTGGAAGAACGGTTACAAAAAGAGTGGAAACAGACAAAGACCAGCAGTAAACTACAGATATACCAGCTCAGATTTGCCACCTCTTCTCTGGCCCCGCAGCCAATGGTGAACAATGGTGATAAATGCTCATGGTTTTCTTGAGTGGAAAACACGCTACCAACCCAGGCTGGAGTATTCACGCTGAATGGCGATGCATTGCTGCACTTCAGGCTCCTGTGGAGGCTCGTCTTCTGGTCTGTGGGTTCAGTGAAGGACGCCTTCTGTCTGGCTTTTTGTGGTTCCCTGCCATGCCATCCTCATTCGTGCCCATGGGTGTAATTTATGGTAGGGACAGTGGGAATATGTCACTATCACTTTTGTCATTAACTAAAATTGTCCCCACCACTAATTGATATTAATTGCATATATGTTTATATCCAACTAATTCCATCAGCTCCACAACGTGTTAACCCCCTCATGTTCCCAGTGGATGAGGAATAGAGTTTCTATTGGTGTTTGTTTGCTTTGTTCCCACCTCCTTTACATGCAGCAATGTGATTGCTTAGGTGCATTTTGGATGAAACAGAAACAGTGCAGTGCACTTAGTCAGAGAAGACAGCTTGAGGCTAGAGCACAGGACAATCCAGGCTGTCGTGTCAACGGTGCTTTGTCTTCTGTTATCATAACTTTATGGTATTGGTATCAAATTAAACACTTTGATTGTTCAGTGAGTCTGACTCACTACAGACCAGGAATTGTCATTCCTGGTCTGTAGTCTTGCTAAGGTTAGCACTGTACAAACAAAAACAGTTAGGCATATTAAGGTTATAGTAGTAGCTAGTATATAGCCTGTTATCAGCTACTTTCACATGAACCTCTGTCTGCTCCACCAGACTCATTGACAACGCAGCAAACAAGAAGCACGTATTGACTGAGTTGTAATGGTGAGGTCCTCCAACAGCGGCAGAGCAGTGGTCCTTACACACAGCCATTACACACAGCTATTTATAGCATCCATTGCGTCATTTATTCATCAATTAATTACACATGCACCTGCAAACAATCAACAGCAGTTATACTGTATCTCAATCATTGTCATCACACTTTGGGAAGGTAATCAGTAATAATTTAGATTTAAGGACTTTTTATCAAAACAGAGTGTACCAAATGATTCTAGTAAAGGATAAAAATAGAAAGTATACAAACACAGAGACCCAAGAATAAAGTTTATAGTTTGCCTTTGACTGGCATAATATTGCTAAGTATGTAGAATGAAAAAAATCATGCATACTTTGTGAAATGGAATTAATGCCTAAAAACAATCATCCGTATTAGACTTTCAGATTATTTTGCACGCGCAAATTTTAATGCACGTTCCTCTTTTATATGTGGGAAATTGCATATGCATATTTTTTCATACATCATTTATACATCTGGCTCCATCTGATTCCCTTTACCTGAAAGGGAGGGACTAATCAGTGAACTCACCTGGCGAAATATTTGGCTGAACACTGCAGCACCTGATTTTGAATTCTCCGGATGGATGACATGTTAGAGGGCAGCATCTGTTTTTCAAGGCTTGTGGAATGATGGTTCTTGTGCTGTCTGGGTAACTTTTCATAGTTCCTTACAACCAAGGACAAGTTCAGGGAGTGCCTATCACCAGTCCACATAAGACCTACCTGCAAAAGTTGTTTCCAGCATCAAAGAAAGAGAGAAAAAAGGGAGCCTGATATTCAGAATACCATAGATTCCACTTATTCAGTGTCTTTGATAATAAATGCAGCTCTGTCCACTCAACAGTGCCGTTTTCAAGCACACAGGAAGGTCAAAACTCTGAATAATACAAGGTAAGAGAGAATATCTGTTTTAATATTTTTTACAAATTAAACCATGAATATCAGATCAGATTATAAATGGATCTGAAATGTGCATGCACATTTGTGCAGGATTGCAATTATATATGTCTTTACCATTGCCTTTATTACACCATAAATCCCTACTGATATATAAATTAAGCATCATATTTGCCTTTTTATTTATTATTTTTCCCCCTACTAAAATTGGCTTCTGGTGATGTTCTATTTAATTTATGAACAAGGCAAGGACACATACTTTCCACCTTGAAGTGAAATTCTTTCCTTCTGTCTGTTTTTTAGTGCAGTTTAATGAGTTTTAAAACTATAATTTCGCAAGTATGTTGTCCTGTTCATCTACTATTAGGTATATATCCCATTATTTCCCCTTGGAGAAAATCTACATCCAAGCTCTAGGCTGATTGCATACCCTCCCAGCCTCTCTGTACCATTTCACAGTACCCCCTCCCCTCACCTCTTCTCCCTAGTCCTCCAGGCTTGCCTTACCATTTCCATACTGTGTTCACATTCCTTACAGTGTGGCATCATCATCAATAGTCATTTAGGAGAGGGCCGCTTTCCACACCACCGGATGCAATGAAGATTCATAGCCACCATTTCAAACGGGTTGGGGGAGATGTACAGAATGAGGGAGGGATGGAAATTGTGCACATATACCACTGGCTATTGGGTTACCACTGTTTGGCCTTGCATGTCCAGTGGGGTGGATGGGAAATGCAATGGATGATAAATGCTCAGAACTGTAAATGAGCAGTAATCCTGGCAAGACAGCGAAAAAGGAGGGAATGTCATTGCTGTGCATTACAATGTATTCTGTGAACAGCTACAGTATGTAAGCTTTGCAGTGTATAATAAAGATTCGACAGATGCAGAAAACACTGAAAGGTTTTGTGATTTAAAGCTCGCCTTGACTGGCAGTATATTGAGCAGGCAGATCAAGGCTGCAACTGCAGTGTGTGCTTAGAAATGTTTATGCTTGTGTGTTTTCTGGTACAGTACATGTGCAGGTGCTTTGCAGAGAAACACAATTTTCTAAATATAAGCCTTCTTGCCCATACAATAACAATTTGATTTGACATAGATAATAATGTATCCACTACCTATTTGTTACATTAATTTTTTTAGAGCTTAAAATTGCAGATTTCATCACTCACCCTCACCCTTAATTTTACACTTAATAACTGATTTTTACAATAATTGGTAATACTCATATATGCTGATGAAAACTAAATGTCAAAAGGTGAAAATGCCTTTTTATCTTACATTCTAGTTTAACATTTTTTAACATTTCTGACTGCTCCATGCTTTTTGCAAATGTCATATAGTGTAAGTTCATGAACAGATTTGTGTTGAGGAGCCTCTGTGTGAGTGAGTGAAAAAAACTACAGACAGGCCGGCCGACTCACACACACACACACACACACACACACACACACACACACACACACACACACACACACACACACACACACACACACACACACACACACACACACACACACACACACACACACACACACACATACACACACACACACACACACACACACACATATCTACACAGACAAATGAAGAGAGACTGAGTTTTATTAGCGTACGTGCAAGAGTGTTTGGGGGGATAAATTATGCCCAGCTTTCAACAGATGTTTTACGGTGTGTGCTGCGTAAGTGCACTGGACTGTCAAAGTGCTTTATCATTCAGTATTTTCCGTAAATGCAAATACGCAGCCTGGAACTTCACTATTTTCACTCCATGTCATCTTTTGAGGACATTTCATTAGAGCCAGAGGGGACTAGAGAGAAGATGGGGAGATGTAGAGCTCTCAAAGAACAACAAAAGAAACGACAACTGGAAAATTAATTTTGAACAAAGACTATATTGTGCAAATCTGCAGTCCTGTAGAGTGCGCCTTGTTAATATAGTATGTGTGGAGTATAGTACTTGTTTGAAGTAAAAATGGCTTCCATAGGTGAACTAATAGAAGTAATTATATGTCAAATTGCTGGCTGCCTGATGCCTCCTGCCTCCAGAGAGCAGGTGAAAGGAAAAAAAGAGGAAAAAGTGAATAATCAAATGCTAAAGAGGTAATTTACTTGGGTAATGACCTTTCTCTGCTGCTGATGATTAAGGATGAGGCATGGTGATGGGCCCCGATAAGGGAAATGTGAGCCTGATCCTATGAGTATGCATATAGAGGGAGAGGGGTGCCACCTTAACAATCGGCCATGTTTGACAGCAGGATTCTCGCCTGATATCTCTTCCACATTCTCACCCTACAGCACTAATTTATGGTTCTTTGTCAAGGCAGGCGTAGCATGCAGATGCAAAGATCACTCCCTCCACTCTTTTCCTGAGACCCTCTGTAATAACCTGGCTCCAGTTCTCTAATAAATCTATTAGCGGTCTGAACACTGTATAATGGTTTCAATCGGTGCTTTGGCTCCATGAGGTGTTGCATATCAAAAGGGTTAGCTGCTGAAACAGACCTACAGCTGACTTACAGCTGCAGGAGGGTGGATCAGCACACACTGAAGCGATGTCATCTTCTCACTATAGAAAATGAGGATCAGGAGCCATACAATCATGTTTTCCATCTTACTGATAACAATGGAGAAGGTTTATGGGCAGCTGTTTTAATAGACATTGAACATTAAAATTACATCCTTAATAGAATTTAAACAGTATAGACGATTAGATGATCTAATGAAATCTAAATGATTCTCTAGGGTGGCCTTTGGAAATGCATGGATGTCATAACAGACAATAGAAGGACGTGAATTTTTCAGTTTAAAAGTGCAATTTTCATCTGGAACTACACTATATTCTGGTCATCTGTGCAGTGCTGATACCATTCACTGCTTCACAGGGAAAGTGACAGGCTTCACCTTTGACCAACCTGATTTGATTTTGTCAAATGCGATCCCTTGCCCAGCCGAGACTAGGCCAGCTGCTCATCTCTCCCCTGCTCCTGTTCATCATGTTTGAGTCACTGAATAAGAGAAGAAGAATGAAAGACCAGTATGAGAATAATGTTGTATTGGTGATGGGGGGATGACCAAATCAAGTCTGTCACAGTGGCCTGTCTGGGAGCGATGGTTTTATCATTCCAGGCATCTCAGCATGTGACTGCAAATCTGGTGTAACTTTCTCAGTCTCTTCCCTCACCTCCCATTCCCTCACTCTCTATCACTTTGTTTTGTCTGTCTCTTTCTTCTGCTGGCCCCTGTTCTGCCAAATCCCTGGGCAGTTTGAGTGGAATATCAATGAATCAGTCTCTATTAAGCTCTCATATATAGTATGGAGCTGTAAGTGAAGCGAAACCACAGTGCTTGATGAGACTGATGTGGGTGAGCAGCAATGCCTCTGGTAAGGCACCAGTCTCTCTGGTGGAGATCAGCACGAGCTACTCTGGAGAGTTAAAGCTCAGAATTCGTTTATTACTATGCAATAATTAAGAGCAGCAAATTTTCAGCATGGTTGAGAGTTTTATTCACAGGGAGGATAGCCAAAGGAAAATGGGATAAAGAGAAAATGGAGTTTGTCTCTAGGTGAGGACAAAAAAGGGAAGTGAGAGAGGGAGAGAAGGTAAGGCAGAGGGAAAACAGGTGGCTGGGAGGTGGGTAGGAGTCAGTGAAGTCCAGGCGTGCTTTATAACTCAGCCTGTGGGACTGGAACACCTCTGTGCAGCATCACATCCCATTTCACACTGAATTCTTCTCACCAAGTCATTTAAACCTCTTGAGGCTGCCATGTATAAAGCAGGATGCACAGTTTGAACGTGACAACACTCAAGATAGCACAGTATACAAGCAATGTTAGGGAACAGAAATAATCTATGTTTTCCTAAACCAATTTGCAATATTTTTTGATAAAAGTAATAATTTTAAGAGAACAAAATTGTACTCTTTTGAAAAAATATTATAATAAAAAGATGGTAAAGTAATAATATTTCAGGAAAAATTGCAATATTTTCAATAATGAATAAAGTAATAATAATATTAGTGCAATGTTGTAAAGTCTTAATATTTCAAGAGTAACCTATAGAGTTGTATGTAGATATGAGTACACAGTCGAAAGCAATAGGTCAGCTAACATTGAAATGCATCAAAATGGCAAATTTGAAAATCATACTATGGTAAATTTGTACATCTTCGCTATAAGTTAGAACACTGAAATGACTAGTTCACCCAAAATATTTTAGGATCCAACCACAATCAATTCACACAAATCATATCAGCTGATGTTGAGTAACCTGTAATTTGCCTTACTAGTGTATCTGTCATAATTAAATGAACTGATTGCATAATTTCTGAGTGTGTATTTAAACACAGAGGCACACAGTGGAGTCTTCCTCCAGACAGAGATTTAATATTGAAACATTGTTTGTGCACACCCTTTGTCAGAAGGTGGTTTATTTAAGTTATTTATTATTTAAGCCAACTCTTTTGCTGTGACTCTGTTGCAAGTGTGACACTGCGGTGCACTTGCCACTTATAGTGACTGCACCCTCTTCCGGTTTTGTTTGCAATGTGCGATGACACCTGTTGGCCTTGAATGTGCACTTGAAGCCAATTTGGTACAGACTATGTCAAAGAGCAGCACATTGTACCTCTGCCTTGTGTTTAATGTTACTTTTCCCCCCCTATGGAAAACCTATTCAGTGATAAAAGAACATCACAGTCTTAAAAAAAAAAGTAACTAATGTACTAGAATATAATTGAAAAGAATAGACTTTTATTGGCATAATCTACCTCACTGAGAGTATTCTGTTGTGAATGGCACGCTGTTCTGAAGTTTAAGATGTCCAAGTATCCATAAACACATCATACCAAAACATACGTTGTTGACCACACACACAGAACAACATACCTTGTTTATATTCTAATCTGTTTTAAAACAAATACAACATCATACTGTATGCTTACCATCACCGTAAAATGAAATTAAAGGACATACAACCTCTAAACAAGAAAAAGCTCACAGGCTGTCGGCCAGGAGAATTAGTACCTAAAGTATTATTAGACAAAGTTAGAGCGCATTTAAGGAACACTTTTATTAATCTGCATAGGATTTACTGTATGCGGATTCAAGGCTGCTATATATGGCCTCTAATTCTCATGGCGGGATGAGGATGGGTGGTTGGAGGATCGCAGATTTATCGATTGGCTGCTGTAGAGATGCACCTTCCCATATCCATATAAGCTGTAATATTATTGAGAACCATTAATCATTCTGACAGAAACAAATTGCAGCCAGGCATCCTTTACTTACAAGTGAGAAAGAAAAAAAAAGAAAAGGTGGGGGTCTGAGTGGACTATTTCATACGCTAACACCCAAATGGTAATGTGCGGTGAGAGGGCAGTGCGGCACACACTTTCTTGTAACTGAAGTGATTCAGGATTTATCAGCCCTCCTTCACATCAGGGTGCCGCAACCCTCATCTTGCTCCCCTCCCCACACCACTGTCAGCTGTTTTGTTAATGATGAGATCAAACAAATTTTAATAAATACATTTTCATCATAATTTATTCACTTGGAATAATCCTGTGTTTATTTTGGGAAAACACCCTGAAAACATTATTTAGCAACTCTTTTAAGAAATGTATGTAAAACAAAACTTTTGTGCATATTTATTCATAGGATTGTGCAGTAAAATCTTTGAGGTGTTGTCAGTATTGCTAAACTGAAAAGCTCTTAACTTTTTCTCCTCTGTGGAGAACATAACTGATGATTTGTGTTGTTTTGCCGGCAGCATATTCTGCTCTAGATTTGTGTTGCTTGCACAGTCATTGAAACTCCAGCACATTACATTGATTGTTATGTTGTACATTATATTGAATTTTTTCACTCGTTCAATTCAGTCTTCTGATGTTTAACATTTGTTTTGAACCTGTGGCAGAGTCATACTCTTGTTTATACTGCTGCTTGGTATGATTTCTCAGAGTATTGTGGATCATAGAATTTGTCATGTTGTCATGTGAGAGCCCACTCTGCCTGATTCTTAAAGCTGATTCTTAAAGCTATTTTATCTCCTCATGTTTTGTACTGTATATGATACTTACTGAAGACCCTGTTTCTAATGCCTGTATTTCAGCTCACGTCTTCAACTGAACTCTGGAGATGCTGTCCAGTAAGTGTTAATTTTATGCAGGGTAAACACAGAGATTGGGCTATATATGTGAGGAAATTAGTGTGAAATCAACATATCTGCGAACATGACTCCCCTGGAGCCTTTTTTTGATCAATTATTTGTGTACTGAAGAGAGCCAAGAAACTATATTTAATGATCAACTTCTTTGCATTTTTATTTATTTTTAAATTTAAATTTTTTTTTATCTTTAAAGGAAATCTGTATTGACTATTTATGTCGATGCCTGTGATGAATGTCAAATGAGAGAAGCAATATGGTTCAGAAAAGATGGAGGGATCAAAAGTAAAAGGAGAAAATCCTCAGAGAGTTGTTGGAATGTGAGGTTAATATGGTACCATGCTGACGGAGCATGTTGAGTGCGTGTGCTCCCGTCCACAAACTCATCTTTTGCCTCCTGTCGTTCCCTCGCTGCTGCTGGACCACAGTCATCTGAAGGGAGGAACCACCATCATCCTGCAGTGGCACTGGAAGCCAATCAAGGATCTTTGTAATTCGATTAGAGCAACCTTGCAACCAATAGAAATAAATTAAGGAACGTGCAGATGCAGCACTTCACCAGGTGTAGATAGAACAGATAACACTTCCTCCCATTTGTTTAATATTTTGAAACTAATTACGGGCAACTTTGGTGCCATGTTTTTTAATTCTATTTTTTGGCTTGTGGCAGTTGGCAAAATAAGAACTGGCATACATTCCACTTTCTGTTTTCTCTCTTTATACTTACATAAGCCTCCAGTTTGTGTTTTATATGACAGTATGAAGGACAAGCAAACTCAAAAGACAATGACAGTTAGACAGGAACAGTGTAAGGGGTGATTGTACTGTGTGTTTGTGTGTGTGTGTGTGTGTGTGTGTGTGTGTGTGTGTGTGCGTGTGTGTGTATATGTGTGTGTGCACAGATACAGATAACAAAAATAATGTGCAAATTCTGCACGAACAAAATATTCATTCAAAGGGGTTTCAGCATAGATGCTGGTGGAGAACTAACAACAAATTGCAGTACAGGAATGCCAAAAAATACTGCATGTTTGTGGTGGTTTAGAAACAGTGGTGCTATTACAAGACTTATCTACCAGAGAAAACTGAGGTGTTTATTTTTGGCTTTATGGATGGCAGTTACCTTGTGAGGCAGCTGATATAGCGAGATCATGACATCACAAGATCACAAATCCATCTTGTCAGGTCTCAAGTTATATGCATGTGCCTGAACCACCGATGGTCGGACCAATCAGCGTAGTGAATCCAACTGCCTCAGCCTTGTACCATGGTGATAGACAGATGGTTCGTTCAATCACCTGCCAAGAATTTTTTGAAAGTGTCTGTCCTTTTCAAAACGTTTTTTAAGCACGACTTCTGATTCAATGTAACAAACCATCAGGTCATTCCCATCCAAATCCAAATTTTGGAGATCCTCTGGTGAACCATGAACTTGAACTTTGTGGATTTATGACAACTATTGGATGAATTGCCATAAAATTTTGTACATTTTCCCTTCAGGATGAATTGTAAAAAATTCCCTTTACTTTTCATCTAGTGCCATCATCAGCACAATATTTTGAGTGATCCAATACTTTTGATAAATTACCTGCAAAATTAGTTTTAGCATTTGCCATTACATGTCTTGGTCACAATTCTTTAGTAACCAAATTCAAGGACTCCTGGATTTGTTTAAATTTTCAACTATTGATATTTGTGTATACTTTACAAATCTATTAACAATGCATCTGAATATTGACTAATTCAACTTATTTTTGAAAGTGTGTACATATACTTTCATGTGGCTACAAATGATACTTATAATGATGATACATGACAACTTCTTTTACAGTATAATTCAATATATTTTGATCACAGAAATGTATTACATGTATTTACATATTCTGTATGAAAAAGTATTACAATTTGGCACAGTCAAGCACATAAATAGGTTTATCCCGAAAAAAGGTTTCTGTATACCACAATGAATTCAGTATACTGTATATTTCATAACTTTGTGAAAACCTATGTTGTACATTTCATAAGTCTTAGAGGCACACATTATTATTAGATCTGGATTTAATAAAGGTATATTTTTGCTGCATGTGGGCATTTATAAACACAATTAGACATGTTTAAACTTAATCAAGGTCCAGCTGACTCCCCACAATTCTAGTGGCCTTAAAAAATGACGCGTGTGTCCACAAGGACATTGACATTCATTACAGAAAATTATGAGCCAGTAGGGAGTCTGCTTCTTAGAGGACACTAGCTCCTGGCTCCTGGTTTCTACCACATACAACCACACATTTGCATTTCTATCCCATTTGAATAATTGCATTTCCTTATACAGTCACAGTGAAGTTTGTTTTTATTTGATAGTCTTAGATTAGGCTCATTCAAATGATAATTATTCCCTTTGGTTAGATATCTCATTTGGGCTCTCAGCTGTGATAAGATTTGTTTAAGGGCCTTTTTCTGTGACCCTGATGTACCCCTCTTTCATCCTCAATTTTCCTCTGTCTCTGACTTTGGACTTTATCTAGAGCATGGTACCTGCCCGTCTCTGGCAGAAACAGAGACGAGATTGAGAACGACGAAGAAAGTTTAAAAAACAAAAAGGCAGAGGTGGTGTCAGCAGAGAGACAGCACTAACACTCTAAGGAAAGAGTGAATAATTGAAACAGCCTCCAAAGGAAAGTGACTAGTTTTGATGGTTGTGCTGTCAGCATACAGTGAAGTAGGGACACGATGCCAAGCTGTTGAGGGGTCCCTCGTCAATGAGATGGTAATAACCAGTTCTCCAAAGCACTGCTCACTATGTGAGAAAGATAGTTTAGAGGAGAATGTCTTTGTTCCTGGGGCTTTATTAAACTACACAAGGCTCTGTCACCATGATGTGCCTGTGATTAAAGGATGTGCAACACCAGCACCTCAACTTTTGACAGTTTCTTACAGCTGAACGGGGAGAGGTCTAGCTGATATTTGTTTGTGCTTCAGTACAGTATGTGCAGTGTACTGTATACTGACAGTGGTGTGTGCAATAACAGTCCTGAGTAATGATCAAATAGTATTCTGGTAAACAGCATCTATAGGTTCAGTGTGTTGGCAACTATAAATGGAATACAGAATATCTAAATAATCAAGTGTGGAGGTGATTTTATGACCATTTATACAGCAAGTTGTTAAAGGGGCAACAGACTTTATTTTCATATTTTAAAAAATCCAATCTGAGTTTTAGTTTATGAGCAAAGAGTTCCATGTGAGTTTTTTTAAGGGCTGTTTATAAAATTCACACTTTTAAAAAAATTTTTTTTTACAACATTGCAGAAGATCAGTTTGATCACAAATAATAGCACATACCGTATGGCAGTAAGGGAATTTGCAGTATGAGGTGGTGTAAGATGCATACATTTAGTATTTTTATAGTTTAGGATTAAGATGATGTGTGAAGATCATCAAAGGGAGACGGCACAATTTGAGATGCAGCAGAAAGCTTACAGGATGGTGTTGCCAACTTAATGTAGAAATTGATATTAAACTTCTTAGTTAGGCTTAGTTTACAGTATACTGCAGTAACTTTAGTAGAGGAAAGAGTATCATAGATGAAGTAATACTTAGGTCTAAAACTCAGGCAGTTGTCGGCCTGTAGCTGATGCAGGTTAGAGTTTATTCTGATATATAAGCGGAGCAGGTGGTGAGAATTGTTAAGACCGGATCATAGAGCACTATCAATAAGGTGGGACTGACTCACCGAATATCACTTTGAAACTGGCTTGATGGATAAAGCTGTAAGCTGGCTGTTATTAAAGAGGGGTTTGTTCCACCTCTGCTGGGATGAAGGCAGCTCCTGCCAAATTCTGTGCCTAACACGTCTCTTTGTGCCAAACACTGTAATATTTCTCCATATTGCTTTACTTTATCATAATCAAAATTGCTCATAGATACACAAGTCCCTTACATCCCTTTGTACCAGCCAATGCCACCATGAGGACAACAACAACAACTCATACACATGCTGCTACACACTTTGTTTTTAACACTTTTAGTTCTGTAGTTTAAACCAAATAAACTGTAAATGTAGTCAATCAAATCCACCATCCAGCCATTTTGAATACTGTCTAAAAAGTTTTGACCTGTTATTTTTGGGTATACTGTATATAACACTCAATAAAACTACCTCATGTCCCGTTGAACTCATACTACAGCTTCCATCTGAATCACCTGGCCTACCCGCTTTTAGATTTGGAATGTGACAAATAATTCGTTTTTCAGTGACTAAGGCCTAAAACATCAGAAAAATGTTGTACCTACCCATAATAAACTATTATGAACATATACATAAAAAAATTGGCTTCCTCTATCCAAAATGTTCCAAACAACTGCTGCTTAAAATTGCTTCTTCCAGTTATATTTATTGACTTGTATTTATCTCAAATCACCTCAAGTTATGGTTTGCTGTTAGTGGTTTGAATAGATGAGGTACCGCTGTCACCAGGTTGCTATAATAATGTGTGTGTGTGACAAGAAGCAGGGGACATTTTGAGCTTAGAAATTCAGGAGTGCAGAGTCAGCTGACAGGAAAGAACAAGTTGTCTCAGCATGGCACCAAAGTAACCTTACCATCCCTTAAACATTAACATCTATCTCTAATGTTCTCCCTTCCTTTCTTCAAGACGCTTCAAGCGATTTAGCCTTTAATCATCAGCATTGCTGTACAAAATGATGAATTCCCACGGGCAGATCAAGCTGAGCAGAGAGACAGCATATTCCTCATCAGTGTAGAAACAAGGGATGGTGCTTGTTCAAATCAGTCTATTATTAGTACTAATTTAGGTCATCATAACAGATTGCTGCTGTCCAGAGGTTACAACACTGCATTCATATAAGTGCATCATAACATTTCGCACTAGCTGACAGTAATTAGCTGCAATGCCGTACACAAGCCAGACCTTTTCATTTTGGCCCAGTTCTTTTGCCTTTCATTCAAAAAACTAATATTCATCATTACTGGTTAAACGAAAAATTGCAGAGTCGTGGTGCTGTGTGTGTTCTGCACCTTCCATACAACAATGCAATATTTTGAAGAAGCGTCTTTACATTTGATGAACTATTGTTGTTATGCTTCACTGGCAAAGCTGTTTCAGAGCTATGAGACCAGAGATGTAACTGGCTTGGTTATATCACATGAAAAACAACACAATGGGTCGCCTGAAAATGAACTATAATTACATTTTAGTGACATATGCCATCTAGCAACTGTAGAACTTATGACCTGGAGCAGTGGCGCAGTTCCGATGATGTATATATACAGTATGTCGACATCTTTATTCATTTGGAAATAGTGGGGTGGATGGAAGATATAACCCAACAGTGGACTTTGCCACAGGAGACCAATGTTTTCCTGTTTGTAACCATGAGTCAGGACATATTTTAAAATCATAACTACAATCATACCCATACCACATGTTTCTCTAACTCTCACTAAACCTAACAAAGTGGTTTGTGTGCCTAAATCTAAAGAGACCTTAACCATAGTGTTGCAACATCAAAAAACAGAACTATTTTGAATGGTTAGGGAAAGTACAGACCTATGTTTACCAGGCAATTGCTGGCTTAAAGACCCCTATGTGTTATTCTGGAGTGCACATGGTCAAACAACGTATTTGGTTGTTTAACTGGAGGACCTTTTTGTTGCTGAACATACATGAACTAAAATTGCAGGTGCTCTTGGAGACACCCACACAGTGAGCCTAACACTTATTACAATGTGCTGATCATTGCGCTTGCATGACTAAAATAGACCCCAGTGTCTCAATACTATGAGGTTGGGAAGTGGGAACACTGGATTACTACCTACTGTAAAGTTTATAATGTTCTTTGGTTTTCCATGTGACAGAGCTACAATTGATATAATATATAAAAGTGCACTATATAAAAAGCATATATCTATAAAAATGATATTGTCACAATGGTAAATATTTATTTAATTTCTGTACTATTGGATATAGTCATATTTTACTGGTTTTAATGTTCCTGGATCCATTTCTTGTATCAGCTATGGCTCCAGAGTATAGTTAGATGGTACATTACGTTGCTTGTCAAGATGACGCTGGTGCTGAAGTTGTACCCTTTCCTCTCTGTAAGTGGTAGATCACCCAGGGTGCATCTACTACTGTGGTGTGCTCAAGCGCTTGTGCGAGTCTGCTCAGGTAATTACAGCATCTGTTAAGAGCTTTGCTGATTGTTTTTCATCTCCACATGGTCACCACTCCAGAAAACCAATTACCCAGGGGAATACTAAATCACCAAGACTGATTTGTTATTCTATTGCAAAAGGCAGAAAAACCTGGATAAGAGTGGGTATGTATTTCCATTTGTTCACATGCAGGTAAAACACATTAACAGAGAATAATACAAGCGATAGGTTCATGTAATAAAATGGAATAGTGTAAAAACATAACATTTTGAAAAACAACTCTATGTAAAACAATTAGGACAAAGGGTATGCTGATAAAACCACAATAGGTCTTAAACTATCAGGTGGTTGGCAGTGGAGGAACAATAGTCTGCTAAATTAGATGTGCTGAGAGCTGTTTTTGACTTTAATGGATAAAGTTTTAGTATCCCACAAATGAAAACCTCAAATATTGTCCCATAAAACCACTCACATTTTAAGTAATCAGTGAGTATAAAATGTTGATTTACTTTACTTATTGTAATATCAAATCAGGCAACCAGAAAATCCCCTTAATTAGGCCACATTAGTAGAACCAGATTCGGTTTTCACGATACATGTTACTGCTATTTCAAGCGTCAGGACTTGCATGTGTGTGGTTAATTCAGAAGCAGAAAAGTACAGTGTGCGACAATAAGAGTCATGCTGTTACTCATGTTCAGCGGACGCCTTTCCAAAGTATTTCAAATGTCAAAGTTGCAAGGATTCATTACTTCAGTAATGTGACTTGGTGAAACCAGATTGTTTAGATGAATAAATGGTGTTATTCAAATTAACTGTTGATTAATTGTTCTCATTTATTGTGCCGACAGAATAGTTTTCCTCCTCTCCTGACCTCAATCTCTGACATCCTTTGTAACCACTGTGATGACTTTGAGTTCTATTTTTTCCTCTCTGGCTCCTCTTTTGCCCCTACTGCGGTGCTTTTGCGAAAAACCTATAAGCCGATTTAAGTTTCCGTTTAAAAAAAAACACATTCACAATAAGAAAAGTGAAAAGCTTTATTCTCCTGGAACTGCGCCAGATTGCCTTTATAGCAGTGCCTGAATGCCTGAACTCTTTTTATTTCGGCAGTCCTTTAAACTACCGTGTCTAATTGCGATGGCATTTTTAATTAAAAGTCAAGGATATGTGGTTGTTTGTGAAGGGAGACTAATCTGTTCTTGCCACCACCTCTCCCAGTGCTAGCTATCTTCCATCTATCTGCCTAATGAGAAAATAGAGAAGCTGGTGCAGGACTTGTTGATATTTGCCTTTCTCTAAGTAGATTTGTGTGAATTTACGATTAGCAACCAAGCCTCAGACCATGCTATGCTGTAGCTCAGAGACCTTATGGATTACTAAAGATAACAATGAGCAATTTTCCTTAGGCTTTTTATAGAAAAGTTCACTGGATCCCATAAGTGAACTCAATTTTAATATGTTAATATTCATAAAAATAACGTTGATCAAGTGTATGACTTTAATTTACTTGTTCTGTTTTGATTTTATTGATATTTTGTAGTCTATTATTTAAACAGGAGGTTGATTTATAGTGTAAACACTTATCACCACAAGGTACACTAAGAACCATTTTTTTCTTTCTCTACTCTCCTCTGCTCTACCTGGTGAATGCTTTTATTTGGAACAAGAGGATGGCATTGTGAATAGGGAGACAATTATTCAAACAAAGGACACGGGTTCAAGGCTTTACATTGGCAAGCATCCATCTTACTGAGATGTCCGTGAGCAAAAATGCAGAATCTCTGCCAGTTCCAAGTAGCTGACTCTCAGCTCTGACCTCCCCCTGAGAGGACAAATAGAGTATGCGCAAAATGATCAATGAAAGATCCAATTATTATTTAATTTTTTTATTAAGGTCACCTGTCAAACTTTGTCATCTTGAGTTTGTGTGTTACTTTTAGGTTCAGAACAATTTGATCTGATCTGAACAAACTTTCTTGAAAAAAACTCTCAGGTTGTGTAGTTAAAAGCCATAGGACAGAAACAATATGAATGCTTGTAAAAGTACGAATGCATGTGAGGCTGGAAGGCATTACAAAATATGCAATAGAACCTGCAGATTCCTGGATAAGAACTGAATAAATTCTGAAGGTTTTTTCAACTCTGAATATTTGTGAAACCTTTACTATTTTTATACAAAGAAGTGTACTTTGAAAGGACTAAAAAAACAAGTTGGAGCTTGTAGACAAACAGTACATACGATTATCTTTTATCTGTATGGAGAGAATGTTAAAAGGTCCTATTGGTTTAGTCTTGTGCAAACCATAACAGTGCATAATACTGCACAATTAAAGTGTTTGGATTCAATGAAAAAGGAGCCAACATTTTATTGAAAGTGACTATGGTGATAGCAGAGGTCCACACTGCCCCCTGTCCCTCTACATTAAAGGGCCCTGTGGGGATGCAGGGCCACAGCTGGGACTCAGCAGAGAGAAGAGATTAACATTGTGCTCCGCCATTCTGAATCATGGAGAGGGCCCAGCACCCTACCTTACAGCTGAGGAGGCATAGCTGTGCCTGTAGGCAAGCTTACCCCAGAGGTGGCCCAGAACCGCAGCAAAAATTTAACTGATTCCAGCTTGCACAACCATCAGCCACAGAAACAGACTCTGATAGGTTTTACAATGGCAGCCTTCTTGACATGAGGGAAAATGTCACCTGACGTTCTGTGGAGCACAGAGGAGACAGCAGGTTGAGAAACTCCTATGCAAGACAAGGGATGTTTTTCTCCTTGTCAGTTTATATATTTCAAAAATAACTGGCATGTTTATTTCATTTGATGGACAATTCATGGCATTGCTAGTTTTGAATATGTCAAGGCATCTAAATAAAATCTAAAACAGAGCATGGCCTCCTCTTTCGACACATGCTGCACACACCCTGAGTGATCATATATAGCCTTCTCTGCAGCAGAATACAACATCTCTGACATTAAAATGCCATCGTCAAGTGAGACGTGTAAACTGTAATTATGTGTAGTGAAGAGGAGGTTGGTTGGCAGACAGCGACTTCTGTGGCTATTCATCAACTACAGTAGCAGCAGCTCCATGAATGTAGCGTGGTAGCTGCCCATCACCCAGCTGTTGAGCTATAAAAGGCAGCAGGCACCAAACACACAAATGATCTCTTCAACTATGGTTGTCACCATACATTACCAACCACTCGTGTCTTTGAAACACTGGATGTCTATAGTATATAAACGTTTTCAGTACTTAATTTCATATCTATCTATCTATCTATCTATCTATCTATCTATCTATCTATCTATCTATCTATCTATCTATCTATCTATCTATCTATCTATCTATCTATCTATCTATCTATCTATCTATCTATCTATCTATCTATCTATCTATCTATCTATCTATCTATCTATCTATCAACTGCAGCTCTTCACAGACATTTGTTGTATTATAGTGTAGTGCTCAAACAATACATCAATGAATCAATCAGCTGATGGACAGAAATGGAATGACAATAATCTGGATTGATTAATTGTTTAATGATTATATTTTTGCTGGTTTCAGCTTTCAGATATGAAGACTTACTGCTTCTTTTGTAGTTGTGAATGGATTTTTTTGCACTGTTGGCCAGACAAAGCAAGCAAAATGAAGATTTCACCTTGGACTTGGAAATTGTGATGGGCATTTCAGAAGTCTGTTTTTGATTTCTTTGTTGGACAGAAAAAAAGCAGGAACTGATTAAAATAATAATTAGTTGCCATCTTCTTCTATCTTGTATTTGAAGTCATGAGCAGACTGCAAGTTGGTGCAGTTGCCTGAACAGTCATCTTAGCAAAAACAATCTTCTGAGCAAGGCATCTAACCTCTTGCACTTAAACCACCTTGATGGTAATGTGATTTAGGTTGTGCTTTGCAGTTGAGAGCAGTGTAATCTTGAAAGGTCTTGGGAAATGTCTTGGACTGCAACCCCCCAAACACCTACAACATCAAACATTAGAGTGAAGGTAAAGCCTGGTGACAACCTAACATCTTGTTTGATGGTTGTATATGCACAGCACATCAGGCTGCCTAATGTTACAAAATGTAACATGAAGAAAAGAAATAGCTAGAAATGGCTTGAACACTTGACAGGAAAATAAATCAAAACAGTAGAAATCATCTGAGTTGAATGCACAGCTGAAGGTTGGGCTCAAGACTTGTGTGTAGGGTATTACTTGGTGCATCAAGGCAGAAAATGTTTGAGATTTTCAGCCAAAACCCCTCAAGTGGCAAAAAACTAGTCCATATCCAAAACTGATTATGCTCTCTCTTTGACCTTCATAACATTCATTTAGCACCATTAGATACACCGTGCTATCACAGCAGTATAGTGTGTTCTGTCTGGCACTTGCTCCAACATGCATGAATCAGCTGGAATGTGTACAGTACAGTGTGCGTGTCTCTATGTGTGTGTGTGCTGGAGTGTGTGTCGTTGCCTGTAGGGGGTTGAGGGTATGAATAGGGGGGGCAACTTAGGGCAGCAGAGTCTGTCCTTGCCTGGACTTCCAATAGCCTGTATGGTTGTGTGTTAAGTAGGAGGTGGGTGGTGTAAATTCTCCCAGCTCTTCCAGGCATCTGAGTCCACTCGCTAGGCCTCTTTGGCAACGAGAGGGGGACCAGGTGTCGGCTCTCGTACAAAGGGCTTTGATGCCAGAGTGCAGTCGGATGTCAGATTTGTAAAGAACCCCTTCTGCATAACTGTGTGTGAGAGAAAAAAGAGGTTGGAGACAGAGACTGCTAACTTCAAGTAGCTACTACAGCTCAAGAGGAACTTCAAATCAGAACAGTCTGATATTTGGTAACACTATGTCAAGCTCATCTTAAAGATCTTAATCTAAATAATACTTAAAATTAAAGCGTTATTAGCTACATCACATGATGTCAAAAGGACATTTTAATATACTTAAATTCTCTGATAATATTCATGATCAGATTCATTGAAAAATATATCTTTGAGAAAATCACTAAATCACATTTTTTACTTAGTTTAATATTTAGGTCATCAGTTGCTTCCCTTCCTTTGCTGATTTAAAAGAACAATCAGGCTCCCTGTAGTATAGAGATAAAGGTGTCATGTAAACATCAGGTTACATTTTCAGCAAGTTTACTTTCTGCTTTCTCAGATAATGTGCAGATTCAATATGAAGGTTAAAACCACACATCAAATAAGCTTTGAAACCATAAGGTAATTAAGAAAAACAAACATACTGCTGAAAAGGGCTGAAACTATTACTTTCATTACTGATTAATCTTCTTCTTAATCAACTCTATAAAATGTTTTAAATGGCTTGTTTCTCTCAACAACAGTCAAAAACTCAAAAAATATATCAGTTTACTATCATGAGGCAAAGAAAAGCAGCAAATCCCCATATTTGAAATGCTGGAACTATAGGTAATACAATGCATTTCTACTTGAAAATGATTTTAATATTTATTTAATTATATAATATTTGCAGAAATTAAGATCAGCATTGGATAAACTAACAGATGATTAAAATTGACTAATCTTTTCAGCTCTAAAAGCCACTGGTGACACAAATCTCCAGTGGAATCATCTCAGGTGAAGTTAAACACTTGCAAAAGATTTCATGTTGCTGACCATCAGGAAGTTAGTAGATGGAAGAAATACATTGTCTATCTTCTCTAAACACTTTTCTGGGTTATGGAACAATTCAGTCTTTAACTATAGGAAGCTTTTACTACAGGTCACAAGAGGTTTATGTTTATCATATTGTCATAAAATGACTCTTAAATTCATGGGTCTAATGAGATGGAAATTGTTTTATAATGCTTGTCTAAGCAGCATAAATTCATACAGTTAACTGACAAGTCTGGGCCTTAGTGGTTATGACAGCATTTGGCAGGCTTTAGGTCATATTTATCTCCACTGCTGTCAATTTAGCCAAACCATCAATAATGGTTCATCCATCATTGTGCATTTGAATGTCTTCAAGGTGATCTTTAACACTTAACGTTATGCATTTGTAAAGGTTGCGGTTCCTGCTTATTCTATAGGGTGGAAGATTTTCTCGTTTGCTCAGTGAAGGCAGGGACATTTTTTTTCTTAACATACAAAAGCCAAGGGCCATTAAGGATGTGTGCTCTCAGTAGTACATCAAACCTAAGATAGCAGTGTTTGACGGGCACTCCCTCATTGCCCTAACATGGTCGACAGCCTCACTCCCTAGAAGGCTAGAGTACGCTTAGCATCTCAATGAGACTAGTTCTGTCACAGGTCAACACTATTCTGCTGAGTTCATAATGAGGAGGAAAGGTGAATCCCTTATTTTGGGATATTGGTTTGTGCTGTCTCCACCAATGTCACACTGCCCTTGAAAGAGGCATTCTCATTATGAATCGTCAGGACGTTGGAGAATCACATTGAAAATTAAATATGCTTATTAAAGGTGATGGATAAACGGATTATGTTTTAATTGGTCTGTTATTATGAGTGCTTGATTGGATTGTCCTTCGCAGGCTATTGATCTTGGGGCTGAGGTTGATTAAGAAGTGGACTGAACAGATAATGAGTCAGTTTCAATGTGCATGGAGAATATATATTATATATTCAGAACAAGATGCCCTGAAGTAATAAAAGTCTTATTACAGCGCAAAGACAAAGGGTATTTCATGTTAGAAGTAAAGTTACACTTGTACTTATTTATGTATTCACGTACTGTATATGCTTTATTTTTGCATTTAGCATCTGCTATTTTGCAGATGTTCCAGTTGATCAGTTTGGAATACAGCAATGCAACATACATAGATTATGAGCTTATAATATATTTTGAATATAAAACTGCAGTTTGAAAAGTAACAGTGACAAAGGTCATCAGATAAATGCAGTTAATAAAGAATAACAGAATATTTTCATCTGAATTGTATTTTCACAAAATGTGGACAATACTCAAAACTTTACCAGCAGTAAATGAATAAAGGCTTGTTACTGTCTACCTGTGAATAAAACAGACCAACAAAATCATAATAAATGTGGTGGCTTTAAAAGATATTACAAACAAAATACATTTGAGTCTTTTATTTCTAAATGTAGAATAAATCGTATGTTTCCCTGTGCAAGAGTTGGTCCATGTGGCTCTGAAGACAAAGGTGACATCTCACTATGACTTGGGGGTAAAGGTGTTTATATACCTACTGCCAGCATGACTCACATTTCCTGCCTCCCTGAGCACAGTCTGTTCAGGTCACACACCCGGAGAACCCCCCCCAGTTGAAGCTAACCTAACAACAATGACCTGTGTGATGCTGGAAACCATTCAAATAACTGCAACAGAGGGCTTTTCCTCTGCTCATATGTCCCAACAAACAGCCCTTTACCTTGTTGCCTGACCATGTTCTGACCTAGCATTTTACTAAAACAGAACCTTGTCTATAGTGAACCTTCCATCTTAAAAAACTACATCTTCCCATTAAAAGTTGAACAAACACACAAACAAACGAAAAACAACCCCCTGTACCTAATGGAAGAACTTTGTAACCATAAGCTAAAGTGTTTAGCTGCTATGGATGAGAGATTTATAAAAAATAATAATAATGGTATAGATTGTTGAATCAAATCTGTATTGGAAAATTGAACTGCTACTCCATGCAGAGTGTACGTATTGTGTCCAACAATGCCTTTTAGCTATTCTCAAATCTCCCTCAAACAGACACGATCACTGTGTTTCTGCCAAAAGGCAAGCTGCAGGATATATGTAGCTTAACCTAAAAACTGAAATACCCATTTTAAATTCTCAACTGCTAGTCTGCTTTACTGAATGCTGAACATCAGTGGACTTCTTGCTAGGCTAAATGACATTTTACACTGTCTCAACTTGATGAAAGCACAGAGTCAGCTCAGCTTAGTTATGCTATGGGTTTTTAGAACCGGGTTTTGATGTTTATTAAGATAAGACTAGTATTTGCCTCAGAATATGTCAGACAGCTGTCCATCATGGATAAAATGGTACCAATGGCAAAAAATAATACCAAAGGGAAGAAGCCAAAAAGTCTAGAAAAGGAAATGCTTTTCTGTGATTTCTTTACAGTTTCTTTACTATTCATTTAAAATAATCAAGTAGAGAAGTAAAGACTATTTGCTAAAAATAACTAATATCAGAATAATACAGACATGGTTAAACCTGTCTGCAGTTATTTGGATTTAACATTTTTAAAACAAAAAATATTGAGGAATATGCTTTATGTTGATAGATGTGTACACACTATACACAAATATATAGAGGAAAACCTGATAAATAAGAATAAAATCAGACACACAGTTGAGAGTAATAAGGTTTTAAGCCTGCTTTTGAACAGAGTCAGAGTTTGGGGATACCTTATATCCTTTAGAAAGATATTCCTAAAATGTGGTGGTAAAATAACCAAATAAAGTGTTACTGGCCTTTCTTTGTCCTCTACTTCCTTCAGCTTCGCCTTCTGGCAGCAGTATCATGAACAATGCTCTAAGAGCAACTCTCTAGTGATCACATGATTGATTACACATATGGCCAAAGAAAGAATAGCCAATCAGATATATGGATTGACCCTTCAGCCTCCATATTACACATTCTTTTGAAAGAAATCCTTACAGTTTATTCAGTCCGTCTATAGGAGCATATATAATTCTAATTCTTAAAAAAGTTAATTTTATTGGTGTAAAATCTTTTAACATCTGGGAATAATTAATAGCAATTTAATATATATGTGCAGATATATAAATAGTGACAAAATAATAGGACATTACCTGAAATGGAAATGGAATTCTATTGCAAGACATTCTGCTGTTGGTACATGAGGTAATGCCAGAGAAAACATGTCATAGGGAGAATTCATTACCACACTGACAAGTGTAGACAATGACGATGCTTAGAAAGTGATTACAAATACAATCACTGCCAGATTTATTCTCATTTGTTTGCATTCCTGATAAATGCCAAAAAAAGGAAAAAAATGTTCAAATAGAAATAAAAGGCTAAAACCACTCCATTCTTAATTATACTGCTGCAGCTAATGTATTATTCATCATGGCCAATGATATTTTGTACAATCACACAAAAAACAGAGCCGTGCTTTCATTGTCCTGTTATTCACTGTAACAAGTTTGGAATTGGTCCCTGTTGTCCAACTCAATTTTCCAGTTGATGCAACAGTAATTTGTGACCTGCTGTTTAAAATGCAGCACTCAGGTCAGAAAGAATTAGAAAAGTCTGCCTTCAAGTACTGTACACTTATTTTGAAATGCATAAAAAGAAGGTGAAATCCAGATTGAAGGGTCAGATATATAGGGTGTGTATATTCAAAACATAATCTGTAACACTGACAAATAATACATTGTAAAGTTCATTTGACATTTTTATATAGGGAAAATCATAAAGCAAGGAAGTGACAAGTGCCCAATCTGGTGTTAGTGGTCTGTAGCATTCCCAATGACTATGCAGAGACTATGCAAAACTCCATATTCAACCCGCTGAGTGACCAAGTTTGAACTCCCTGAGTCACTGCTTTGGGCTGTCTCTTTAATCGGTCAAGCAAAAAAAATTAATGGGAGTGGACTGCCAAATCTCCTTTTAAAAAAAGAACATCACTAACAAAGTGAGCTGTCGGCAACAAATGCAGCACAGCAATTCCTTGAACTGTTTGCTCTGTTTGCACAAGACATGAAATTTTACCAGACACTTTTTCAAAGAAACAGGTTTACAGCAATGTTTCTGCCAAGGTGAAGGACACACGCAGAGAAAGTTGAGCACAGTGAGATGACAGAATGGGGAGGATGGAGACTATGGAGGAAGCAATAAAACAAATTTTGCTCATTACATTGTTGCTCCACCTTACTATAAACAGAGGATCGCCATTGGGGGAGCTGTTATCATTTTATTTGAAGAAGAAGAGCTATGGATGGAGGGTGGGTGCAGCAGCAAAAATAATTAAAAGTGCCCTTATCATCCCTGTATTCTCCCAGCCACACAGGGAAGGCAGCATTAAATGTCACTGCAGAGAAGTTCACTTTGAATTGTATGTGTCACTCGCTTTATGAATTAATTTATTGGTCTGCATCTCACCTCAATTTGTGAGGCAACTTTTCTATAAAATAAATAAATAATTCTGTCTTTTCCCCAACGTGAAGTTATAGTGACATTAAAGCACAGACCAAAAAGTGATTGTAGTATTTTGAAATTTGCATAATTTTTTTTTCATTTTCAAAAGCTTGCTTAAGCAAAAGAAAAAGCACAGTTTTTACTTAATGAGCTATTTGTAGTCATTTGGGTCAATGTCCGCTCTATTTTAAATGAGACCACAGGTGTCTTGAATACCCAATGCAATTTGACATGGATGTAATGTAATGAAATTGCAAACAAAATAACTTTATCCATCAAAAAGTACTAAGTAATTTTGTTTTTGAAAAAGATTATTCCTAACTTATTATCATGCTCCATTCTTATCTTTCACCACATTTCACACGCTCTAATTTGCTCACTCTCTCTCTGTGTGTTTGCTTCTACTCTCATGCACCATCATTAGGACGTTGTGTCAGTGTATTCAAACTTTTGGGTAAAATTATTGTATTCATTAGCTGTGGTGCACAGCCATTGCAGAGTTGCAGAACTGATTGTTGTTTGTCACCTGAAAATTGTTTTAACCACAGTAGATTGCAACACATATGTAAAAACACACTTCGCAAGCACAGGCAGTGCTGGAGTGTAAAAATGTTAGCTAAAATGGGTTGACTTCAGTCACTGTAATGGAGTTAGCTCCCGATTCACCTTTGGTATCCTGACTGTCATCTCTGATGAGCTTAGCAGGATTTGGACAATGGAAAGGTCTAAAGATACAGAAGTTACTATTATGTGTTCAAAGGGAACAGAGCCCTGGCTTATAGAATTACATTTTTAATTTTTTATTCTTCATTTAATCAAAAGTAAGGCTTAATGCTTAAAAAGATTAATGTAACAAACATCCACCAACTTTGTATTGATTTAACATTCAGATATAATTATAAAAAATAAGACTGTTCTCCAAAAAAAAACAACACAATAAGTCGCATCTCAGTCACCCACAAACGGCATATACATTTTACATTACATTTGAGTGACAGTTACATTTGAGTGACAGATGCCATCTGGCGGCTGTAGAAATAATGACCCGGAGCAGTGGTGCAGTTGAGATGAAATCTATGTCGACAAATTACCTCATTCAGAGGAAGAGGGAATGGCTGAAGGGATTAACCTAACAGTGGGTTTTGCCACAGGAGACTGCTGTTTGTTTATTGTTCTAACCGTGAGTCAGGACAGTTTTTAAACAAATGTAAGCACAATTGTCCCCTAACCTTAACCCTAGGGTTATAACTCTAGCTATGATGACATCGGTGGCCTAACTTTAAGGACGTCATAACTTTAACCCACACCACATGTTTATCTAACCTTATAAAAATGATAATTTCAACCAAAACCATTATCTTTCCCTAAACATAATCAAGTGTTTTTTTTGTGCCTAAACTTAACCAGACCTTAACTATAGCTTTGTTACCACACAAAAGAACAGAAAGCAAACAATTATGTTGTCCTGCTAATTACTGCTGATGCCGGATTAGACGCTCCTGTGTCCTGGCATTGTGTAATGCCATTCATACTGTATGATATAAAGTTTGTATATTTCAATGTAGGATTTTCACAAAGAACTGGAATGCTATAGTGTACAGTGGGTGTACTTGATCTGGTTTATGCTATGAATTGTGGGAAGTTAATTAGAGCCATATAAGTTTGCCATAAACGATGCAAATATAATAAGAAATACACTGAAGAAACAATACTGGTTGAGTCAAGAACTAAGGAAAGATCAGAATGTGAGATTTTATTTTACAACCTCTTTTAAAAGCACCTATAATGACGACTATGTTTAACTCTACAGCCAGCATACAAATCCATACATGACAGGAATGCTGCGGGAGGCTATAGGTGGCTTGGAAATCAGTGTTACCAGGGGATCAACACCTCTGAAAATCCCCCTTTAAGCAAATCCAGGCTGACTGCTTTGACAAGGTGATGTCATGTAACCACTCACCGCTGCTGTTTTCCTCTGCTCGCAGCTTTCAATTCCAGTGGAGGGAAATAGTGCTGGCTTAACAGCTTGATTGGTCAAGTTGCTCATCAGAGACACAAGACAACAGTCAGACTCTGAGCTCAACACTGCTGTGATTAGATTTCTTTTGTTTGATCATATTGAAAGAAAGACAAATGATAATGGGTATTGACATCTTTGGATTGCCTCATAATTTCATTGCTAAGAAAAATAATAACAATTTGACATGGATTCTTAAAACTGGTTAGAAAAAAATAAAGGCTGCAAAGCTTCATTTAGAAATGATGGAGAGTAGAATCTCTCTGAATGTTCCCTGCAGAGCAGTGTGCCGAGGCTATATACCAGAATGACCTCCTGCCCAGTGCTCTGCTGACTATTTCATTTACAGACAGGAGGTCACAAGGGGGACATAGTTTGGACTCTGTAAGAATTCATTACTCCAACCCCATTACCTTGAATAGTAAATGAAGTCCTCGGAAAAGGTGGAATTAAAAGAGCTGAGGGAAATGTGCTAGCTTCAAAAACATAACCACATTTGGGCTGCCAAAGGTTAACTCTTAACATTTTCCCAGTGGCGGCTGCTGCGTCAAGGCGTGCTCGATGCCAATCTGCGAGGAGACACAATGTGTTTGCTTATGATGTCAGTGACTGGGGAAATTGGAATCTTTATCTCTCTCTCTCTCTCTCTCTCTCTCTCTCTCTCTCTCTCTCTCTCTCTCTCTCTCTCTCTCTCTCTCTCTCTCTCTCTCTCTCTCTCTCTCTCTCTCTCTCTCTCTCTCTCTCTTTATGTCTCTGTTTCTGTCTCACTGTCAGTGACTGCCAGGTTCCTGGCATTCCAGACATGTCTGGGTTTGTTAATTAGAGATGGAGAGAGAGACTGTTCATCATGGTAAGGATTCCATCTTTAGCAGCCTAGCCAGAAGTTAAAACAGTAATCTGTTTTTATGAAGTCAGATATTATCAGATGATGATCTTAGGGTTCCAGTCTTGCCAAAATAATATTACTAGGCTGTAAAAACCCTCTCAAATTCAGCTATTCCCTATTTTTGTCTAGTACCACACAACTTAACATTAACTTTCATGAGGTTTATTGGTTATTTGAAATACTGTAAGAAACTAAGGGAAATAGAAATAGAATAAATCAAAGTCAGTCTATACTGCAACCTTTTTATTTATTTGTCAGAGAAGCTCAGGTTGTACTTTCAAGAAAAATGTGAGCATCAACTGTTTCAGCAAATGCTCCCATAAAAACAAGTATGACTCAAATATGTATAATTTACTGCTCTCATAAGAGGATCAATAACACTCTCACATCTGTGCATTAATGCATGTAGGAAGCTGGAAAATAAGTCAGCATGAAAACTGTAAGCGGGGTGAAGCTTGGCTAGCTTGTGAAAAAAAGAGAAAAAACCCCAACACCTATAAAGTGCATTCATTAACATGTTGTTTCTCATCTATTTAATCGAAAAGAAAAAAAAGTAGTGTGGTTTTATTTCTGGTTTCTGGTGAACAGCGGCTGTGAGCACAGTGCCTTTCATGAGGTTACCAGGATAGCAGCTAGACACTGCGCACAGCTGCTGTTGGCAATTAAACAGCTACAACATGCAACTGATTTGCCATGTTGCTATGATTCCTGCTTCGGTACTGTTTGTGTTTCTCTTGCTCTTTCTGCCTCTATCCCTGCCTTCAGACCCTCTCTCTCTTCTCTAGCCTTTGCCATTCTCCACCTGTCCACCAGATGACCCTGGATTCCCTACCTGGTTCCCACCCACTTGCTCACCTGTTGCCACTCCCCAATTGTCTTCACCTGCTGGCTACTGCTCATTACCCCAATCAGTTGCAGTGCTATATATACCAGTCCTCTGCTAACCATTCCCTGCCAGTTTGTCAATGTTGCTTCATTGTACATTTGCTTTCCAGCCATCCTGTATCATGTATTCTGCATACTGTTCCCTATTTCTGTCATTCCTGGGTTTAGACCTTCTGCCTTTTTATGACCTGCCAACCTGCCTTCCTTCTTAGTACTTGTTTGCTTTTTTTGGATTGCTTTCCCGTTACTCATGTGTAAGCCTATGTTTTGAATACCATTTATAAAAGCTTTTTCATCATACGTGTTTGTCTTGTCCACATTTGGGTCCTCCTCTCATTTGCCCCACATACTTGTATGCTTGTAAGTTTTAGTTTGACATAGCTTGCTCTTGCCCTTTGCTTACAGACTTAGTGCTAAACTAAGCTAAGCTAAGCCAATTGCCACTTGGATCCAGCTACATGTTTAAATGCATATACAGGAGAGTAGTACTGATCTTCTTGTCTAACTTTTAGCAAAAAAAAGCATACATCCCAAAATGTCAAACCATTTTCTAAAAAGAGTTATGTCCTAATTAGGAATAAATAGGGTACAGTCTTTTTTATAAGATTTGTTGACAAAAAATAACTCCAGCCCTATCCTTTATGTCATTAAATGTGTTATACGGCATGGTATTAATTCAGTTTACTTTCCTATCAAACAGTACACAGTGGTGATTAGCAACTTTTACATATAACTTTGCTCTTTTTCATTTAACCCCACCCCAACTTATTCTCTTCCCTCCTCTATCTATCCCCACCCTACTCTCTGTGCTCTGGGGGTGGGAGGATGGGGGAGATGGGTGCATTAATAATGCAGTGCTGCCTGGAAACCAAACACGCTGCAGCAGAGTGCTGTGTAGAATTCTAAAGAGGTATTTGTTCATATGCCGTTGCCACCCTCATCCCTCCTCCTCCCCCTTGCTCCTCTTCGCAGCCCTCTCATCTCATCTTTACGCTGCCCACCCCCCACCTCAACAACCGACCAGCATCAGTGTACAGATCTGTTCCACTTAAGAGACGTCTACTGTACAGACTACGAGAGGGTTCAGGGATTGCCCCGCTCTTGCTATGATCAAGGCGATGCTTTAAGAACTTCCACTGAATTGGCGTCTGTTGTAGTACTCATACTTTTCGTCCAGAGAGCAGCTTTGCAATGCAATGATAGAGACTGCATAACAGATAGTTGAAGGAACACTGCACTTCACTGTTCAATATTGGTTAGCTGTGCCTATGCTGTACTGAATGTTTGTGTGTGTGTTTCTTTTTTGCATGTCTGCAATATGTTTTCAAAGGACTTTCTGTGTATCCAGTGACATTGTGCATGTAATTCCATTACTTTTTTCTTTTTTGTCATATTAATGAATCATGTTTGGAGGTTTAAGAGATTACTCAGTTATGAAATACTATTTGAAAACAAATACTATTAGAAAGACAATACAGTATCACCACAGTTAATTGAGCTGCTTGAGTACAAAATAAATATTTCATGTAAAACATTAAAGTTTTTTTAAACATAATTTTCTTAAATTACTACATTTAACTACATTTTATGAAGGCATTGACATTGTCTTTGTGTATCAGTCTGCCATGTTGACTGGTCAGCTCACTTATGCATAAGTTTGGGAAAAGAATATAAATACATTTGAAAACTTTATGATTGTTTTTATATAAAGCGACTTATTGACCATCTTGCAATGACAACACACAGTGAATGTAAATATATTCCGGTCCTGACTGCAAAAACCTCAGAGAAAAACTTTAAAAGAGTATAAACTTTGTAATTCAGAATTGTGCCTTTGGTAACCAATAGCACAGAGCGTTATTCCTTGATTTGGAAAAAAAGACATGTTCTGTATTTCAGAAACAGTGGACATCAAATGTACATATTTGTGCTGTCCTCTTTAAATACTGGTGGTATCAATCAAAGTGCTGCAATGGAGAGCTGAAAACAGCCTAGTAAAATCTGGCTTTGATTCAAACTCAGATGCTCTCTATCATCACAGTTTACAGTACATTGCATTCTGTGACGGCTTCTGCCTAACTTAATTGATTGTACTGATGCTGGTGTGGTTATGAGTTACTTTTGTATTTCTTTGTGTCCATAAAAGTACCATAGGAACAGCAGTCAGCAGCTTCAGGCTTTAGCTTTTGTTGACTTTGGCTTTGTTTTCGCTGCACAACTCTTTACGCCCTACTGCTGACACATTCACATTTACATCACTGATGGTACTGACTGACACACTCCATATTTGTAGCTTTTTCTTTAGTTTTTTACATTGAGAGAGAGAGAGAGAGAGAGAGAGAGAGAGAGAGAGAGAGAGAGAGAGAGAGAGAGAGAGAGAGAGAGAGAGAGAGAGAGAGAGAGAGAGAGAGAGAGAGAGAGAGAGAGAGAGAGAGAAAAAAACAATGTTTAAACACTTTTCAAGTATTAGGTTTCAGACTGGGGTTTGGATAGTCAACTACCAGTTGCTGTCAATTTAAGATTAATGTGTACAGTCCTGTAGGCCTTTTTTTTACCTCTTGTTTTTGTAGCTGGTTGCCCTTTGCCTCTCATCTTTGGTTCTTTCACTTTCACTGCTGATTTGCATATTCATTAGTTTTAGCTCTGCACCTGCTGCCACCCACAGATGAAACTGAGCAGATTAGTGGTGCGTGACACTCAAATTTCTGAAGTCGATTTGGACTGACTTTTATTGTGGGAATCATTGGGATTGACTTCTGGAATCCTAAGAATGAACCACGGGAACCTGCTGTATATGGGGTAGTGAGGCCATTTCATAAAAGCCTTAGAGGCATTTTACATGAATGTTTGTTAAATGCATAAAATCATCCAATCGACTCTGTAAAACCTTCTCAGCACAATGTCCATCGATACATCTATGCTTACATTTGCTCTGGAGATGTTCCCCTAACACAAGGATAATCATATTACTCAAGAAAAACAAGATCAATGATGTTGTGGTGGCTTTGACATACAGTACAAGAATAGTAATAATGAGCCCTTTAGCTGACGTGACACATGATTTGTCATACAGAACCATCTGAGAAGTAATCCTTGGAGACTTTGTTTGGAAAAGGGAAGGCACTTGGCAGGTTATTAGATAAACCATGTGTCTATCAATGTCTTACCTTGCAAGGCAGCTGGTTTCACAAGATCAAGCGAGAATCCTCATGCTGATTGGACACAGGTGCATAACTCAAATCCTGGCAAAATGGATTCTCGCGTGATCTCACAATGTTGTGACTTTTGAATCCAGCTGCCTCGCAAAGTAAGTAATCCCTATGCACTGGACTTCTCCCTTTTGTACAGGAAAACATTCTGACGCTCATCAAAACACCTGAACCTGTTTTGTATGTAAGCCCTTACACTGGCAAGCAAGCAGGAAAATAGCCACTGTCGTCGGCACTGATGCTTGTCAACTCTCCAGAGAAGCAGCAATTTTATGAAATTGTCTCCTTGTGGTTGCTGCACATAAGACTGGTGGTGACACTTTTTGGAGTTGATCCTCTTACATTTAATTAATTACTGACTCAGTGGCCTCATTGAATTTTTGTTTGAGATACTCTATCCAGATTAGTTTTTTCGAAATAGAACTTAAAGCTGTGATCCAGAAGATGCCCCATACCCTAAAATCTCCATGTCACTGTCATGCTGTCCTAGCAGGTCTTTCATTATTCACTGTCTGTATAGTAATCCGCTGGCTGATTTATGTGTCATATTCTCTAGTGACGGTGTCATTACTGCAGAGGCATAGTTGAACTGAACACAGTTTTACTAACACTGAAAGCAGAGTTGGATTGATCACGGTTGGCAATCATCCCGATTGATGGATGAAGGCGGCCTGTGTGAATGTGCATGTTTTTCAGACTTAAAACACTAGTCTGAAAATAGTCAACTTATCAGTTTTGAGTGGAAAGATAATGTTAACATTACTACTCTTGATTCTCCAGTGCAGGGGATGGTTGCGTAGAAACCCTCTGTCCACATTCGTTTTCTTTCATTAGCATATTATTATCAGCCAACAAATTGGCAAACATGTTGTCAGAATCATCACTTATGACACGCACACACTTTAAAGTGCTGCTATTGGTTAAAAACTGCTGCTTGGAACTTAGTATTTTGTACATTCTGGATGCATACATCTAGATGCTGTCCAAACCTTTCTGCCACAACAAATCAACACAAACAAAATATAATGGGATACTGTAGAAAATGTTATCGGTACCATCAGCAAAGCTCACACTGCTCCATGAGGATTTTGCTTTCTCTTGTCTTTATACACATGTATCTGATACTCCTTTTGACCATTTTGATAACTTTTTTCTTGACACTTTTAATTTGGACAAGATGATTTTGTAAAAAAACACATATCATCATGATGCAATTCCACTGAAAACCAATAACAGTATTAATGATTAATACTTTATTTGTCTCATGATATAATGTATTTTATAGCCTTGTTTAGCTTGTATCTTTTTACTGCCTGATGCATTATTACAGAGTGTATTTGGAATTACAGCAGCTTCATTGACGCCACCTTCATGAAAGACACGCTGAGAAGAAAACCATGTGGTGAAGTCCTCTTGTTGATCAAAAATATCCTGTACTGGGCATCTATACAGCCATAAATATCTCATAATGAGCCAGCAGGCCCTGGCAGCTCTGCAGACCTATGCAGTAGGAATGAATTGACCTGCATTTCATCAGGGAAGGGGATGTCCATTGGGAACTTGAAGGACTTCAGCTGAGCTCAGAGATGGCCGGGCAGAAAGTTCAAACTGAGTCAGACCACTGCTGTAAGGAAGACTGATCGCCTGCTCTGGAAGACCTTAACAGTACAGACAGACGAACAGTCTTTTCCTCCGCCCATGCCTCTACTCAAGACAGTGCCGAATCCAAACATATCGATCGACAGGGTTTCATGGCCTGTTCAGTCCTAAATCTCTAAAAGATCTATTATTTACTGTACTGTTCAGGATTTGGCTGTCGAGTTGTCATTAACTTAACCTAAACCATATAATTCAGCATGGAAAAAAGATACAACAATCTTCCTTCTTTGTTATCAGCAGCCATAAAGCTGACATATTTCTTTCTTGTTTTTTGCTTTCAATATTGATACATGTATGTTTTGAGAATGTGCTCACTGCGCTATACTGGGCAGAGATACAACATGCTGTATGTGGCCTGATCTAAGCATGGTGCTTTAAAAGTATTCTGCAAACAGTTTTTGATGCAAATCTGTGTGTGTGTGTGTGTGTGTGTGTTTCCACATAGTTAATGTTAATGTGTATGAGCGCTGTGTTTATAACACAGCAGGAGATCAGGAATAGTTTTAATGTGCCTGCTCAAAACAAGCATAGATTCAGGATGATTGGGTAGTATTGCTGTCTTTAACATTTTCACCATTGAATTATTGTCATTCTGCACCCACCCACAGCTTGTTCCTATTGAAATACACAGAAATGTAGTAATGGTAATGTGGATTCAACAATTTATTTCAAATAATCAGCACATTCATGTTCACATATTCATGTGTAGGTGTTACATGCATTTCTGTATGCCTGTCGGTCCAAAAGGAATGGCACAAATGCTTAAATTAATCTATTCATGTACACAAGAATGAAAGCTGGCAGTTTCATGTCCCTGTCGCTGCTTTTACATTGTATGCATATCCATTAAATGAGCTTTCAGTTGCAGACACAAAGCCAGCTTAATGTGCAAGAGTGTAGAGACGCACATTTGAAAAAAAAACAACAACCCAAAAACACACACACACACACACACACACACACACAACCTGGCATTTTGATTTGGTTGTGATAGATACTACATGAACACATGCTGTGGTTTGGTGTTAGCCCCATGAAACATCAGAGCTGTCATAAGCTGTGTTCTGACCCAAATGTAATGAATTTGACTAGGACATGACATGGTTTAAATGAGAGGTGAAGATGTGAAAAGTTGCAGGATCTTGTGGCCTCACTTGACTATTCTGTATTCATGGTGTAGTGCTGGCCACCCCAAAATAAATGTCAGACCAGTGTGAGGAATTCTTAAGTGCTGTCACATATTGATCTCTGTCTAATAGAGTTTTTAAGCAGAGATTCATGACTTCAATAGATGTCCTTGATATCAGGCATTTTACCTCTGGACACTGACCATCAAACTTTCACATTATGTCATTTCATCTAACTACCTGTATTTCTTTGCAATGGGAATGTCTGCAGTATGACTAGGCTGTCATCTCTTGGTAATAATATCAGGTGTCAGCTTTACTGACATATTATTATCAGCTTTAATATTATATTTATAATTCTAATTGTGAGCATTTGCAGTATTTGGATATTATGGTAAGAGAGAATTACATTTCAGATAATATTTACAGTACAGAACTGTGTTGACTAAAACCTGACTTGACTACTTAGGACTGTAAGGATGTACAGTATGTGTTCTGGCAGTAAATGTGAGTTATCTTACATTTTGTGTGAATGTTTGTGTAATATCTAGCTCCATGAAGACTTGTAAAGAATTACTGGTCCTCCTTTTCCTCCAAACAGCTGACCTTCTTTCTTTCTTTCTTTCTTTCTTTCTTTCTTTCTTTCTTTCTTTCTTTCTTTCTTAAAGAGCAAGAGCATCTTAATACATACGACCACATTGCAACATTAAAGGTAGACTCAGCCATTCTGGAGGATGATTGTTGATATTTGAACTAAACCCTCAATAAACACCCCCCTCCCTTTATGCTCCTTCAAACCCCCCCCCCCCCCCCCCCCCCCCCCCCCAAAAAAAAAAAAAAAAAAAAACATGGACGTGAATACAGAGTGATGTGATGTGTCAGCTGTAGAGTCACTTCTGTTCCTCTCACACATTATCATGGGCAAAAAAAAGAGTCTCATTTGAGCACAACAGTGCATCCATACTCTCCGCCTCTCTGCGGCCTCCCTACTTCTCACTCGACCTGCGCATAGTGTCTCTGCACACAGAAGGAGCCATCTGTCAGCTGCAGCTCCTGGGGAGCTGAGAGGACTGTCTTCGCCAGGCTGACTGACAGCAGAAATACACTAAACCAAAATAGTTTGCATGTCGGCTCCACAGGAAGAAATCTACAGTGTTTGTATTTATTGAATGTGGTTAGTAAGTTCAAAACATTGGTATATTTGTGTGATTAAATAGCTGTCTACTCATATTACACTTCACTAATCACAACAGAAACAAACTTGAGCATAAAAATACATGGGGGGTCTCCATGAGTCTGTCTCGGATTAATTGTGGATTGGAGTCTATCTGTTCTGAGCCTATCTGTTCTGTAAGAAAACCCTTTGAATTGGCCTCTCTGGCATCTCACAGTATTGTGTGGCTCAGTCTGAGCCACTTTGTTTGTTTGTTTGTTTCCCATTTATATATGAACATGAATATGAACACCTTTTTTTTCAGCATGCACACACCGCAGACCATCATGAGAGATTTGCTGAATTTCACAAAAAAAATAATAAAAAATAATTATGTGTTTAACAAGCTTTCTCTAGAATCACTGACTCTACCTCGTTGTCATCGTTGTAGGAGGTAGAAGAGGTGGAGATTTATTCAATAACAGCAGCCTTAGTGGACTGCTCTGTTGCAAGACATCTGTTTAATGAGTAAGAGGAATTTAGTCTTCCATTGCAGCTTTGCACTAATATCATATCAAAAATATTATTTTTAATTCCTTCCTACACATACTATAAAACCTACACCTGAGTGATACTTTCATTCCTTTCTCCTGGATGTGGTGAAATGTACAGTAACTCACAAAATTAGGTAAAAAAGGCAGCTTGAAGAATCATGGGCACACCAAAAAAGCAAATAAAATCATTTAATCACAATTAACTCTTTTTAAATGCAGTAATTATAACAAGCTGATGATACAGTATTTTCCAGAAACTTGCTCAGTGTGCCTTGTCACAAGTCATTTGCGACCACTGAGTTTCCAGACTGGACCTGTCATCTTTGCATTTTCATGGGGACATTAGCAAGACTTTATCTGGATAATTTGGTAGCTTTGATGTATGGTTTCTGGAAGAAAAAAGACAAGTTGGACAGGAAGGAAAGTGAGGAAAGAAAATGCAGTCGGAAGAAGGAAGAATTCTTACAGAAGCCATGGGTTGCCAGCACTTAATAAAGAAATAATTTTGAGGATTGCTTCCTCATTTGCAGTTAGCGGCATGCACTTGCTTCATTAAAGTCTCATTATGTAATACAAGTGTACCAGAACTGAAATAATATGACCTAATGGTTAATTAAATGAAATGTCAACAACAGTCCACTCACACTCCAACCCCCATTCCATCTCCACTAACCACTTTAATATCTGTCCTTTGTAATCCAAATACATTTTCTGTTCCTCTTGTAAAGTTTACATTTCTCCTCTCACATAATTAATTTTCCTTCCTTCCTTTTTTTTCTTTTTTCAATGTACATCTACAACCTGCTTCACTTCTCTCTTTTCCCTCATTTCCCACTTCAACTCTCCTCTCAATTCTGCCAATTTGGAGACCCTCCTCTTGATCTAGCTGCACCCTCTCTGTTCCCCTGTCCTCTTTGGTCTCTTTGCAAGCCCTCCTTCAGTGGATCTGTCTAGTGTGTCAGCCTGTGAAGCTTCTGTGCTATAGTACATCCTGTTGATAGGAAGCATCCTGTGCATCATCACACCCAGCTGCCTGTGGGTTCAGCTGGCTCAGACTGGCCCATCTGTGTGATCTTCTGCCAGATAACTGGGGTTTGGCTCTACATGATCCGTCCCTCTCCAAATCATTTGCCAGGAGAAAGAGGTAGGGAGGTTGGAGAAAGAAAGGTGCAGGTTGAACAGCAAGATCTGCATTAACTGCTCTTCCTTAGGGGGGCTCTCTGGTGCTCATACGGCCCTCCTCTGCTCACCTAGATTGCTCTTGTATAACAAAGGACAGAGGACTCCTCTGCTTATGGAGGGATGTGTAAGGACAAGCTCCAGGTGTGGTGGTGACGCAAGTATCTAATCCTGTGTGACATTTAAATGCCATGACCACTATTGATATATGGTTGAAGTGCCTCTGGGACATTGTTCCTATTCTCTCTTCTCTGATATATTTTGAGGAAAAATCTAATAAAAGAAACGTGAACTAAGTACCAGGTTCTTCATTTTTGCTGCCCTGTCTTGCATTCTCAGACTATCTATTGTTTGACAGTGACTAGAAGCAATGGTGTGAATGTGGCTCAGAGGACCTCTGAGAAGGTCAAAGCTTAGAGGGCATACAGAAGGTGTGTACAAGCTGGAGGTGCTGTGCCAATGTAACTGCATTCACGATTTATGGCTGAGCTCTCTTAAAAGTGAAAAAAACAAGAGGCAACATCAGGAAGACAAAAATGTTGTTTTGTCAGCACACACACATTCATCTGCATGGAAACAATGTGAATGTTCACACACAAAAGGCATGAAATTAGGGAAATATTTTACTTGGATGAACACACAAAACAACCTTTATAGTCTTCCAAACAAATGACACAGATGACTCATACTGTATTGACAATGTCTGACCCAACGCCCCTATATTGGCTGAAGCCATTGTCAGTCCCTTCCAAGCCCACTGTGAATTATTGTTACAAAATCAATCGTATGTTTGATCACTGATCTGCCTCCACTAAGATTAAAGTTTGGTAAGTTTAGGTAAAAAACTACTTGGTAAAGGTCAGGGGGTAATGCTTTATTGTATGGCTAGGAAGTTTGTTTGAAAGAACCATATTATTTAGCCTTAATTATGAGTAAGAGACATACTGTGCTCAACTAATACACTCCCAATAAAATTAATTCCAATTGTCACTGCACAGGGAGTACTGGAGAAATGATTTGTTGTTACATCTATTAGAACTGATGAATACTAAGCCTTGCTCAGTGCTTGAAGTGGAACAAATAAGTGCCAGTACCCCCCTCATTCATGTGTTGATGTCAGTATTACATTCTGAATTTGAATGAATATAAGATACTAGACAGTGGGTGGTGCTAGACTCTCAGCACAGTGTGGGGAGGGGGCATTCTCAAGCCCTCTAAAAGGGGACATATTGTAGAAAGGGAGATTTCAATTTCTTTTTTGATTATAAAGCAGGTGTGTGTGCTATATGAATACTGTGAAAGTATAAAAATTGGCAGTCCACAGAGAAATGAAAACGAGCTGTTTGGACTTCTGTAAGGTTGTGATGTCACAACTATACACTCAGTGTTTCCCTACCATTGCCCTTACCCCTACCATTCCTGTTTTGTTATGGTTTTTTGTTTTGGATCCATTTTTTTTCTTTTCTCTTTTTTTGATCCAAAACAATACCACCCTACCAGCCCCAGTGAGCAGCCCCTCCAACAGGACCCCTGCCCCTCCTGAAAGAAACAAAACATGTTTATCTATGTTATTTACCTGATGAATGTGTCGAGTCATTTATGGTTGTGCTAGTTTCGCTCCTCTCCTCTGCTTTCTGTGTTTCACCAAGGGTGGGGTTTAGCTCCTCTACACACATGGAGTGGAGCAGAGGATAAAAAGTCGAGGAGGAACACAGTTGTTGGATGTTAGGAAGCACATTTGTCATTGTACAGTCTTCCAAAGTTTGGATAACATTATTCTCAGTCGTGGCCATTGCAATTTATCAGCAAGTTTTACCCAAAACCCACTTTTTTCCTAACTACAGTGGCTGGCCAGGGTGCATCACTCAGAAAAGAGCCAATCAGAAAAGAGGGGTATTGAGCACACACAAAGCAACCCGTTTCAGGCTGAATGAAACAAAGGGGCTGCATTCATGGCCTGCACAGCTCTAACTATGCGAATGTCTGTAAATAGACCACAAAAATACTAAACTTGGAAAGAGGCATAATATGACCTCTTTAATGCAAAGATCAAAATAAAATTAACAAAATATGTCTAGTAAACTAAGAAAAAATAAAACAGTGTTGCTCAGATGTGGCGGCCAGCCTGGAGGAAGTCTCCCGAGGCTTCTGTTTTTATCAGTTCACAGAGATTCTGGGCGGGGATAAAGTGTTTTTTGCCGAAACTCCTAATGAACATTAATTCCATTTTTCTCATTTTGGGAACCTTCCTAAAATGGCTAGTCCTTTGTGGGAAAATGGCAGCTCATATTTCCTGATTCTAGTGAATCTAGTGAATCACCTCTTCCTTAGGAATTAAGGTTGTGTCAGAAAAAATCAAAAGCAAGGGCTGTCCTCCTATACTCATTATGTGCAAATGACAAATAAAGCTGGTTCAGAGTAGGTTCTCTGAATATACAAAACATATTACATTTAAATACAATTAAAATGACAAAAATAAGGTGAACAACTATTACTTGTGGATGTTTTCCCTAACATTACTATTACTATTAAAGTACAAAATTCTTTCACATAAACATTTTAAATTAATTTTAGATTATCAGGAGATAACAAACCTGTAATCTTAGTGGGGAAGATTACAGGTTTGCCAGTCTTACCAGGGAAATATTACCCACAATTGTCAAATGAAACCAATGCTGACTGATGTTTGGTAACAGGAAATAAATCCTGATCCCACACTGTTGACCTCGCCAACCCAGCCGACCTCCACCCTGAGAGGTTTTTCAATGCTACTGCTACCTTTGCTCATGGCAGATAAAAATTATAATTCCAACTGCCTCGAGCTCCTTGTCAGAAAAACTATGCTATAAAAAATGCTTAAATTCTCTTTATCTAAAAATAGAAATTAACTGATCTCCATTAAACTAAGATCATGTGGTAACATGTTGTTTAGGTAATTATTCCTGTTATTTTTAGTGAGTCATGTGTGAATGAACAAAAAGCCGGCAATTTAGAAAACAAATTAAGAATATCAACTCGATTAGTGTGAGAACTTAATGTAGACTATAAATGAAGTTTGTCTCTGATGATGCAGACAGCATTTTCCAGAGGTCACCCGTAGTGATCCTTAAGAGGATTTTAATTAAGCTGCATTAGCTCTACCACATCAGAAATGATTGGGTCAAGATACTTTGATATTTATGGTTAATGATCATGTGGGAAGCACACTTTCCATAAGACTCCTCCTCAAGGGAAGTATTCAATGGTAAGCTTTTCACAATCACCATGAGCTGCTCTAATTTTCTAAATGAAGCTTTAGAAGAAAAAAAGAAAACATCCAATAGCTTTCACCCACTTTTGTGTCTAGCGCTTTCCTCACCATTGCATTTTAATAGCTTCTACAACTTTGTACAAGATGTCACAATTTAATGGAACACGTTTGATGTCATGTAAGGGGTTTGGAGCTGGACTTTAATAAGGCCGTTAAGTGGTAATGAGACTGAACATTGCTCTGTGAGGCCATGATGACTGCTTAAACACTGTAGTTGTGAAGGCCCCCTGCTCCCCAAGGGTGGAGACACCCAAATGTTAACTGGATTACACTTCCAGTTCTTCTTTGAAATAAATATAATCCTCTACTGCAGCTGCTAAATGGCCTTGTCTTTTTCTTTTATCCTCTTTTTTCTTTTAATACTATTCTTTTGATTCTCACCTCTGCATGAATGGAGGTAGCAAGAGAGGGAAACATGTTAGGGCATTCACTGAGAGATTAATTTATTGTTGAATCCTTCTGTGATTTCCAAAATGTCCTGAACATGTAAGGCGTTGTATTCCTCTAAATCTTAAATGAGTAGGTAATGATTATCATTCCAGGCACAGCAGACGTAAAAGGGAATGTAGATTTATGACAAGTTTAGTGACAGTTAAGACAAAGCATTACCCCAAATCTAGTGATTAATATCCTGACAAGCCTTTCAGAATGTAAGGTGAACCTGTTACAGAAGCTGCTGTTATACAGATACCAGATGGTTCATCCTTGAAAGCAAATTAATTATAGACAGGCCAAGGTGGGTGTTTCGGTCCCTGCATTATGTTCACATTCCTAAACCCTAACTTTAATTGTATCAATTTCTCTTTGTGTTTTAAAAAAGTAGAGTATGTGTAAGCTCCCAAACTGGAGGCGTGGACAGCAGAACAGACAGCGTACAAGTATTGAAAACCGTGCATACATAATACACTGTTTTCATTCACCTAAATCAAAGGGAATATCTGGCATTATTTATCTTGAGTCTTATTCTCCTAATTGTTTGCAAGTACATCTTTAGTATGCACACAAGCTAAATCGACAGCAACCCACATCCTCACACATGTAAACAAACTGGCATGCGCAGATGGACAGGCTGCTTGTAGATTAGCCGGCTGGTTGCCCTGTAAGTAGATCCTCATGCAGTTCGCCAAAGTGGCTGATTCAATAAATTAATGTCTGTGTTTACTTTCATTTGGATTCAGAGACAAGCATTTGATATGAGTTTTGTAAAAGTTTAGTTTATGTGGATTCATATTTCCAGAATCTTTGGTGATGATAACATTTGCATGAACCATCAGAATGGATACAATTATGAGAATAAGACTCGGGTTGGAAAAAACTGGATTTTTCCTTTCAAATTTGCAGTGGGGACACTGCAAACTTTTCCTTGCCATCACTGATGACAAATGCCAACCCCTGCTGTGTCTGATTATGTATGCGTCCTACTTCTTTCCCTGTTTCCAACTACACCAGTAGTGCCATACATCTCTGCAACAAAATAAACAAAACTAAGTTGTCAAGTGTTTGTGCTTCACAATACTGACTTTAATTTCTGCCATGCATTGCTAATTCAAACACAATGATGGTGTGTCTTACATCCAATTGAGTGGTATAATGATGTCAATATTGACTTAAGAGTAGACAGAAACATGTCAGCCAGAAATCTGCATTAATAATAATGATAATACATATACTACCACTACTACCACTACTACTACTACTATTACTTCTACTACTACTACTACTACTACTACTACTACTACTACTACTACTAATAATAATAATAATAATAATAATAATAATTAATATTTGAAAATATTAAAAATAAGTCAGAAGTGATCCACAAAATGGTTTTCCAAAGGTGATTGCGAACACCAGTGTGAAGGGCAGGTGATTTTGTAACGTTTTTTGCCTCCTCGCTTTTGTTTGGTGTTAGTGTTCACTCACCTGTCACTCGAGCCAACCATTTGCAATGGGGCAGGTTTTTTTTGTTCATTTTTTTTATGAAAACATTATTAATATATTTTTCCCTCTCACTCCTGATTGATTGCATCCCCCCCAGACACAGAAAACAAATACAACAAGAGCAATCTTAGCCTTCTCTGCACCTACAGGCAAAATCTGCTTTGAGGCCTGACCACATTATTCCTTCTGTTTTAAACAAAAGCTAGCTTGGCAAGCAGAGAGGGACAGTGGGGATAACTGATGTGGAGGAAATAAGCCTGCAGTATAATAGACATTTCAGAGCAATCGTTTGTCAGTAGAAACACAAATGAAACACACATTTAACCTTTTAAACCAAAATATATTGACTGTCTTCATTTAATATGTAAGCGAACAACTTGTTTACTGGACATAATGAAAAAGAACATCATTGTGCCTCCTAAAGATAACCAGCACCAGCACAGAAATATAAAGAAATTATGATATCTTTGAAGGGTTCAAAATGAAGTGTATACTCAAAATGTCCAACCTTTAACCAAATGAGAGTCATCAATGAATATATGAAAGAATGTGTAGAAAACAAATCAGAGTGCAAGATGCCAAATTAACTCATCACAGTTAGCGGTGAAGGACTGGACATAACGTGGCTTCTCAATATAGTTTTCTATCCCTCTTGAGGTCTGATTTAAAGCCTGTTGTTTTTGTTCCCATAAATACTTAGATCTGGGTAGGGCAGCGTGTTTTATAGGCTGGCTGTCTCTATTTCTGCTTACTGGAGTTTACAGGAGGCAGGTGTCATATAAACACGGTAATATACCAGCCTCACTCATAAGCATCGGGAAGGAATACTTGAAGCTTTAATTCATTTTATGGCAGTATTCATTTTATCACAGTATTTTATCATGAACAGACAGGAGCAATAATCTGCTTTGCAATTGATTTCAGGAATGTGTGGAGTGCAAAATGAATGGAGTGATAAGCAGATGAAGATGACGGGCAAGGAGATAATAATAAGAATATTCAATACAACCTGCTGCTTTGTCTGGATATAACAGAATATCTGATCCTGTGTTAAACCTAAATCCAGCAGGTATATGTATTGTATATATATATGGAGAATCGTGAATCGTGAATTGGAAACTTACTGTAAACAAAAGAATCATCTATAGTGACCCTTTTGTAACTGCAGTGTTCACTCTTCGGGGGGGGGGTTTCACTAGGTGTATGTCAGGGGGCGGGGGCGGGGGGTTGCAATCGGTCTAATAAACGGCAACACAGAGTTATAAGGACGCTTCGGTCTCACACGCGCTGCATTTATAGTCACACAAACACACACACACTCGCTGTCACTCTCTAGTGCGCGCTCTTGCTCGTTCACTCCAGATTCCGGGAGAATACGTATCATTTGAAGGCGAGAGAGTTGGGATGTCTATACAATCTCCCGGAATCTGCAGCGAACGAGCAAGAGTGCGCGCTAGAGAGTATCTGCACGCGCGTTTGTGTGACTATAAATGCAGCGCGTGTGAGAGCACAGCGTCCTTATAGCTCTGTGTTGCTGCTTATTAGACCAATCCCCCCCCATCGGACCGACAACCAGTTCGAGTTTGGTTGATTTGTCTCCTCTATCAGCGGTTGCAATGGTGTGTTTGTACCGGCTGCAGGTTCAGGTTAGAGGAGGTAATTTTGACTTGCTGCATTTCAGCACGTCTGTGTTTTTTCCCCCTTTTGACTCGCTTGCGGGACGTGACTTTGGGGGCGTGGCTACATCCTCGATTACTCCTTTGATTTCGAAGGTCGAGATTGTGACATCATTTCTATCGATATTCGATTTACAATCGAGATCGTGACACCCCTAATATATATATATATATATATATATATATATATATAACACACACACACACACACACACACACACACACACACACACACACACACACACACACACACACACACACACACACATATATATATACACACACATATATAGATATATATATATAGATATATATCGCATAATTTTCAACAAAACTAAATATGAAGTAACATTTCAACCAACTACAGGTCTTCCTCAGGCACATAGCCACAGGATGAAATAAGACATAAATTACACAATGTTAAGCAAAATAATAATCATCTAATCACACTCATCTGTCAAAATATCCTTATTACAGGGAAAGTAAAATGTTGGAGTCTGTTGCTGGGTTACCTTGTTCAATCTGTTGCCACCGCGACCCAGAGATGTCGCTGAGTGGATGAATGGAAGTCTACACCAGGAAGACATTGAGCAACATAAGCATGGATTTGGAGCTGTGTAAATGGCCCTTACAAAATCATAAATCATATAATAACTCTCCTTTTAGCCAAGCCTGGTGGCAGGATGAAGTGACTGAGGGGGCTTCCAAAATTGTGAGGGGGACATTTTTTTTAAATACAATGAATTGATTTACCATGCAATTGCCTCAGAAAGGCTAAATAACCACAACATAAGGGTACTGTTTCGAAATCAAATAATGCATTTATTAATCAGAGCACTCACTCTGGGACTAATAAAGGATTATCTTGTCTTATTATCTTATTACATAAGAACGTAGCACTAGCAAAGTGCTAAAAATGTTTAATTGGTTGACTGTCCCTTTGTTTCTTGTAATTTTTCCTACCTTTGTCATCATGGCAACAGTAAACATCTCAACTTTGGAAATTGTGGAATGTTGAAATGTGGAAATTTTGTCATTTTATACGTCATGTAAACTGCGCCACTTCTCCAGGTCATAATTACTATCGCCGCTAGATGGAGTTGTTAGCTTTGAGTATACACGCATGTACTTTCCATGACTGGGCAAGGCAGAACGTGACACTAACACAATAGACCAGTGGATATACTACACACTTTGGCATAATACTGGGCTGTGATGAGAGAGGGGATACTAAAGCTAATGAGTTAAGTTGTGGGCTGCAAAACCAAAACAGTGAAATGAGTCTGCAGGACTGAGGGATACTGCAGAGTTGGATGATAGTACAGCATGGGTTAATCACTATAAGCAACCTCTCTCACATTACACAGAGTAATTTGAACCATTGTTAATAAAAAAAATTGTGATTAGTGCAGCTTTAATATAATATATAAATATAAATGTATACTTTTCCTGGACATGTTTTTGTTTATCTTCTCTAGCCTTTATAATCCTCCTCAGACCTATTAAAAACTCTTAAAATAAAACACTTTCAAAAGGGAACAGCACTTTGCTCGTCCTGACTGCAAAACAGTAACTGGTATACAATTATGCATTATGTGAAGGACAGAAGGGGAAAAATAAATTACATCATTATCAGTATGTCTACCATTAAAGGATTTGAGACTTTTCCCCCTTATTAATACACCTGCTGTTCAAGCTATGTTTTTCTTAACTGAATGTCCTGATGCTTAAACACAAACAATACAATCTACCTGGCCTGAACAATAGGGATGCTTATTAAATTGCAATGCATCTCACAAGCTATGTTACTCGGCAGCTGGTGTATTCTGATAGGATGTGAAAGATATTTAATGCTGCAGTGATGTTTTTTTGTTTTTTGTTGTTGTTTTTTTTCTATAAAGATGGATGAGTGAGCATCTCATCGCTCCATGTTAGGATGTGAGGAGACACGACTGTCCAATAAATATGGTCCGAGGGTGTGAATTACATCTGTCCTCATTGTAAGTGTCTCATTAAGCCATGTTCTCTTGATTGAGGGATACATAGCAAATTATAGGGGAGAACTGTTTGATGAAAATGTAGTGCGCAGGACAAAAAGATAAATAATGCTAGCAACTTGAAGGTGAGCACAATCCATCAGTCCCCTGTGGAAATGAATGTAGCTTTTCCCTCACACGGAGAGTAAGACAGCCGAAGACCAGACAAATCACACACTCCCCGCTGACAAGAAAAATAACTTGAATGTTCAATCACAGCAAAATGACATACAGCCGTTAAGTGAGAGTTTCAAACTCTGTGTAATGATAAGTCATATACTGTACAGTAGTTGACAGCAAAGAATATGTTAGCTTGGTTGCCACTTAAAATGTCAAATACAGTATCTGTTTTAAATATTTTTGGCTTCTTTAAAAGTGAGAAGCTGAATGAAACTCGAAATATCAGATATCTTTCTGCTCAGTAAAGTTGGTGATAACTAGTTTCACTAGAGTGATTTCTTGCTCAAATAAGCTACGTGTCCCAACTGATGAAAGTTATTCAAGATGCCGACATGTCTGACCTCTTTCAAGACAGAAGCGTCACTTGGAGATGTTGTAGATTTAAATTTAGATCATGTTGAATAATGGCACACAGGCCCAAAGACATAATTGAAGTGCCGCTCAATAGAACAAGATAAGTAGATGGTGTTTTTTAAATGATGTTCAGCTTCCCAGAGTTCATTAGTGCAGCCATTTTAAAAGAAAGCAAACAGACCACACAACAAAGGCATCAGTGCTCAAAGACAACAGACTGCACTTTAGCTTGTTCAGTTTCTCAGCAGGAGGCCTGAAGGAAGCAGCGCTTTATGGGGTCAAACCACAACATCAGGGATGAAGGACTGCTTATTGAGAGTGCATTTCCATTCCTGCTAGTCATTCAGACTATTTTGCTCTCATTCTATGTTTGTTATGTCGTCATTATTCAGAGATATTATCTCACATTGCACAAATACACAACCCAATTTGTTTGGCAGCACTGGGATCAGTTGGGAGGCATTTTTACAATTCTCGCTAAAAGGAATGTTAAAGACTACTAGCCAAATAACCTTTTGGAGACCCTGCAGGGAGAATAATGTAGTCAATATCCAATGGCACATTGCTTGTGAATGTGAGATAATGAGTATTTGGGGGTTCTCTTGTGTGCTCATTTACATTGTGTTCATTTGAAAGCCCATGGCTCAAAGTGAAAAGATAAGCATGCTAGCTTTGTAATAATGGGCAGTCGTCCTGCCCTTATAATTGATCCTCATCTGAAGCCACATGAAAATTACTGTAATGAACTGAGTGATCTGAATGTTAATTTGATTCCAGCTGGTGAACCTGCTTACCTGACTACTCCTTTTAAAGTCAAGAGTGCTTTATGTTATACTTTGAGTCTACGAAATTACTTACACCTGATGTTAAGAACTGAGGCCCTTATTGTAAATGAGGATATCAACCTGACAGCACTGTCTACACTGTAATGAAATGTTATCTATTGGATATTAAAGCTTGAGTATAGTTTAGATGACTTCACCTTATAGAAATATCAGACTGCAAAGCTCACTTCCCCTAAAAAAACCTCCATTCAAGAAACATCCTAAATTAGAGAAATCTGAACAGGGCCAAAAAGCAAACAGATGTGATTCATTTCATGCTTGACTGCCAAGCCTGAGCTTTCACTTTCAAAATAAATGAGAAAAAATACATATCTGAAAAATATGATGTAAGGTCTCTAAAATCTGTCAGACAGTACTGTAAATCCATTAGCCCTCCCACGGGGGAGACATCAACTGACAGTTTACTCTTCCTCCTTGCCCTGATAGATGCCACAATTACACATTTAGCGACAAGTCAGATCACATTTGATCAAGCTGCTCTTTGCTGTCAATTTTTAGGCCCTGTCTGTCATTTGAATAATGTTAAGGGAGTTGGGGTGATGTAGTGATAGGATGTGCTGCTCACTTTCACACTGTTACAGCACATGAATCAATTCTTGGTTAAAGAAATATGTTTTTCCATTATCATTTTATAGTTTTATGTTTTCTTGTAAGAACTTGATTCACTTCAGGAGACAGGTTGGAAAAAGCAACAAAATAGGATGTTTCTATTCCTCCCTGTTTGTCATGGAGTGCATTAAACTAACAATTGGGAGTCTTAGTTAAAATTGATCATCCATATTGCTGTGCCATTTGGTTGCTTTAATTTATGATATGAATTTACTCCTCTTTCTGTCTGTTTTGTCCACTCTGTGCGGTACATGATGAGAGGCCATGATTCAACATAAACAGAGCTGTGAGAGCTGATCAGATTAATATGATTCATCTGCCTCAACATCATATCTGTTCATCACCCTGCTGCCCTCACTCTTCTTTCACACAGGCTCCAAAATGAATGTCCCTCTCTTTCTCTCTCTCTCTCTCTCTCTCTCTCATCTCCTCTCTCTCTCTCTCTCTCTCTCTCTCTCTCTCTCTCTCTCTCTCTCTCTCTCTCTCTCTCTCTCTCTCTCTCTCTCTCTCTCTCTCTCTCTCTCTCTCTCTCTCTCTCTCTCTCTCTAACACACAGACACACCAAATGTCAGTGGTTAATGCATTTATTATATTCCCATATTCAATAGAACATATTAAGTGCAGTTTACCACAGTAAATTAAGTATTTTTGACCCTACTGACCCTCACTTATTCACTTCCAGAGAACAAACGTACAAACAACTCATTCTGCTGTCATTCTCTACCTTTATTTTTCAAAAGCTAAAAGTTTACTGCAACCTAACAGTTTGACCCAACCAGCAGGGGCCACTGTGGTCTTTAGAGAAGTCCACCAACTCTCATTCTCCATGCTGCTGCACATCCTCTGCTCACATACAACAAACACACATCCTCAGTATGGCATTACTGTACAAGATGCCCCATGTGAAATTATACATAACCCACATAGCTCATTTATTTTGCATGCATTGTACTTGTACTTTAAAATCTAATAGCTCTATGAATCAATGAAAGGGACATGGGCAGCACCAGATATTTTCTTGTGAAAGGGTTAGGGCGCTTACACACTGCATGGGGGTAACAGGGTCTTTAATAGGATTGGCTGGAGTGCTGCTGCTGGTAATGAGTTTGAGTGTGTGAAATGGCATGGTGTGTGATGTGGATCCTCAGCCCAGTTGCCAGAATAATGCAATGATGGTATTGTATGTTTATGTAACCCATGGATACATTTTAATCTACAATTAACTATGTGTAATATGAAGCATATCCAAATACTATACAGACATTGGTAGTTACCACTGTTCGAGATGTGACATTTGCAGCTGTTTTTCTGGCAAAGAAACCAGATGTCTTAGCCCAAACATGATCTTTTCATAACCATGACCAGGCCTTAACAACTCAACTCATATGATTTAATGCAGCATTAAATGACATGTGAAAAGCTTAAAATGTGATCAACATTTAAACTTAGAGATTTAACATATCTGATATTTTACAGAAAAGTACAGTGCCAAATTTGTCTTATTCTTGTGATTGGGTTGGGATCCTACCTCATGTTTTATGCTGATCATCATATGGTTTTGACAACACTGTTGTTTTAGTTAACATTCAATGTGTTTTTTCTTCTTGTCACTTTGCTTGGATGTTTAAGCTTCACTGTGCAGAACAATGTATGACTTGAGATACTGAATCTTAGAAGGCTGTTTTCTCATTCATCTGCTGAAAATGAAAGATTTATTTTTGTTCAATGAAACTATTTAAAGTGTGTACGAACAAGCCAATATAACTTACAGGAGTGCAATATGTAAAATGAAGCCTCTAATACACATGCACTGACAGTGGACTATACCCAACAGTTAAACATTTTAAATGATCAATATTTACATATTCATAAATCATGGATTTTACAGGAAGGGAGAAGGGATAAATGTAATTTTAAGGATTTTAATTAGGTAATTGATATTGGTATTAGTACGTTTTTGTAGAAAAAACAAATGTCAGACACAAATTATTATTCCAAGCAGAGTATTTTCATATTACTTAAAACATACCTAGAGGGGATCTTTAACAATAATAACTCACAAAGATGAAAATGCATTTATTCTGTACTAAATAGACTGTAAAATTATGACCATGACCTGCCAAGTAACAACATGGCAGCAACAGCGCTTCTGGTATTTTTCAGAATACAATTTTCACTTCTATAATGTTATTGGCCTTCAAAGCATTTCTGCTGCCTCCTTTTATTATCTGAGGAAAATTTAATCCAAGGTAATTTTACTTGCAAGATGAAGAAGCCATTTGGTGAGATGCAGGTTATGGCAAGACACCTGAAATAAACCTGTCGTCACTGTGAGATTCAGAGATTGTTCTCTTAATAGTGTCAAATGAAAGGTAGCTGAGAGTGTATATATAGTGTATAATTATTTGGTGTGTATTGATTTACAGCATACATCACTGCAGGTGTGCGAACATGGGTCATATTCACACCAGCTTGGATGGACCATACATAGACAGTATTGAGTGCCTTTGTTGAGCAGCAGATTATTTCAGACCATGTGTGATAGTGAGTGTTGTTTTGTTTTTGGCGGCTAATCTGCTGCCATATGTGTCCTGCAGTACAAGGAGTTCCACAGAGACAGAGAGAGAGAGAGAGAGAGAGAGAGAGAGAGAGAGAGAGAGAGAGAGAGAGAGAGAGAGAGAGAGAGAGAGAGAGAGAGAGAGAGTGTGAGAGAGAGTAGGATTTTGTGTGTGTCCTCAGACAGCTGTATGCTCCACCGATATCACGTAAAAAAACACACACACACACACACACAAGGAAATAATCCTGGCAGGTGTATCAGCTTGTGTTTGTGCATGGGCATTTACGTGTTTTGTTGTGTTGGTGTATTTATGTCTATGTATGCTCATGGTTGTATATGTCCAGGAACATCTGCATTTTTTATGTTCATTATGTGTGTACATACTTATGTGTTTGCCACACATGTATGTTTAAATAACAAGACAAGTCAGTGACATCAGAACCTAATAAACAGTATTTTGTCGCTGCAATTCACCCTGTGCTGGCACATTCACTGAACAGGAAAGGTCAGCCTGACTTAGTCCCTGATTACCTCCAACAACATAAAAATAGTAACCTGTGGAATTAGAGCCAACTGTCAGTCTTATACAAAGGCAAGTGGGTTTTGTTTTGTTTGCAGAACGTTTTTTGTGTTGAGCTGTCTTACAGAACTGGAGATTGGGACATGAGGCAACTCCTTCTCACTGATGACCTACTGCAAAAAGGACCTTTTCCTGAAAGCCGTTTACAGCCTTGTCAGCTATGTGCTATCAGGGACTCCTGTCAATGATAGAAAGAAATACAGGGCATAGTGATAGAGCCGCCAAGAAAGAGATGGTGAAGGCAGTAAGAGGGACAGGATAGGAAGATGGAGAAAGAGATAGAGAACATCAAACCAAAGAAAATCAATGTGGCCTGTTCTTGTCGTGTTTCTCAGGCATGGGAATGATTAAGTTAATTGGCTAAAGATCCTCAAACCCAAGCTTGTGCCCAATCCCCCAATGCACTGCTGACCCCTGGTGATTTCGGCTGTGAGACTTTCAACTTGATGGTAACAAGAATGACTAAATATTGATTAAAGATATAACATGTAAGTACATGTATAGAAAATGTATAGACAGGGAAGGTCATCTATGCAGCAAAAACAAACATTATATGGTACTTATAGAATATACCATTTTTAGGGCAAATCTGGGAATCTTCTCTAAGTCATCTGGGACATAGCATTCAAGTATTTTATGAGATTTATTAAATTTCGCTTTAGCATATAAATATGAGCCAGTGCTCTCACAGCATCAATTTGTTTGTTTTTCTTGTGTATGTAAATTATGTAGAATACCGTTCAAATGTGTTAAAGACTGAGATTAAAAAATGCAATTGTTCTCCCATAAACAAGCTTGAACTTGAATTCAATATCTTTTTATTCTGTTATTCAACACATTTTTTTTAGGATAGTCTCAATAACCACACAGAACAATGCCCTGGATTGTAACAATCAGGAAATTACAAGGGGTGCAGGCTATTCTGAAGAAGTGGACAGAGTGTATAATAATAATGTGGTGCTGTGGCCCTACTCGCAAACAAATTATGGTAATCATCTTCCAAATACAGCTGAGTAACATGCAGCACAGTGTTCACATGTTCTCGGCTGTCCACATCCCTGGATAATGGATGAACACTAATGCCTGACTTTACTTTTCTTAATTAGTTACACTTTATCACCTTACAGACTGGTTAAACATTTAAAATGCTAATGTCACACCTTTACTTATCAATCAACATAAACACGTTGCTTTACAGTGTTACTTAGCAACATGTACCTGGTGGCTGACTCAACTGACCTAAAAAAACCCCACACTAATTAAATATAACCTAAGTCCTGGTTTGGATAATTTGGTTAACAATATGAAACCACTTGTATATAGAAGACTTTCACAGGTTTTCTGTTCTTGAATCTAAAAACACAGAACTACATGAGGAAATTGGTGAATCACATATGATGTAATTATTAAAGTGATTTTCCACCCAGAATCCAACTTTTAAAAATTAGAGACTCATCCCTGTTGGCTTGATAGGTAAAACTTTTTCTGTCCAGTTGTGTCCTTAACAGAGAGAATATCCTGTGATTAACTTGAATCCATTTAATTTTAAATGATTGCAATTGTGTTTTTAATGTGGAAAAAGTATCAACAGTGTTGATGGGAACTATTGCATCTCTCAAATTCTGCCTTTCTGACCTGATACAGATTCTCTCTTACTCTTCAATTTGTCCATTATGATTAGTCCTGTAATGTATTGGCCCTGCTGGTCTCACAGTGTACAGAACGCTATCACAGCAGTCATGAGTGCTACAAATAAAAACAACTTGCTGTTGGATTATTACAGTACGTAAAACCTAATCTAAAAATACTCAGTCCAGAAAAAATTCAGAATATATTTTATTGCACACAACAAACTTCCCCAACCTTTACATGAATTAAAACCAACACTAAGATTTTAACTAATCAAGTTAGTTATGTAATTTATTGTGTCATGCATATACCAGGCCACATGGCACCAAAACTACTGTTGGGGTGGTAAAACATTTGTCTGAGAAATGCTTAACTTCTTATACATAACAACAAACAACTACAATGCAAAATCCTCTCTTGTTCCAAAGAATTTTATGATAACCCAACCGATAACTCATTAAGAATATATTTTACTTGAAAGCATAGCCCTTAAATCTATATATAATGAGTAATAAAACATGATATGGACTTTGTCTTCAGTTTCGTCTAAAGATCAACTGAAGTAAATACTCAATACTCTAGTACCAGAGGAATTAGTTGTTTATTTCTCTTTCTGCTGCCCAATATATGCTTGTGCTTTAATAATTCTGCAAAATATGCCATTCGAACATGTAGCTGCAATGATTAGGGATACTTGATATTGACTTTTCTGTCGATATCCGATATTCCGATATTGTCTAACTCTTAATTTCCGATACCGATATCACCCGATACCGATATACAGTATGCAGGCTTTTTACACCAAAACTGTTAGGTAACAACATAACATATCTCCTATTGTGGAATTAACACATTATGCCTAATTTTATTGTGATGCTCCACTGGATGCATACATAAATGCAACATGGCTTTCCAAATGTAAACACTGTCTGTGCAAAATAAGAGAACAACTTCAACTTAAGTTATGGAAAAAAAGTGCCAATATGGCAGTGCCATATTTATTATGCTGCTTTGCAGTCATTGCAAATTACAAATTTACTATCCGTAGCACACACTTGAAATAGTTCCAAACCACAGACATAAGTCCCGTTTCTGGAGGCGGGACATTTACAGGAGCGTCCTCTCACTCGCTCCTCTCAGCTGTTGTGTCTCCAGCAGAGTAGGACCCAGATAGGACCCACCGGACTCTGACGGTGACGTCACAGAGGCAACTCACCGAAAACATAACAGAGAAAATGACAACGAGGAGGTAAACCTCGTTTCTGGTTTGAGTGTTCGTGTACATGGCGGTGGACGCTATGAACTTTTAAGCCACGGTTAGCCACGGTTAGCAACCCACGAGTCTAGCGTGTTGTTGTTGTTAAACGTCATCAAGTGCGCGCCGGTAAACATCCCATGGTGCATTCATGCAGGCTCGGAAATGCTGAAGCCCACAGAACAAATATCGGTTATAAAAACCTGATACCAATATTTCCCGATATTACATTTTTAAGTAAATATCGGCCGATAATATTGGAGGGCCGACGTCACCATATCGGAGGGCCGATATTATCGGACATCCCTAGCAATGATAATATAGTATTACACCATTTCCACAACATCTTCCATTTATATTATGACTGGTAAGACGGAGAGGTCTATTGACACCATCTATAAGCCTGAGGAACGGATCAGATTCTGTGAAGAGGTTGTATGAAGTGCAAGAGTGCACAACATTTCGGAGCATACAGCCTGAGAGATACAAAGTCATATTTACTATGGGATTTCAATCAGAGTGCCATGCAATCCTAAGGAAACATTCATTCACACCTTCATTCACATTTAATTTGAAAGCTGTGCAGATTTCATGGGGCTCAGTATCAGTGGAAGCAGGGTGAAGAAGTGAGGAAGAGAGAAAAAGGAGGAATAAACAGAGTTGCTGCTTGGAGCTGGTGCTTTTATGCAAGTAAAGCTCTCCTTTGAAAGGTGGGTGAGGGGTCAGGAAATGAGGGTGTTGAGGGTGGAGACTTCTTCGATAGAAGCTTCCTCGACCTTGCATGACTTATAAAACCAAATGTCCCACAGCCCAGCACATACAAACATTCAACACCACCACCTTTTCATCCCTCCCTAGTCTCTCATCCACACAATAATTTTCACCTGGAACATAAAGTATTTGCAATGATTTTTGTTGATTTGAGCATTTAGTCCAGATAGATGGTATTTGTCACATATGACAATGGAAAACAGATAAAGAGAAGAGCAAACAAAGAGTATTTTAAAGGTGGATGTTATGTGCCATGGGACTTCAAACCTACCTGGAACTATATTAATTATTTTGATTCATGCATCTCCATTTATATCTTAAGCAGACTACACACACATACAGCTATACAATACATTTATACAAAGATAGACACACCGACATGAACAGGGGACTGACATGTGCATAAACCTAATATAGTATCTAATAGTGCTTCTCATGCAAAGAGGTGAGGATGAAATGAAGAAGATTAGCTGCCAGGCTTGTTCTATATCAACCATACCCAGAATCCTGTTGACGTGGAGATGCACTCCTACTCGGTATTAGCCAACCACAACACTTGAAGGCACATCTAACCAAGAATTTTTTTCGGGTTTCAAACATTAGTCCTTTAAATTGAATAGCATTTGTCATGTCACTCCATTTGATTTAGCCTCATGGGGTCATGGAGTGTTCTTCAAATATGCAATGACAAACAATTCCCCATTCAAAATCAAATTGACCCTCAGAGTGGATGACTTCAAATCTCCACCAAATATCCTGAACCATAAGTCTGAACTAGTAGAGCCTCTTCAACTGCTTAAGTCTCCTTATTTATATGTCTGCTTATTTTTTACCAGGAAATAAAGCACAGATGTGAGATGGCGCATGCAATTTTCCCTAGCAGCACTAGCAGCATAATAGCTCAACATGATGGATTTATCTGGGCATTTCTGTGTATCTAGGTGCTATATGTGGTTATTGACTACAGCAAGCATGTGCACCGTACAGTATCTATGATTGTGTGCATGACTGTAAGCGAGAGTCGGTGTGTGTGTTCCTACCTTTGCAAAAGGAAAATGCTATCATTTTTTCCCCCTTCAGGTGGCAGATATCACATTCCTTTTTGTGCTTGCAAGCAAACAGCAGTCTAAACACCTTACTCCCTCTTACTTAACTATATAACTATCATCATCTGACCAATGAAAGAGCTGGTTAATAAATAGCTGTAACCTTTGTATTTAAATGAGTTTGCGTAAAATAAGTACAAGAATAAAAATATGTAATCTCTTGTAGCGGTTGACTGTTCTCTTTTATCTTCTCTGATGTCTGAGAAGCAGTTCCACTTTATGCTGGAGTACGTGTGTGTGTTAATCCAACATGACAATCATATTATCCTGTCAGCCATGTGATACACTTATTGACAGAACATAGTAAGTGAAAACAAAATGTTTATGGAACTGCATATTATTCGACATAACTTCACATTTATGTGTAGGTATCTTAAAAAAGTCCTTTATTCCCTATGACTGTAAAAAAAAAAAAAAAAAAATCAATCAAAAACTGTAAAACTAACGAATAAGAAGAACGCAGTTTTAGGACACAACCACAGGTCCATATCAATAAAATAAAAAAAGGACAAGATAGTATAGATATATACAGTGTTAAAACAGATACAGACATGTGCTCCAATGTTTCCAAAAACAAGAGGGATATTTTGTGTGGCTGGGCTAATGCAATCTTGATTTGTTTTTTGATTCATTTAACCAAACCATGAATTAAAATCCTCAGCAATGCATGAAAAGTGGGGACATTGTCAGAAACAAACATACGACTACCACTGGTCCATTTGGAAGCTTAAGCATGATTCTGAATGAATCATACAATGCAGCCTGAAGCTTCTTCATGTTTGCTTTGCTATCATTGCACCATATATGGGCTGTATAGAGTGGAGTACAATAGGCTTTAAAAAGAGCTTTCTTTACATCATACGTACACATGTGCATACATTTTTCAGCATTGACGCTGCACATCATCATCATCACATAGATCATCCCTGATGATGTGACCCAAACATTTTACTCTGCTCACCACAATTGATCTGCCAAAAGAAAAAAAAGGAAAGTTTTGCTTCTGATCCTCCTTGGTTTTAACGTTCATGACAACATTCTTCTTAGGACTGAATTTGATGTCATACTGCACACCATCATTTGAGAAGATTCTGAGCAGTTGTTGTAATCAAGCATTGTAAGGAAACAGGACAACTGAGTCATCAGCATACATCAAATGATTAATAAGACTACTCCCCACTATACTACAGCCAGTCTTACATTCTTTTAACTTTTTAGAAAAATCATCCATATACATATTGACAGGTGACAAAATTCCACCTTGTCAAACCGTATTTGCAGGGTGCACATATACCCCATCTACCTTGCATGGTTTGACGTAAATATCAAAATACAAGATCCTTATCAGATATGGGACCCCTTGCTCTTTTAGTTTAGTGAACAGTTTACCATTATTAATTCGGTCAAATGCTTTGGACATTACAAGAAAACACATAAATATTGTAGTATTATGTCTTCTACTTACAATTCTTCAATTCTTTGGAAAGTATGTTAGCCAGAGCAAATGGTCTATAATTTTTTATGCTAGATATTTTTCTCCTATGTCTTCTCCTTGATAACAGGCAATACTAATAATATGGCCTCTATGATTCGCTTCTATGTAAAGCACAAGTTCTAGAACCAAACTCCTGGAGATGGGCTAGGTGTGGGTACCCAGCTGAACCCGGGTAACCTGTGGAATGAGACGGTCGCCTCCTTGTGCTTTTTAGAGTCTGTGGGTGGGGCCTTGAGGGGGTGTGGCCTAGCAAGTCCATAATTCTGTTGGAGTGGAGGACCAGTGGGTTCTCCTGAAAGAGGCCGTCAAGTAATACAAGGAAGCCTTTTGGTTGGCCTCAAAGAAGTTCTGGCACACAATGAGGCAACTGCTGATTTGATTAGGAACAAGAAGTGAAAAGAACACATCGAGTATCTCCTAAAGCTGACTGACATGCCCTGGGAGTGAGTTGCTGCTCCAAGTTGAGGAGTTCAAGTATCTCGAGTGTTTGTACATGAGTGAGTGTAAGATGGAACGTGAGGTTGATGGGCAGATTGATGCAGAATCTGCAGTTATGTGGGCAAGATAGTCTCTAAAAATATTTTATAAAACAGATTTAAATCATAGCAAACATTAACTTGAAGTGTTTGTGTTTAGATTTAACGTTTAAGTAATGTAATGTAATCTTAAAAACTTAGAACGTAGAAGTACAATCTCAATAAAATATATGAGGATTCAGTTTCAGTAGAATTACATGACAAACCTTAAATTAAATTGCTTTATTCCTTATAGAGTGCTGTATTCTGGATCAGTTATGAACGCACTTCAACTTTGCTCTGCTGTCGTGATGTTGCATAACAAAATGGGCTCAAAGGAATGTCTTTCTTCAAAAAGAGTGTAAGGTGTGTTGGCATGCTCATAAATGGACACAAGCAGAGGTTACACTACAAAAACAACAGCAAAAGGTGTGTTAATCATGAACTTGCACGATTAACCACTTGCAGAGTATATATTTACCCAGGGGACCAATGTCTCTTACCACTTCCCACTCTATAATAACTGTAGTCTGCCTCAGATAAAGCACAGCATCTGTTAAACAGCAGGGTGACTGAGCACACAACACAGACTACCATTACAAACGGACCACTGCACACTGGACCCTATCTTATAAACCTGGGTGACCAGATAAGACTGAGAGTAAGAGGGAGGGGGGCTGGGTGGCTGGGTCGGCCGTGGGAGATTAACCCATCAACCAGTGGAAAAAGTGAGTAGGGTTCAGTGATCAGGGTTGTGTAAAGGAATGATACATAAGAGAGGACAGATCTACAGTGTGGAGATGCAGGGTAAATTAAGTGCAAATGGTTTTCTAATCTGTGTAATATATATATTTAAATATATGTATACCACCATAATTGTTCCTGGCTGTTAACTCCTGTGCCTTTCAAGGGTCAATAAGCCCTGGCAGTCAACAGAGAAAAATAGACAAAAAGATGAGAGGAGAGAGGTGGAACGCACAGTAAATCCTCTACCCTCTTTATCCTCTTACAAACTTAAGGTTCGCACTTTTCCTTAAAGCTTTAAATTTCACAGCTCTTCCTCAGTGTTTGTAGAAAGCAATTCATTGTTGACGGAGAAATGCATCCAAATGTCAATGACATTTCATAATAAAGAGTTGATATGGAAGTACAAGTGAGTATGTAGGAAGGTTAAATTAAAACTCAGAAATAAATACTAGGTAGCTGAGTAGCTTTCAGCGATTATTTGTAGAAATGTTAGCTCCATCTATCACTTCAACAGAAAATATGAAATCAACAGCCTACTACCGTTGCGCAGATATACCAAATCCATCTTTAAAAACTGTTTCAGGGATACTGTAAGGCATTGAACCAAGAGACGTGATCACATCACTCCTGTTTAAGCCTCTTTCCATTGGCTCCCAGTATGTTTTAGAATTGATTTTACTGATTACTTTTATGGCTCTTCATGGTCTCTCTCCTTACTTGCATTTGTGTATTATCTAATTTTCACAAAGCTCAATTTCTTTGTGGCTTCCCTGTTCATCACAACACTCTTCCCTCCTCTCTTGTCCCTCAAATTACAGTTCTTTCCATCAATTACATCCTGCCTCCAGAATGTTGGCATATTGCTTTTACAAGGTCGTTAGGTGGACAATATTGTGCTTTGTGTCAGCTCATTATGGGGAAAATTTTGAACTGTAAACACATTGTTTGTGCATGTAATCAGAGTCAGTGGCAAGTGCAGGATGATGAACAGATTTTCTGGATAAATGAGCAGACAGGAGAATTGGTCAGTAATGAATCCTTGTATGGTCATGCGGAAAGAAGAGGAGGAGAGGGGAGGAGAGGGCCAAACAGTGAGGGAGATGAGAAATAGAGATATTATTCTTGGCCATCGAAATAAGCACACACAATCATGCACATAATTCTGCATTAATGGAGGCATTTTGAGGCACATAGAAGGACCTTCATAATATTTCTACCATCCATTTCTCAGTCATGTTTTAATGTTACACCCACTTTTATTTGTCTCAAACTTTAGCACCATATTTTAGTTTTTGTTCAAATAGGGTCCAGGCAACATTTTTAAAATTACTCAAGCTAAGTTTTATCTCTTGGCCAAAGAAGGAGCAACTGAAACTGTAAGTAATTCATAGTACACTATAAAAAAAACAACACACACACACACACGCACACACACACACACACACACACACACACACACACACACACACACACACACACACACACACACACACACACACACACACACACATACTGTACATATCAACACAAATATCTATCTAGTAAAACACTTTGCCATAACACCATTTGCAGTGAGCAAGGCCTTTATCTTTGTTATGAAAGCTCTTAAATAAATAAAAAAGATTTTCCTAACTACTTGAAAACTCTGGACAAAGGCCATCCCTCTTAACCTGAAGCTCTGGTCTCAGTGAACGGGATGAAATGAAAATAGTTAATAAGGCACAGAGGGTTTTACACTTCAGCCATACATCAGAATAGCACTGAATAATAGATTATGTACATGTACATTGACATCTGCTGCTTGGTATTCTCCAGATGACTTGAGTGAATGAGTAGCTGTACCTCTATTTCTGAGGCGAGTTGGCCTTCAAATTGTTCCAGTTGTCAATCAACACCTGAGACACGGGTTTCTATGGTAACAGCAGTCAGGCCAATGATTGCTCCCAATGTCTTTTGAAACACAATGAAATGTCAGTCACATGTTTTCAGTCTGCTTGAAATGGAGCTTGTTGTGGCATTTCTGACATGTACCTTATAGTAAAGTGAGGTTTCATTGTTGTTCATCAAGGAAATAGATGAGTAGATTATAATAAATCACATTAAACTATTATAATATTAATCAATTCCTTAAAATATTAACCATAGTTCACCTTACAATGATTTTCAAGAGCAGTTCTGGGCCGTGCTCTGCCAACAGGGCAAGATCATTTTTAGCAAAGCCTTTGAAAAATAAACACCCGCCAATTGAAACATATCACTGATACCTGTTTGAAGCTTATTACAGCTTGCCGTTCAGATTCGTATTTTGCATGCCTCTCATGTCTCATCAATGATTTAGAATGACCTGATTCGCTTGTTTTGCTCCTTCATCTTGGATGAGACACAATGCACAAGAGGGAGAGACAGAGATGTGAGCGAGTGAATTATGTACAGTAAGTGAGGTGGAGTGAACTACTGAAGGGGATGGAGTCAAAGAAGCAATGAGTCAATTGCTTCCAACTGAATACATGTACTTCTTTGTAAATTAAAAAAATAATGCTGTTTTTTTTTCAAGGTTTACACATTTACCTTGGCTCTTCTTTCTTTCTCAGCCTCTATCTTCCTCTCTCTCACTGTCTCTTTCTCTCTCTCTATTCCTGCTGACAGAGAGAGAACTAAAAAGTGCAAACCCTGTTCTCTCTAAGCTTGAACTCTGTGTGCAGGCGGAATATAGAGTTTAGCTTTTATTTTCTGTGTGACTTTTTGTTCAATGAGATTTGGAGAAGGTGACTTTTATCCCTTAGGGAAGAAAAAAAGAGGATGCTCTTATGCACTCACAAAGTGCTGCAATTGGTTGACTGAGAAAAATAAAGAAGGGAGGGGGGCTATTGCATGGGGACCCATTTGCTTAGTAACTGCTATCTTTGTATTTGACTCCTGGACTGCTTACTGGGACGAAAGCAGGCAGAGGATATAATGAAATACAAAGATGTATTATGGGATATAAGTAATGGAGCCATGCACCCAGATATTTCAAGGCTTGCTCTCAGTGTTTAATTTCCTCCTCAGAGAATGAAATGACCCACAGTATTAACCTTCAAGGGGAGAGGGAAGATGCTTCTTCTTAAACACTAAAAAGAGAGAATAATCATCACTAGATTGCGCAGTTACAAAGGACAGAGCTTTGTGCTGAACTAAGGGTTACTCCTCCGAACTGTAGCGTTCAGGGACACCATTGTGAGTTCTGTATATCAAGGTGCAATCCCAGTGCTAAATTCTCTCCTTTGGCAGAGCTGATCAAAACCCTCACGTCCAGTGTGTCTGACAGAAACACTGCATTAATTTCTAATGAGTCCAGTGGGGACACTTTCTTGCGAGGTTGCCTCTGAGTCTGCCCTCAGGGTCACAGCGAGATGGGTCACAGGGATGCTTTAAAATTGTGATTAGCCCCCGGGGTCAAAGAGGGGTTGATCCATATTGCACCTTGAGGTCTGGCTCAATATACTACTCCCAAGTGATTGTCCTGTTCTCCTTCATTTCCCCTTTTCACTGTCTACACGTGTACCATCGGTCTAATTTCATTCTCTCTCCTACACCACTGTTTTTTTTAGCCTTCTGTGCTTGGGTGTTAGAGAGGAATTTGGCAAACGAGAACAGAAGGTGCCAGTGACTCTCATCTTTTACTTCTGTGCCTGTGGTTTTGTAAAATAATTTAATCAGTAAAAGCTAGTTAGGTAGGCTGATATTTTAGTAAATTAGCGTGCTTTTATATTTTATATATTTATATATCTACTTTTAACAACACAACTTGGACTTGTGTCACACCTACAGCTCGTGAGCAGTCGCTGGTCCAACTAGATCACACCACATTGTAACAATTTTTATATTAAAGTCTTTGAAAATAGTTGAGTAGCTGTTGTCAAATCTCTCAGGAAATACTTGTCTTTGATTGGCTGGGTAGTGTTGGTTTGTGTCGTCATTTGACAACCGTAGCACACACTGGATGAGCCATACAGACAGAAGAAGCCATCAAAGCCATTTCAGGGGAGTGAATGTGATAAAAAAAATAAATAAATAAAAAACATTCTGGACACTTGATTCCCAATGATGCTGGAGAAATAGTACAATGGTGTATCTGAACAAGTTGATTCAATGACATGTCTCAAGTAATGCCAGTGTGTGCGTTTACATAGAAATAATGTGTGCAGGTATTTTGACATACTATTGTGTGTTGGCGTTAAGTCAGTGTGTAAGGTATATTAAAGGTAGCCTGAGTTAGCAAAATCCCCCTGTTTCTGCTGTGTGGAGGCAGTTCAGTTGACTAAAAGGGTCACATTAAATTACAAAGCATTGCGCTCCATGTTAACAGATTCCTCTGATAGGTTCTTGTCAAGAATATCCATGCTGCTCTGGGGCTGACTGTGTTTTTTGTGGGGGGTGAGGACTGAAGTTAACAAATGATAAAACAGGCAGAGCCAATCATGGTTCGGGCCACCTGATACGGCACTGTACAGACACGTCCTCCAGCTAGAGCCCTATAATGCATCTCCCTGGCTGTTTTCTGTTAACTCGGCTCTTTCAAGGCCATCCATTCTACCATGCTGCCTAATGTCGCAGCAAAGTCTTCCAAGTCACCCCCCTTCCCCCACCTACCTTTACAATCCGTCTACTGTGTATTGCAGGTACTTTTTTTTCTTCTTTTTTCTGTAAAGCAAAAGGGAAATGGCTGTCTACTTAACAAAGCAAAAGCTCCCTGCCTTTCTTGGAGATGATGTCTAGGAAGGAGAGATGAGCCATGCCATTGTCCTGCATTCACGATTTTGTCATGATGGCATCTGAGAAGACTTCCTGCACATGGCTGAGCACATCTCAGATGCTGACCAGCCACTTTCTTTTCCACAGTGATTCCTTTTTTATTGCTCATTCACCTACCTCCGGCAATGAAGATTGCGCTAGCAAGATGGTGTGTATCTTAGCCTATTCAATGTCTGTCAGGCCACTTTATCATTCTGATGGTTTGGTCAAGAGAAGACTGGCTGACTGAATGCTTTCTACTTGACTAGAAAGCCAGACTCCCAGTTACAGTCACAGATATATAAAAAAGGCAGTGGTTTCATAGACTAGACAGAGATACTGTTTTTTTGCTGGGAAGAAAACCATTCAGTGAAGAGGGTGTGAGGTAAGGGTGTTTTACTCATATCAACATCATCCATCATTGATTTGCTTTTTTTTACTCTATGCCATGTTCAGTTGTAGTCTCTCTCTTGTAGTCATTCAGCCATTGTTGCATTTAAGCGGAGTACTTCAGTTTCCATGTCTTTCTATTTCACATCTGTGAGCTTACGTAGCATTTCCTAAGCCAACTAAAACTTTCAGTCACTCAGGACAGGCAAACTGACTATGGTCAAACTCTCTTTTGACTGAAACTAAGGGCCTGATTTACTAAGATCCCAAATAGTGGGTACTAAATTGCGTGCACGGTGCAATAGATTGCGCGTGCTGTTTGCGTGCGTTTTGCGGGTGATCTACTAAGAATAATTGCGTAAATGAAAACAGGTGCAACGGGGTGGAGACAGCAGTATTTAAATGAGGGTTTTGTGTGTCTTTATGGAGAGTTAGGACGAGCAGAAAGCCCGCAAGCGCAAAATGAAATGTGATCAGGTTCTAGTGGAAGAGGTTAGGGTTAGGGTTACTCCAAAATTATTAACACAGGTGGAAAAACTCCGTCCTATGCGTATTCTGTCATTGTGCCTCCGTCTCCTCCTCTCCACAGTGACAAAAGTCATCTGTGCCCAGTGCGCAGCCGGTTAATACCTGCCCTTCAAAAGGTATTATTTATAGACGCAGTTAGCGTCAGAAATAATACCTTCAGGTTTGGTAAATCACAATGCGCGTGCTAAATAACATATTTGCATTTTCTCCTCCCTGTATTTTGCGCACTGGGGTTGAAACGCCCCATATTACATATTCATTATGGCAAACGTACTAAATGGACAGCGCGTACTATCTTGCACAGTTGAAAGACGCAAACCTCAGTGCGCTGCGTTAGTAGATCAGCTTGCACATTTTTTGATGACTTTGTGATGTCAAGTTTGCACACGTTTCTACACACGCAAATCTTTAGTAAATCAGGCTCAAAGTATTTTAACTAAGAGGAACACATAAAACATAAAGAGACAATAGCCCTGCAGACCTCAGATTACAGTGGATAGCTCATCCATAACCTTTTATTTCTTTTATGTCTCACTGAGGTCACACTGTGATAATCTCAGTGGCAGTAAAGGGAAGCAAACAGCCCTCCTGAGATGAAGAGGAACACACTTAAATGTAGTTTGAATCTGATTATTTTCTTGTGTGTATTTTCCTTCCGGTTTGAATTTTTGTCACAGAGTAGAAGCTTTAAAAAAAATTTGATTACTGTAAAAATTGTTTATTCTGTGTTCTGTGCATAACTGCACCTACATAAAATTTTAAGTTTTCATGTGACTCAAATACACAGAATAAAATAGATCCTTCGTTATGTGACATAACTGTGCAGAGTCAGCTGTTGTGGTTGAAGTTACTATTAATGGATCTAAAATGGAATACTCATGATGAAATTGGTAACTGTATTCAGTCTTCTATGTTGCTGCAGTGTCAACATATCACCAAATTATAGACAAACTTAGCTCTTTCTGGTTGTAAATAAAATATCTGCTAGTGAAGCTAACATCACACACTGTCATAATAAGCACACGCCATTGCAACCCGTTGTTGGTATGCTATAAGTCTATTAAGTGGGAGGCTGGAAGTTCCATAGAAATGTGTAATCTAAAAATAAACACATTTATTTTTAATATCTTTCTTTCAGAAACAGTTCACCATTTTACACACATGTATTGCAGTTCAATGATTCTGTTTTAGACTTTCATGTTCACTGAATACAGATTTGTCTTCTCTCTACAGGACGAGGGCACAATATCAAGCCATGTTTACAGCACTAGGAAAAACACAGATTAGGGACACAAGTCACCAACAAGTTTAGCTTTGTTTTAGTGCAGCATTAATTAACAGATGGTTAACTGAACATCAAACTGTGCAATTGACTTGACCTCTGCTAAGGTGCTATTTACTAACTGCCAGGCAGGTCATATAAAATTATATTTTTCACTCCTCTGTGCTTCATTTCCATTCTTAAACTGTATTAAAAAAAAAATATATATATATATATATATATATATATATATATATATATATATATATTTTTTTTTTTTTTTTTTTTTTTTTTTTTTTTTAAATAAAATTAGAGCAATGCAGCAGAACAATGTTCAAATAATGTGTTATGTGAACCCTTCTGTATGCAAAACATATCCGTCTACATCTACATACAGTACAGCTCTTATTACAGACGGGTCTCAGGAGGCTGGAAATAAAGTTCAAACATAATTGAAATGGAAGATTGTATTCCCTGAATAATACCATTAGTATGAGAGTTTCAGTGACTTATAAGATCAAAGAGCAGCAGGAAAACAAGATGCTGCAAGGATGCGCATATGTGGCGAGTCTTGGGGGGGGGGCAATGTCGTTTTAATTATTTGCAACAAAGAGACTGTTACATGTCTCTCACACTGTTAAATGAAGATCAGAAGCTTGTAAAAGTATTTGAACTTTTGAACTAGAAATTTCTAATTTTGTTTGATGCTCTGATTTATTTTACATTCATTGAATGTAGACCCTTTCTTTGTGGGTCATGCTTTAGGGATGTCAACCCCATATTTGAATTCGAGAAGTTTATCATCTGCACCTTTCTCAAGCATACAAGACCACTTAAAATGTGTGTGTGAACACTTTTTTTTTTTTACTGTTCCCCTACATTCAGAAACCTTTACTTTGTTACATCTCACTGCAACAACACATTTCACCAGGTCAAACTAAATGTTAAATTATGGAGGCAAGATGCTCTCAAAATGCTGTTTCATTGTTACTTCCAAGTGAGTTCTCCCCACAATGAATTGCAGAATACATTTCATGTCACAGAATAAATTATGCCAGTCATTATGCAAGGGACAATTACTCTGATCCATTCATCAAAGCTGTTGAAGAAACAAAAAAACCCCAAAACAAAACACAATGCTAAAACAAAGCAATGCAGACAATACATACAGTATTGGATGTAAAAGGCACAAATTATTACACTGCAAAAAACAGCTGTGTCCAATTGTGCAGCTGACTCACTGAAGCTTTCATGCAAATGAAGTCAGCGTTGTCTTTTCATCTTGTCCTCCAGATGGGAGGATCAGGTTGAAATGAAAATCAACTTTTGCACGTGTATTAAAACTACACACGCTTAATAAAACACATAATGTGATAAAGTAAACAGGTTTCCCTTACTTATTTTATATTTACACATAATGTCAAGTTACAGTGACGCTTTTATTAGTTTTATTATTGAAATATACAACTGTTTTACTTTGAGTGGATTTATGATCTTCATTAAAATGTATAACTATATTTTTGTTAAATATATAAATATTAATGAATGTGGAGGACAAATAACTCTAGGAAACAGAATGTCTGGATGCAATAAAAAAGGCAAAGGCTATTTGCACCCCTGGTGCAAATATCAATGAATGCTATTTGCACCCCAGTACAATTAGAAGTGGATGCTATTTGTACCCTGGTATATATAGCAAAGTGTTCTATTTGCACCCGTCTTGGTGCAAATATCAATGTATGCTGTTTGCACCCCAGTACAATTAGGAGTGCATGCTGTGGGACTGAGTGTTGGAGGGGAGCGTCTGGAGATACGGAAGTCTCCCGTATCCCACCGGGACAGCGGGATAAATATACGTTGCTGTTCTCTTCTCTATATTATATAATCATTTCTATCCGGTGAGATCTATCACTTCCTGGCGTGAAAAAATATGGCGTGTGAGCAGCTTGAACTGCGTGTCTCACGGCCAATGCCTGAGACTTCAGAGGTCTGAAATGTATTTGGTATCCATGGCAATCATAGACTTATCTGTCAAGATTTGATTTCCATCATATAACAACCTGAAGGTTGTAAATTCAGATATTTTCGGTTGTATGCATTTACTTAACACAGTTATGAAAATGCAGAGTTTTTCCGCTGAAAACATTATCAATATATAACTGCTGCTGCAAAGACTCGAACCTGAGTCCCCTGTGCTAATGACGGACATGCTACCCATTACACCACCGCTTCGGTTCTATGAAGTGATGTGACAGCCCAATATGTTTGCTATTACGGAAGATAGATATTGGCGACAAATTATTTCTAACTGACAAACTGACACTTGTATGCATTCACTGAGGAAAGATTATGAAAAAATATAATACAACTTTCCCGCCAGAAATGTCTTTAGAACAAACATTAGAGATGAAACCTTTCTAAATTCGCCCTTTTCTGTTGGTGTGGAAGATGAATGTCAGCCATGTTTTCACGTTGTTATACGTCTAGGGTGCAAATAGCTCAGCTGTGTGGCCGAGGCTATTTGTACCAGGGGTGCAAATAGACACTCCGTAAAGAAAATTAATCATCAGATTATTTCCTTGATTAATCAATTAGTTGTTCAGTATAAAATGTCATAAAAATGATTTTCCCAAATGGGACTAATTCTAATTGTTTGTTCTGTCCAATCAACAGTAAAAAAGAGTTTACTATTAGATAAGATTTACTCACAGAAATATTCATGTTGTTGAAACTGGAGGCAGGTAATTTTTGAAAGTTTTGACTGAAAAATCTTTTACATAATATTAATAATATTATATAATAATAGTATTCTATTACCAAAATATATTTTTTGTAGTTTACTTAATTACAGAAAGAAACTATCAAATTGAAATGTAGAATTAAATATTAACTTAAAGTAATTTACTGTATGATTAAATTACTGCAATGCAATGATTTTCACCCATAGGGTCAGGGAATTAAAGTAACAACACTAAACAACTAATACATGGATGTTGATAGTTTTGGTTAAAGACATAATCTTGAAGATTTTCATATAAATTAATGTCGTTACGTCACTATCTATCGCTGGTTAAAGTAACACAATGGTGATTGAGCCTATAGCGTACAAATGAAATCCATTGCACTACTACAAACTGGTGGCGGTGGTGACAGCAGGGATTGGTCAACCAGAGAGGGAATGGAGATCTAACGTAACATAGTTGCTCTTCAACTACTAACTGACTAATGACACTGTTTGGATCTCTGGGAAGTGAGATCCAAAGACACAACGGCAATTTTTACTTATGTGACATACGTGTCACCAAAGAGAATGAAATGGCTATAGACCGACTGACAAGACTGTTACATTAAGGAAGTATTAGTGTGGCCACCTTAGTGACCACAGGAAAGGTCTCACATATCTAAGGTAACACATGCATGCAAATCATATGAGCATACACAGATCATAATGACAAAATATAAGGCATTCAATTTTATGCATGTTATGCAATAATGATCCCAAGCTGCCTATACTTTAAAATATTATCCTTCTGGTCTAGTCAGTGTGTGCTGTCGGCATAGAATCAGATGTACATATTTCAGTGTACAAGTGGAGATTTGTGTCCAAAATGTCATTTCTTATTAGTACAGCAACAGCAGCCACTCCATCACTGGTCAGAACTACACATACAATCATCATAGCGTCGGATTCTGTAGAGTGACATGCAAGTGCAATGAAAATACATCAGGGAGTCACACTGACAGGTCTAACTTCCACCTGTAACTTCTGAACCATCACTCCTAAGTAAAGAAAAGCAGGAGAATGCATTTGCTGCTTTTCATTTACATCAGGGGACTGTGGTTTTGGGCACACACACTGTACTTAGTGATATAGCTTGCAGCAGGCCTGTGTACTGCATCCAATCAGGGCATCTTTCTCTCCGCAAGCTCCATCTGTCACTGAGGCATGCCACTGTGTGCGTGACCCAAGCCATGTGGGTGAGCTTTGGTGAGACTGTTTGGAGTTCTCAGGCCCAAAGCCTGGGAGATAGGAGGAGTTGAATACTTTGGCACAAGAATGTTCATGGCTGACAGAGAGGGAAGAGAAACAGATGCCTGAAAAATCTCCATGTCATCTTGAATATTTCACTCATCAGACGTCCAGTGTGATGATATAAAGTAATAATGATTGCATGAATGAAAATAGAAAGAAGAGATATAATACAATAGGGGTGTGATGAGATCTGACATGACGATATTTCTCGTTGAGGTGAATGCTGTCTCACAAAGCAATATTCAGGGGGCGTTACAGGGTGCGTACGCCAAAAAATGTCATATCGTCTTTTTATAATGTCACTGTGTGGATCATTAACTTGGTCCCATAACTCCTTCTAGTTTGTGAACTAGCAGCTTTTACCTGCTGAGAAGATCTCATAATTAGAAATAGGAGATGGGGAGAGGAGCAGGGGTAGGTTGACCTCAGGTCTCTTCACTGAGAGCCAGAGGAAGGAGGAGAGGGGAATCTAGCGCACCTATGGTAGCTTAATGATGCAAAACGTAACATTAGTCTCGATACCAAATTAAAACACAATTTATATGTTGTTTTATTTGTGTATTTCGAGTTTTATATCGAGTTTTAACAAATATGTTTATTAGTGGTGTAATGGCCTAATTCCCTAGCAATGGAGATGTTCTACTTATGTCAGCCTCTTAAAAACAAAAGCTTGCTGAACCGTTTCCAAAGACAAACCTACCTTCTGAATTTGTTTTGCGTTCCCCAATGTGTCGAAATGGTCCCCAAAAATCATTGCACGCATCGAACTATGTAGATTATTTACCCATACACTCCCAATGTTTTTCTACCGGCAATTCATCTGCGGTTGGAACAAACCACTGCATTTGCTTGTCAGGTTTGCCTGCCCATAGGAAGACTTTGATAAGCTGTTTCACCCAGTTAATGCTGAATCAACAGCAGCTAAAGTATAACTTCAGGCCTCCTGAATTGGTAATCATGAAGTTATAACAAGACCTCAGTTTGATCTTTTACTGCCTTATAGGGGAGCACAGTCCCCTTGTGTGTTCAGTTCTATTAAAGTGCACCTTTAGATTTGAGGTTTTGGCCTGGAGTGCACAAGAAATCACAACAGGGGTTAAGACCACCAGCTACTTCTCCTGTGATCTCTATTTCCCTATTTAGATTTCAGTGTGTAAAAGTGGGTTGTATATCAAAAACTGTCTGTGTTGTAGAAAAATAATAACACCAGAAGTGAGGAAAGCCTTGAAAGCAATAACATCTTTATGACTTTGATCTGCCCAGAAGGGGAAAAGTCTTCTCTCTTCATGAGTTCCTCATTAAGTAAGACTGACTTTTACATTTGTCCTGATATAATAATAATAGCTATAACAGTTATGATGATTTCTTTTTCTTTCTTTTCTCTTTTTAAAGTACAACAATAAATGTGCAAACCTCTCAGTTTTGGTGTATCAATCAGAATGAATTGCAGGCTCAAAATCCTGTAACACAAGTCCTTTGTTTTTCAACCTTGCTCTAACCTCATCTTTTCATACATGCAGAAAGAATGAATTCTTTATGAATTTATTGGTACCATCTTTGAACAGTAGACAGTGGTTAATATATTACGCATGTAATATATATATATATATATATATATATATATATATATATATATATATATATATATATATATATATATATTACATGTAATATATATATATATATATATATATATATATATATATTACATGTAATATATATATATATATATATATATATATATGTTCAGTGACTGTTCAGTGGAATATGCTGACCACCAAATGGATTGCCAATTCTGTATTATTGCAAGCTCAGGGTCCTATTTCTATTTGTGGCATTTTAATGAAGTTAAAACTCGTCTTAAAACCCATTTTTATTCCTTGGCTTTCAACCCTGCATGAGCCTCTGCTCCTGTTTTAGTGTCTTATGGTTTGTTTTTAGTTAGTTTTAAAAACAATAAACAATATTTTAGTATTTATTTCTTGTTAATTGTTTCATCTTTGAACAGTAGACAGTGGTTAATATATTACGCATGTAATATATATATATATATATATATATATATATATATATATATATATATATATATATATATATATATATATATATATATATATATTACATATATTATATATATATATATATATATATATATATATATATATATATATATATATATATATTACATGCGTAATATATTAACCACTGTCTACTGTTCAAAGATGAAACAATTAACAAGAAATAAATACTAAAATATTGTTTATTGTTTTTAAAACTAACTAAAAACAAACCATAAGACACTAAAACAGGAGCAGAGGCTCATGCAGGGTTGAAAGCCAAGGAATAAAAATGGGTTTTAAGACGAGTTTTAACTTCATTAAAATGCCACAAATAGAAATAGGACCCTGAGCTTGCAATAATACAGAATTGGCAATCCATTTGGTGGTCAGCATATTCCACTGAACAGTCACTGAACATACTTTCCTTTAAACTGATGAAGACTTTCATTATGAAGATGTTTGATTAAAAGGTCCTGTCAGTGATCTAAGGTGAAACATTCTACCTACAAAGTGTGTTTGTACAAGGCTATTTTGGGATCTGTTTGCTCTTTTAAATATTGCTTACTCTACTGTGTCAAGGGGCTTTCAGCACTGAGCTTTGTCTTGTGTGTGTGAACAATCAATGCAAACATAACCTGTTTAAAGCGGGTTGTGGGGTTATATTCCAGGGCAACTCACATTGAGCGCAATGTTTTCATTTACAGATGAAAGTGGAAAATGAAAGACAATTTAAAATGTAAATGACTCACATTTGACACAGGAGGTTGTGGGAGAGATATTAGATTAAAAATCCATACATGGGTTAGGTTATCGTGCCACAATCCAGAGTGAGCACTAATACACTAGCCCAGTTCAGAGTTCATCTCAATAATATACAAAAATGCAAATGAGTACCAGACCAAACTGAGAGATATACCATCATAAACTTGACAGCACTGTATACAATATATATTGTTAAATGGTTTTGGATGTCTATGGATGGGCTACCATAGACTGTAAAAAAATAATGGATGCACTAGTAACTATGATGTCACCCATTTGTTTGTGGACTACATTTTGAAGCCTCGAATTCAGCATTTTGACCACCGCCATCTTGTTTTTTTGGATCTAGAAGAGACCATATTTGGACAAGATGGTGGAGCTATCCCTAACAGTAGTGTTAGTTGCTAGCCCAGTGCATTTGCAGTCTATACTTAACTGTGATATTTCTAATGCTAATTTTGTGAAAGACGGTCTTTACAGGAAAAACTGAACAGCTGACTCCATAGAGGGTTTTTTAGTGCAACCAAATACTAAATAATACTTTCCAGGTAACCAAAGTGTTATAATTAACTTTCATAAACTAAAAACTCCCTTAAATAGTAACACCCCAATTCTGGGGTTACAATATGTAATGTACATAACCCATGTTGTCGCTATGGTAGCAACTTGCCAATACCAAGATAGCCACACCCTAATACCCTGCTTTATTGTCTATTTAACTGTACACGGGACCATCATTTACAAAATGAGCACTATGCTGTATTGATTAGATTCCACCAAAACAGCTCATATAGACAACAAACAATTGAACAATTGAAGAAGATTTTAAACTAGACCATAAACTCATTAGAAAAGTAGTAGGGTAGGGTCATTTTCTGATAGACTTCTATATAATCATATTTCTCTTTGGAGCCAGTGGATTCGCCCACTGTTGGCCATTACAGATAATGCATGTTTAAGTCACTTCAACATCGGTCTAATTCTTCAGATATGGAGCTTCCCGTTGGTGGGCACCTGCCATCAATGATGTGTGTCTGTTTCCTGGCACCTTCATTTGTGGTTACCTCTAGTGGCTGTGCAAACAATGACCATTGACTGTCTGTGCTACAGAACATCTTAAGCTGCGTTCACACCAAAAGCGTCTGACGCGAATTGAGCAGCAAGTCTACATAGAAAATGAATGTACAGTAAATGGCGCGATAACACGCGATTTTATATCAGGCGGCGCGAATGAAGCGTCTGAAGCGAATGAATGAATGAATGAATGAATCAAGCGTCTGAAGCTGCGCGAATAAAGTTGTAAAAAAATTGAACTTTTCAGGCGACATCGCGCTGCGACATCCAATCAACGGCGAGTTTCTCCCGACGTCAAAAGCGTGAATGAAGCGATGATCCAAAAATTGACATTTATGATCAAGCGGCGCGATAGAAGCGATTCAAGCGTTTTTTTGGTCTGAACGCCCCTTTAGGGACTATGACAATTTCACATAATTTTGACCTTTTAAAATTCTGACCACTTATCTTTATTTCTTCCATTGGGTGTTGCAGAGAATGCTACTGATTAAGCACATCAATGATTCTCTGCCACTCTTCTTTATTTGTGTTTTAAAGGCCACTGCCCAGGCCTCCAAACAATATCTGTTTTACATTAATATTTGTTCTGCTTTTTACCACTATAGTTTCAGTTAGATATAGTCACTAAAATGTATCTTATTCTTCAGAGTCTGTCTTCCCAGCCAATATCTGATGTTTTAACAAAGTATATCAACTTAATCATCTTAAAAATGTATGTGGTTAAATGAGTTTATTATGTCTACATTATATCATGGTTAAAGTGGGAAAAAAATACTTTTACATTGATTTGAGGAGATTAGGGTTAGGGTTAAGTTAGTTTTTAATGTGCACTTATCTTTATTCTGCACACATCTTTCAAAACATATTCCTCTTGCTTAATTAGGAACGTTGCTTCCATGTGGACTGATTAAGTTATCATATGTTATATACAAATATGGTATTAGCATCATCCCTTACTTATATCTCCAGGTGAGTATCTCTGCATCCACCCTATTCTACCCTCTTTAAGCTCACTTACACTGCTTTGCCTGAGACACTATTAGAAGACTGCATTTTACTGATAGCCAATGTTGTTTTTTTCTAACCATGAATGGAATATTTATCTAACCTCCTTACCATTATAAGTCTAATTCTTTTAACATTTAATATCCTTGAATTCACATTATAGACATTACCACTGATTATCCCTCTAACACATTGGCCACCATTTTGCACAACCATACACAGTCCAGCCATATACTAGGTTTTGACCCAGTCTATATCTTCCCCAAGAGATCACCCTTGACAAGGGTTTGTGTGTTATCTGGAGATCGATTTAGCCATAAATGCTTTTCTATCATTGTTCCAATTGATTTTGTGGTTACATCATATGTACAGTACATAGCGGCTTGAAGAGGGATCACTGACATACCATGTACAAGCTAAATTAATTCCTACCCATGAGCCAGGATCCCTGATTTAACTACAAGTTTGTCAACTAACCTCATCCAATGAATAAACATGCTTCTAGTTTTAGTTTTTTTAATCTTTTTTATCCAGCAGCCTTTACAAGGCACTAAAGCAGTTTTATTAGCCATGTCAATTTAACATGACACCCTCACCACCCACTACTTACCTACTTACAGGTGCTAATAATTGCTATTCCATAGTGAAGGCCAAGTGTGTTATGTCTCGTCAAATTTGTTAATGTCTTGTCTTGTGTCATGTGTTGGTCCTTTATGTTTTCATTTAGTCAAGTCACTCATGTCCCGTCCTGTCATGCACTTCCTGTTTTATTCTGTACTCACCTTTTCCCTCTTGTTTCAGATCTTGACTTCCTCCCTTTGTGTGCCTTCCTTCCGCTGTGATTGTCAACCCCGCCCCTGATTGGTTCCACCTGTGTCCCCTTACCTCATGTTCAAATAGTCCTTGTCTCCCTTGTCTTGTGTCAGTTCGTTTTGTCTTGTCAGCGTCACCGTCATGCAGCCCGAGAAGCCTTGTTTCATTCTGTCCTCCAAGTGAGCGTTTTTTGTTCCCCTTTATCATCCTCCTTGAGAGCGTTTTTTGTTTAATAAATTCCCTTCGAGTTAAGCGTTTGAGTCCTCCTTCCTGTCTGAGGTCGTTACAAAGTGTGAAACTACCTCAACAACCAAGCTGTGGTAAACTATGTTGTTGTAAAACACATCTAAATATACTTCAAATATATTCAAACAGTGTTAGTTGCCATTTGAACCCAACAGGAACCAAAAGCCTCCCATAATACATTATCGGGTACAAATATGCATGCATTAACAAGAGCTGAGCTGGCTGAGGTGTTTATGTGAACTTCCTGGCTGTTAGATAAATGCATGCATTTATGTGCGGTACTACTGTGTCAACATGAATATTAACATCAAACCATAGGCTGTTATTAAGCTATTCTAATTTGAAAACAACATCATAACAAACTGTATAACACCTTTTTTTTTTGATAAATATTTTGATATGTTCTGACCTGCCTCAAATGATGGGACTGCTAAAAGAAAAATGTTGTTCCACATGATCCTCAATAAGCACCTGTTTTATCATTGTGCTTGGAAAAAAGGCAAAAGCTCTCATAGTGGAAAGAATCAAACCAGCAGAATTTTGAGCATTCTAACAGTGCAATATGTTCACAGGAAGAGGCCATGCTTAGACATGAAATTGACTCCTGCTGTTTGCAACTTCTTCCACTCAGCTGGAGTCCTTCAATCTAAAGAGCCTGGGGTTTCTAAAGTCTGCTCTCCTCATACTGTTGGAACTGCAGCCTAAACAAACAGCAGCACTGCCCCAAGAACAGTAATGCCAGCAAAAAAAAGGGGAATATAAGCTAAATTTATTCAAAACAGTAGCTATTTGCATCAGCGTTTGAAGTAAATTCAACATGATGGTGTATGATATATTTATTATTTAATAAATGAACAAAATACAACACAGCATTTTACATTTACATCAAAAGCTGAGTGCTGTCCAGTTCAGTGCTCTCTAATAGTGTTTAGATATAACTAGTGTTGGTTAATAAATGCCCAGCCTTCTGATGAAAACTCTAAATCAAAGAGCTAAATGATCACTTTGACATAATGAGTGCATGCATTTCCACTTGGCTTTATTAATAATTTATAATGCATCTTTGCTTTTGATTCTATCGAGCATTAATAAACATGAAATAGCTAAAATGGACATTTTGCCAGAATACCTTTTAGTTAAATGCTTTGATTCAGGTGATCCTTCTTTGAGGGATAAGCTACTGTGTGGATATAAATGTGAAAAAACAAATGCCACAGTATATAGAAGTTCAGTGGAAAAACACATAACAGACCTGTGGGTTTAAAGCTAATGGAGCAAAAAATTCTGAGAAGATGTTTTGCTTTAATGAGCATTTAGCCAGTAATAAAATGAGCCTTTGACAGAGATGTGAAAAATGGAGACAAGCATTGTTGTTCTGCTTCTCAGGACCTGAACTTTAGAATCTGAATGTCAACATTAAACTATTAACCAGCATTGCATTTCAAAGAGTTTTATGAATAAACATAGAACTCCTCTCTGTTGCAGTGGAAATACTTAAGTTACTGAGTATGTGTAACATACATATTTAGTTGCAATTCTTAAAGCTGCTTTTAGATAGCTGCTGCTGCCTCCATTGTGCCTCCACAGCGAGGGAATAATATTGGCAAATACAGTAACCAATTTTACTGCTATCTGAATTTTGTCCTGGTTGATTTGGTGACACACTAGGTTACCAAGGTAAAAGCAAGTCTGGTTTTCCTCCTCCTCAGCAAGCACTCCTTGAGCAGCTACCTTGTCAGAAAAACAACAAATAAGCAACTGGTGAAATATCTGTTCACAAACAAACTTGCATTGTTTTAATTAAGAAGTCACTCAAAAATGTTATCTGGTCCCATTTCAGCAATCAGGCAAAATCAATCAACAAACAAAACTCAACACCCTGCATGGGTCTTATTTTATCCATTATTTATTCCCTTATAGTATTACAATAACTCTTCAGCAGTTTGCTGGGCCTTTAATTTACACACAAAAGGACACTTGCACTGATATTTTAGAGCTATACCAAATGAATGAACTGATTTATGCCATTTGTATCTGTTCCTGATTCTGTTTCACTTATTTTTTTCTGCGTCAGCTCTGCTTTGTGTTTGTCTTTTGACTTTTGGGGTCTGCTGATTTTGCAATTAAGACGCAGCAACATCAGTCTGTCACTGTCAGCTGAGAATGGGAAAAGCAGAGAGTATGAAAGTAAAGCATGCAGGATGAGAAAAATGAGTTGGAAATGCATCTGTTGTATGACAACCCTTCCCTTGGAAAGAGACACTTAAAATATCTTTGGTCTTGTTTTGCTTAGATCTCCACTGGTCCAGGGGTTAATAAGCACACTGCTGAAACTTGCACTCATTTAGCATCTATGCATCTATCTATGGTACCAGCATAAATAAGGCAAGGGGTTACTATATTTAGCCTAGTGTGCATAAAATAATAGGAGCCCCAATTACTGTGTGGCATACTCTGCAAAGAGCCCAGTATTCTCTCTAACATCTCCTAGTGGAGGATGTCCTTCTCTTAGTCCCTCTTACTTAAATTAACAAACCAGCTTTTTATAACTCACTCACCACACCACTACCGCAAGTGGACTTCAAACATGAAATATTACGGTCATGGATTAACTACTGCTATAACACTCTTTGGATTACTCAAAATAATGAATGTGAAAATAAGTGAATCCAACTCTTCTTTACAGAGCCATATTTAAGCAAGAAAGCTTGCAACAGCTAAAGATTTAAGTCTACCAGACACTTCAAACACTGTAATTAAGATGTTTAAATAGACAAACATGCCATATGTGCATAGACTTTGTAGTATGAGCATTTCCAATAAATATTTTCTGTTTGTGTCTGACCATGAGGTCCTTTAGTTAAAGGCGCAGTGAGTTTGAGATGTGTGCAACTGAACAAATGCAATTGCCTTATTGCTTATTTTAGTTCCTTGCAGCGGATGTTTTTCCCATCTCTGTTCTTCCAAGAATTTATGTCATTGATCTAAATTCCAGCATACATAAGCATATTTAAGGCAAACTTTTATTTCTGAAGATTTGGAGATGGAAAGTTGTTCATGGAAAAACAAAGAATCTAATATATACGTTATGTTGCGAAATGTATGTTTGAAATGTAAGTGGGATACTGTGACTCACATGGATGAAATCCCCATAATAATGTTATGTAAGCTTTATGATGATTAATAGTTTGCTTGTAAAGTCATAAAATGACTGATTTTTTAAAATATGATGTAACTATTTGGAAATATCTATATTTTGTTTTAATGTATTATTCATTATTATAAGATTCCCTTCATGATAAAAGAAAAGAAAAGACTAACCTACTACTTCACCCACTGTGAGTCACAAATATGTTGGCATTTTAAATGCTTGCTTGAAAAAAATGTCTTAAATATTAAATATTAAATTATAAAATGCATGTGTGTTGGGGTATGTTATTATCCAGATTGAAAACAAACTCAGATCTTTATGTCTGGCTTTTGCTTAAAATCATCATACAGTAAGCATGAATTTTTAACAAGAAGTACGTAACTCACAGTATCCGATTCACAACAGACATTGACTGGGCTCGCTGTAAGGCAGAAGCAGCTGTGTTTTATAATGCAGTTTGCATTCTCTGTTTCCCATTAAATCCATTCCTCGGGACAGACTTCAACTTGAGGCCCCTCTATTAGCCCTTGTCCACCCGGCCTGGTGATTAGAGGAACATTAGGAAATTAAAGGCAAATTGCATTACCAGAGAAACAGATGGAGGTGCGGCTGAGGACCCAACATGCAGGACATCGAACTTGCTGATGCTCAAACTTTGTACCCTTTCATCAGCCAATGTATGAAGTTAAATGTCACCCTCAGGTAGCAATTTCTCAGGTGGATCATTCTGATAAAGGATAAGGCCTATTAGTTGTGCCAAGATGTTTTCATTTTAAAGTTTAGTTAGTTTGTATGGGAAGACAGTAATGTTATTTCAGCCCTCAGACTACTCAAGCATATTAATTAGACGTGGATAACTTCACATGCAGCCACTGTGTTCACACCCACTCTGGGGTTTCGAGGTAATATGTTTCTGAACTGTAACTATTTTAAGCAGATAAAAATGTGATGATACAGCTGAACTGAAATAAATGTAGACTGACCCTTTTCCTTATAATGTATTTACTGTGTCATAATAAAATGAAGTAAAGATGACAACTAAGTGGACATGCTCCCTTGAATATAAAATGATGTATATAACCTTTTGCAAAATGACAATGTGGTAAAACAGATGGATCATGTAACACAAAATATGTTTTAAAAACAACACACATTATCATAAGAAAGGTATCTTACTACTACACACTGGTAACTTACTGATGTAAGAGAAATTTGCCAGATGAATGATTCCTGTCGTGCTCCATGGGTTATTCAAAGGGCTATTTGACCAGTCAAACAGAAGGCAAGGGCCCGTTAGCTATGCCATTCTGGTGTAATTCTCCTTACAAAAAGACCTAGCTTTTCCCATAGCTCTCCACTGGGTCACATCCAGCTTCAACATGGGCCATCCGTTCTGTTTGATCTTCAGGTGCAGCTCAAAAGCAAGTCTAGTAATGTAATTAAAAAAACAAAACAAAACTTGAGGTCTTGCTAACTGGTCCCAGTCATCATAAAAACAAACAACAACAACAACTATATGACGACAGTGATTTGATTGGTGAGAAGTCATTTCAATGATGAAATGACCATTCAGTGTTGAGCTCAGTCAAGCTTGGCCTCAATCTGATTGGCTAAAACTCTTGCTTTTATTTTCTTCTAAAGGAAACCAGGCAAAGCTGGTCTCCTTTGAGCGATGCATTTCACTGACCACTAGACAGAGCAGAGGACATCAACTACACAATGCAATGCAGTTTATTTTGTTTTCTGTATTATGATTTGATTTTAATGTGGCATGCTAAGTCAATTCATTCAGTTATTTCAAGAAAAAGGCCCAAAAGATAGTTATTTAACATATGTTGTGCAATTATGACACAGTTAATGCATATATAAATAAGACAAATATAATCAGTATTGTTTATTGCATGTCACTGTATGTCTTGATCTGTTTTTATTTGGGCATTTAAAATCTTCCATACATTTAGTGCACTTGAATTTTTGTAAACACTTCACATTGTGTTGCACTGTTGGAAGTATTCACTGTAGTTCATAAGAAAAATAACTGCAATTGGAAAAAGACAATTTAAAACACAATATATAGTCTCCAAATAACTTGACTTCAAATGTTATGACTTGGACTAGATTCTAACCACTATTGTAAATAAGGAAATAAAAGCACCTACAAGTTAAGCTTGCATAATTTATTCCAATTTTCTCTTTGGATTGGCTTATAGAACATATTAATATTTTCAATGTTGCTCCACTAGAGACAGGGCTAATTGCTAATTTTCAGATGACATAAGCATGGTAGTGAAATGTGGCCTTTGTGTGCCAGAGGTAAGAGCCTGTTTCACGTATACCCTTATTCAACAAGACAATTCATTTGAACATGGACATAACCATGGGAAGGTTTAATTCACTTAAAAAAAAAACACACACACAAAATCTCCATCTAGCTGTTAGATGGCTGTTGGCCACCTCTTTGCCTAACAGTACAATTCAAAATAGTGTTATTGCTTAGTTTCCTTCTCAGGCTCACGCAGTTCAGGCTATGTTTAGTTGTCTGGTTCTGTGCCTTTATATTTCATAGAAACTAATAAATATGTATTTTTTGTAGTCTCACTGCAGGCACTGAGCACAGAGTATGCGCTCAGTGCCTGGAGATATAGGAGCTGTGCTGGTGCTTTGACAGTGTGACAGGTTTAGTGCTGGAGGATTGTCAAATGTCTCTCTTGCCAAATATTGTCCTCAATATCTAATCACAGATTTCCTCTGAGCCCACATGTCTTTACAAATACAAAGCTCACATAAGAACACCACCAAGGTGACATTTGTAAACAAATGCCAAGGATTAATGTGATTATGTTTCTCTATAATTTTATATCTATATATATCCTGCTATCTCAATATATCAACCAGAAAATGCCGTACTGCCAGCTACAATACATGTAGCTATTGAGCTGTTTACAAATGGGTGACTTATAGATCTAATCATATTTTCATTTATATAGTCTGATAGCACCACCTCCACATTACAACAGCAGATGTTTACCTTGTAGCACTAAACTCTTCATCTTTTAGTATAGTATATTATAGTAAAAACACATGTCCTTTAACTAGCTATAGCAGCTATACATGAGAATAAATTCACACTGTAGAACACAATTACTAATTATGGCCACTCTGGCTATGATCTTATCAAGTTTCAACATATATTATGGATTTTTTGGGCCATTTGGAGGCAGGTGAATCCACACAAAGCCCACATAAATTAACATTATCCAATTATAAAATGTGTAAAGGCTAACACTTTTGCTAACAGTTGCCTATGCAGGCTACAGATCCAACAGGCATGGAGTAACATTAGCAATTTTTGACATTGTGTGTTCCTCACCCCTCAACATATTTTTACCTGCATTTAGTCTTCTTGTGAAAATAAATAAATAAATAAATAAATAATAAATGAATAAACAAAAACATCCTGCTTTTTCGAGATGTGTTTTGTCTGTCTTTGGTTCGGTGTGAGCAGGTTTTATACAGACAGTTTAGACCTTTTTTTGGCTGAGAGCTTTGCTGAGACTGAACAACCCATTTTCCTACAAATTACATTTATATATGACTAAATTGTTTTCCCAATTCCACTTGGTTGGCAGACGTAATTGCTGCCTGGATAATGTTCGCAAACAACTTTTTCTCAAATGAATTAAATGCTACATTTTATATATCACTCTGAAGTTGAATGGAGGAGGTTGGGGTGGATGCCAGCAAAAGTTTAATATTGCTGCAAATATTACAGTACTGCAAGATCAGATATTCTGATGGAAAAAAGAACTACATTGCCACTGAACATTTCATTTTTGCCAAGTACATTCATTAATACAATTTTCTCTTTATGCTGTGAGAAAATATAATTTAGCCATACTTTTGTTTTGTTGTAACTTAGTCATATATGAATTTAAGTTCTAGGAGACTAAGTTGGAGTAAACCATAAGTAAGTCTGTGGGCCATAAAACAAAAGCCATGAAAAAGCCAAACAGCTACATGAAGGCGCTGTGTCGGCTGATAATTCTATGTGGATTTCTCATTGAAAGCATCCCCTCTTACAATAGACAGACTCTTTTGATTTAATCTTAATGTGAACATACAGTATTGATTAGTTGAGCTTTGAGATAAAGACAAAGGCTGTAGATACTGCATAAAAAATGAGACTCTGTAAGGCAGGCATGTATGGCAGCAATAAATTGTGGTGTTAAAACAAAAATCCGATCATGTCACTAGTGCATTGGGAACAGTGAGCCTCAAATATCAGTGAGCATAAAACATCATATTTGGAAAACAGACATGCCTACTGTGTGAGCACGCGTCAATGATTTCAGCACATCTAGAAGGAACTAGGTGTACATGATTCCAAGTATAATAAGATATTGCACAATAGGGAATATTATTCATTTATTCGACTCTATGTTCCATATCTAGCCGAACATCTTATCCGACAATAGTGGGGACTTATGTCTCATTTCCATAAAACTAAAGGATAGGCAAAGGAAAAACACAAGTGAGGAGAGGTACAGTATTAAAAGGAAATATTGGTATGAAGTTGGGGATGTGATTGCGATTAGAAAGCTATGGCTTCAGTACACCTACTGTATATATTTAACCCTATTTCAGCAGCTCTGTGAGTGCAATGAAATATACATCAAATCCACATTTGCTGCAGAAATCCATATAAATACAATTTTTTTATTTTTTTATTTCAGGTTAAAGACAATCTGTCAGAATTGTAACTTTGCTTATTTTACACTCTGGAATATGTTTCTCATATTCGACTAAAGCTGACCCCCAAAGCTACAGGCAATGCTCAGTAAAAATACCAGAAAAGGTTTATACTCCCTCTTCAAATGTAGTAGTTACCTTTCCAAAAGCTCAAATTACCAGATCTTTAACCAGATGTAACATTGTTATTTTGTCACACTCTTTATGCTACTAGATAATAAGTCTGCTTTAATGCAGTGTAGGAAAAGACTTGAAGCTAGACACATTTTGAAAGCTGTAATTTATGTCCATCTTTTGAACTTTAAAAGGCACTCAGACTATATGTTTTTTTTTGTTTTCGCTGCTCTGCTCCGTTCATCCACACTTCTTTTTATAATCTCTGGTGAGTTCGGAAGGACAGGCTTTGATAATGATAATTGACCCAGTATGTGGATTTCAAGCATCCAAGTTCTCATAGATAATTTTCCCTCTCTTTCACTGTTTACAATTAGGTTGCTGGCACGTGGCAAGTCGAATAGTGCCGTAGTATTAACACGATTGGGGTGAGGTCCGGTACTGCAAAGACCCATGGTAATCACCACACAGGGATAAGTGATGGCTTCAAAGTAAATCAAACTGAAAAGACCACTTCTCTCCTTAACATGTCCCTGCAGTGATTTGAAGCCATTTTATGGCTTTTTAAGACACATCACAGGAGGCTGTTTACTGCTCTCTTCCCATTTCTCTCACTCTGACTCTGTTTTTTTCCACAGTTTGAGTGTGTGCTTTTACTCAGGTTGATCTTGGACAAGAATGTTGGCACTTGTGCATTCATATTTTCAGCATTTTCCCAGCACATACTCTCAGTGCATAGGGCTATTGTATTGAAGTATTAAGTCTCTATCTGTCCCTGTGAACCATCTAATAGCCAATTTCATGCAAGAATTATGAAGACAAAAGTGGAGGGTTATTAGTGGAAAGGAGGAGAGTTTAGTGCCACACCTCAGGGACCTTCGATAAGAAGTGAACAAGGATAACTATGGGCAGTATCACAGCTGTAAGACAGTGGAAGGAGCTGCATGTAACTTGGTGATAAAGTAAACAAACCTGCAACAAGGCAGAGGCATGTCTCTCAGATTAATACACACGCAGAGAAAAGGGACTGACAGGCTTATTTGGGTTGGAGCTTACTAACGCAGAGCTATGGACTGTGTAGACATTTGAATTGTTTACATCAAAGCATAAAGCACTGTGGCTGTCTGGATGACTGGTACACCCATTAGCCTCTTTACATATGTCAACATTCCCAGGAAGAGCACAAAGAACAAAGAAAAACTCTGGTGAAAGTACTTAAAAAGGAGGTTTTCCTCAAAGTAGACAAATGAAAGAAAAGAGAGAATACGCATTTAACAAGTAAAAGCCACTTAAAAAAAGCTTTTAGATTTTACACCTTGAAAAATGCTTTCCTCCTCCACTCCAACCCCAAACTATTAGTCCCTTCAAGCACTAAATTTCAACTAGATTTCCAAAAATATGTATGTGTGGATGGTGATGAATAAACTGCCTGAGTACAGTACTCTGTGATGTGAGACGGACAACAGTGAACTACTTCACCACAGCCAGTCATGTTTCTGATAGAGGGTCGATTCATGTTGGTGATTATATGATTATAAAATTCCGAGGTCCTCTGTGCCAGAAATTCTACTAGGCTAATATCATTTAAGAAACAAACCACACTTTTTTTTTTTTTTTTACCAATTAGATAACACAATATCAAAACCATTTCCAAATTTTCACATTTCTTGTAACACATCAGTTTTGAAAAAATGTTTTGTTTAGTCTTTTTATATATTTGTCTGTATTTCTTTACTCTTTAGTTTTCATGTTGTGTGTCTCACAATTGGGGGGCGACCCGACAAACCCTTTAGGAGTTTTATTGGCTTCTTCTGCACATTTTTCTTTTGTTAGTTATTGTTTTTTCTTCCAATCTCAATGTTATATTATGTGTATGGTTTGTATTATGGATTTTTTTCTTATGTGCAAATTAAATCCAATCACTTGAGGTGCCTTTGACACTGTGGTTCCTGATATTAAATACTTAACAGTTTCAGCATAATCCAGACATGATGTAGGTATATCTGCATGCAGTCCAGGGATGCTGTGTTCATGTAGCTGGCAGTCTCTGGCCTCTCATGAATCTGTAGCTCTGAGGGTATGTTGCGTTGAGCACATAATTTACATCTCACAGGGTGCCTTTTGACTGGGTGGTGCTGGATTGCAATGCCAGGTCCCATTCATAATGTATAGCAGCCTATCACTGTCCCAGTTTTTGAGTCTGTATGTGAAAGTCTGAACAGGGGTTTAAATGCCTTATTGTTCAAACAGATGTGAATACATTCATGTACGGATGTAAAAGCAGACTAAGTTTGGCAGTAGTTAATGGATGTCTGTCTTCAATCTGTTCTCTGAAATTAAGACCACTTCTCTTCATCTTGTCAGAATTCAGTTGCCTTCATGATCAATGCAACACAATGTGGTGCTTTTAACATCTCTTTCTTAAAGGGTATTACCACCATAAATGAGTACTTGAAGGGACAAAACCATTCTTTGATCTATAACCATCTATGAACACAATAAATATCAGAGGAAGTAATAATCCTTTTCCATATCTTTTTCATGTTTGAGTTTCATTAGCATCTCAGCAACTGTAATATATTATATTCAGTTAACATCAAAAGTGGGTGTGGTTTGGACTACAAATGTGCATCTTTGACATTAGTGAGGCATTGAATGCATTGTTCAGCAATCACAACTAATATAGACTATTGCAAGGCTTACAATACATGCAGGCTTGTGACTTTAACAAATGAAGAAATAGCCACAACTGTTATTAAGAGGATGGAATATAAAAAAGTTCCTATCGTAATTCTGTGCTATTATGTTATGCTTGACAGGACTTCTTCAACTCCACTATCAACTCTAACAATTAATTGCAGGGACTAATTTTTCTCACTACTGCATGTACATAAAAGCAAAATAAAGCCTTCCACAACTGGAAATACTTTTGATATATTTTCAACTAATAATTGTTATGAACTTAAATGTTTTATTGATATAAACATAAATTCTCGACCATAGATCCAAATATTCATTGTATATCTCTGCCCTTGTAGAGGTAGCAACACATTTGGAAATATCACGCGCGCGTCAGCACGTCAGCCTCCTCTGTGGGAGAGAGTTTGGAGGCAGGGCATAAGTGCAGCAGAGAGGGGGGGGGAGGGATCTGAACGTTGTACTTCTTCAAATTTGAGGGTTACGGCAATCTGCCTTTTAAAATGAAGTTGCACTGTTAATACAGTAATTACGGCAGCCCAATCAAATCCGAACGAGTGCCTTTTCTACCGTAATTACTGTAGTAGCAGCACAACTAAACGGCCCGATTTTGTTAACTTGCTCAAATTTAGTTGATTTGGTAATTTTCTTTGATTTTTGTACTTATATCATGTGTCAATAGGCTGCGTAGCTAGATGGTGTCTTTATCTGTCTGTTTTATTTGTGTTTGTTGCTTAAATACAATCAGGAGGCTGCATGGGTTGTTTTATTTTGAAAGACGGAAGTTTTATTATGCCGATTCTGTGTCCGACTTCCTGTCTGGTGCAATCTGCTTTGTTGAGCCTGTCGCGAGTTAGAAACGGCTCCGTCAAAAATTGAAATGCTGCGGATTGATAGCGCTGCGGCGCGGAGAGCCGCTGCTGGGACGTTGCTGGGACGTTGCTGAGACACTCCTGGTGGAAATGCTCTCATTGATTATAGTGGCACATATCAGTTCCCATGACCGCGGGGCAGCTGTAACTTGCCGCTGACGGACCCAGAGGAAATTGGGCTTCAAAGTTACCAACTGCAGCTTTAAGTATATTCACATTATATTTAACTTATTCAGCTAAAAATACAGTCTGAAGCCAAAATAATTGCAACAATTCCATGCCTAGATCATGATTGTAAAATAACATTCAGCTTTAATTTCGACAAACAAAAGTCAGACTTTGACTAGTTAGAGAAATCATATGAGATTGGATTGGTATTTTGGAGATCATAGACCAGTTATTATACAGTAGGTGTAGAATTGAGAGTTTTCAGATATACAGCAGAGGATGGCAAGTATCTTTCATTCTAGATGCAGTAGCAAGGTCGCCAGGAAGGTGACATGTCAAGGAGTGGAGTAACGGCCAGGCCAGTACAGAAAGAGTCAGGAGGCAATAGTGGAGTACAGTGCACTTGTTGGTGTTAAATATAGGAATGAAGCATGGAAATATGGATAAGCTTTGTCAGCTTTGTACTCTAACAACAGGAATTCAAATTCCATATTTGCCCCGTCCAATAAATCAAAATCCCAACGTTGGCAAAAGTCATTAAACAGAGGTTGATGCAATCACTGTTTCATCCCTTCATCCCACAGAAATTGTGTGCACACTGTACATACAAGAATAACAAGAATTTGGCTTAAAGATGTTTAGAAATTTTTGAGATTTTGACCTTGGTCAAAAAGGAGAAAAACATTACACCACAGTACAGTTAACCATGGCACACAACCGCCTTGTTCTGTATAAAGCGAATGTGCACCTCTCAGTTGTATAAAGAATAGCATGAAATGCAGCTGCTGTCTGTCTGTGAGAGAGTTGACAGGATTTCAGAGCGTGGAGAATGGAAATAAGAAGTGCCTTTGGAAGTGGCTGGTTCCTTCCTGGAGGAGTTATTGGTGTCTTCTGTCTGCCTCTGATTACCTTGCCAGCCCAATATCCACAATTCCATGTCTATTTACTCGTCATTATTATTTGCATGGATCTCTTAGGCCATTCCACTTCTATTTCTTAAAACAATCTGGATATAAACAAGTGTACTGACTCATGTGACAACTAACTAAAGATAAACCAAATTTTACATTACGCATGCTGCTAGTTCACGTGCACATATTGTTGAGTAGTGCTGCATTTATGACACAACAACATATTGATTAAATGACCAATATGAAATATATTAACTTAACGACTGATATGTTATCAGAGACGAACAAACATGTTAAGTTAAAATACTGGCTTTTGCGGCTATAATGCTACTTCTCCTGGAATTTCTATTCCGGTGTCTTTTTGTTTGGGTCTGTGTGCTTCTAACTGAATCATCCAGCTCGTGGTGCTGGCATGTAATTTAACACATTGCGGGCCACAGATGTGTAATGTATTGTTAAGAGATCATGGTAATTTCAAGTTTTTTTTGTGAGATCAGGTTGACGCCCATTTTGACACCACAGGTTGCCAGATACGGAACACTGGCATGCTGCAGCCATGTAAGCAAACAAACAAAGTGGATCAACTGAGATATTCAACTCAACCTGAAAAGCTGCGTGAGCTTTGAGTTTGGGGTGGAGGGGACGGGAGGAGACAACTCTCCAATATTTTTAATTTGGATTGCAGTACCCATTTTAAATGCTTGCTGTCAGTGTTACATATTTCTCCTTTAAACTGCCAAGTTATAACTCAGTGAGTCAAGTCTGATTTAATAAAACAGAATAATTTGCAGCAAATATATGCAGCCGATCATATATTGCATGATTGTATGGAATAGTGAATACTGTATACTTCTTGAAGCACTTAACTTGAAAACACTTGCCTGGATGTGACAGAGAGTAGCCTACTAAAGGTGTCCTTGTCTTTAACTAAATATGTGTGTTGATGTCTGTCTCTGTTTGATTGCAATTTGCAAGTGTGCAGTGAATTTATACCAGTGCAATATAATCACTTGCTTGATTTTCTGAGATTTTTCCTGAAATTCCTGAGGTTCATGATCATTTTTTCTCATTTCCCATGTTAAGCAGTAGAAGAGCAGATGACACGAGGAGAGGACCTGTGCAGGTGGTGTGAAAAGCATATTTACTGTTTTCACACTAACCTTTTTCATGTGAGAGGGATCTTGCTCTCAATTATTTTCATATATTTTTCATGTAACACATAAGCAGCACTCTTAAACTGATAAAAAAGCACCACTGTAACTATACAGCCCACAGGGAAGATAGATAGATCCTCCATAGATCTGTCTTTAAATTGAGAGAGCAGATCATCTTCAGGAGAGGACGACTGGGTGACATCAAGGAGAAAGTACATAATCTACAAGGATACTTAAAGGTAGGGTTGGTAATCCTGTTCAGAAGCACTTTTTGTTATACTGGGTGAAATGGTCCTTCTATTATCAGAGGTATCAATACATTATGTCTTTAGAAAAAGGAACGAAAAAAATCAGACCTCTGTGGCAGCCACAGGACTGATAAAACTCTGACCAATCCATGCTCTTCGCACCGAAAAGCAAAAACCAATCAGGTGCCTTCATGTCTAGTTCTGCATCCGCCCCCCTCTCTCCCTGCCTACTTTGCGCGTGCACAGTCTTCACCTGTCACTGATGCCAGTTTGTGGGGGCGTGGCTTGGACGGACTCACAGCGGGGTGGAACTTAGAGGAGGCAGGATGAGGTGTCACTACCCGATGTGAGTCGCTACATGATCTGAGTCACACATCGCCATCGTCCGCCATCTTTGACAGCTACTTATGGCAACTCCGCTTGGACAAACTACTGTTATATGTTGGATAGATGTATTTCATACACGTTTCAGCAGTTGGATGCGAGTCCGTACAAAGTATAGAAACAAAAGAAGTTCAACACAAGTTTGTACATCTGTATGTAACCGGGGAAGTATTAATACACGAGCGCGTTTTGCGCACATGCGTAATGTCGCTACCCAATGTGAGTCCGACCAAACGGCCAATGTGAGTCGCGCATGCGCAGTGTTCATTAGTTTTGTTAAAATATAAACTTTATTGATATATCCTGATCTGAGTTAGCGGCTGACGTGACTGGGACTTTTTTCTTTTTACTTAGACTGTATATATATATATATTTTAAAAGCCCTTAAAGGAAGTATTTATGAGTATTAATGTGAAAAATACACAGACACACAAACTTTCCTCGGGTCACATATGTAATGACTGACAGCTCTACACTCCCTCTGCTAGAGCCCTGCAGTTACTACACAACACTACTGCTGCTGTTAGATTAACATTATACACATATAACATGAGGAAAGAAATAACTCTCCTCACAGTGCTGCAGCTAACAAAACAATATTTAAAATACAAGATAAACTATAACCTTAGATATGTAATAAGCACTCAAAAGTTCATATTTCTCACAAATCGTGATTGAGTCGGGTGAATGTGTTTTTTCCAAGCAGAGTTGCCGTATATAACTGTCAAAGATGGTGGACGCTACTGCGCATGTGTGACTCACATCGGATAGTGACAGGAGGTGCTATTTTCAAATCTTGGTAGCTCTCTTACTAGCTTTCAAACATTACCAACCCTACCTTTAATAATGTTTTTTTCCAAATTATATTCACTTTAATTTAACGATTTTATAAATAATAATTGAATGCCACTGCAAACAGCTTAAGACTTAAACTAGGGCTGTCAACGTTAACCGCAATGCAATTAAGGGCCGAGCATAATGCGTTATTTTTTTAAAATTGCGTTTATCATGCTGTTCACTGACTCACTCACTCAAAACCACTGTCACGGATTGCCATTGCAATACCTCTGTAAACTGTACGCAATGCACGGCATGTGTTCGTATAGCAGGAGTCTTGCTGCTGCTGTCATATTCCGTGTACTGTCTGCGACGATTGTTGTGAATTTTTTTGCAATGTCCCATCGCTCTGCAAAAAGTGCTGGGCAGATGTTTCTGCATAATGTCATTCTTCTGTATCTCGAACTGCTGAAGCAAAGGGGCGCTTGGAGCATGACTGATTCACAAGTTGTTGTTTTTTTGTTCATGTCCCTCTGTTTTCAACTTTCAAGTAGACATTGTGTTAGCTCAGGCTCATTGCACTTCTTTTGATAGTTTTATAGTTCATAAAGTAACTGTCTTTGCATTCATTTGATTCCCAGTCAAGATACACTGGTAAGAATTGCTTTACATTGTTAATATGGACTTAGAAACTGTTGTGAAATGCTAAATAATAGAATTTTAAACATGCAACACAAATATGATTAAGCACAATTACCTATTGAAATTCAGCAATTAACAGCCCTAATTTAAATGAATGTGAAAATATAAAAATAATATACAATTAGATACCCTACATGTGTCACAAATGATGTGATCTCATCTTTTACTGACAGCTGCCGAATAGTCTATTAATCGTTTACAATGATTGTTCCAACCATTATGGATCCCTTGACTTGAATTTCCCTGAAGCACAAAGACATCAGAAATGCTCAATGGCTTCAGGTAAGAAAAAAATTTCTGTTTAATTTGCAGTTTAAAGACTGCTGCAGAGGTTCAAACTTGCCTCCCAGGGATTCTTCTCATGTGGCTTTAACAGATGAATTCAGCCATATGTTTTTTGACAGAAACCCCTAAGAGAGTGTTGTTAACAACAGGTAAAGGGAGGCCTAAGGGAAAAAACCTTATCGGCACAGCAGAATGATCAATTTGACTGCATTATTAGTGTGTGTATGTGGATCTGCTTTGGTGAGGAAATATTATTTGTACTGTAATGTTGCGATCTAGAAATATTTGGGACATTATAAACTTCACATAGGTATAACAGGTGAAGCAGTTACAAGAAAATGCATTTTTATTTTGTTTGGTTTATCCATTATCCAGATATTTTGTGCTTATTATGCTTTATTTCATTGAGTGTAATATGACAGTTTGACGACAGTATATGTCATGAGTCGGCACGTAGGTGTGCGACAGTTGTTCAGTTTGAGTTTGGTTTTTGTACAGGTACATACTGCTGTATGTGCTGGGGTCTTTTGAAAAACTCTTATAAAAAATAATGCAGAACCGGGAAAATAAAGTTGCCTAAACAGAAGACAGAGTCTTGTCTTTTTAAGGGTGCAACAGTAACACTAATATTCAGTGAAGACACAGTGTAATATGATTATCTCTAATGTACTAGAGTTGAGTCATTTTTAATGAATATTAAACAACATACAGCTTCAGAAAACATCCCAGAGTTTAATATGAGACTGACAACATATTTGAATCTTGTGTCTTTTGTGTTTTTTGTACTAGGGTTCCTCTGAAGTTACACTTTCATCTTGGATTCTGTCTTTACATTAAAAATATAAGCCTTATGATTCAGCCACGCTTGATTTAGTGACACCTAAGGCAGCATCTAATGCATTTTCATAATACAAGTCCCAGGGTTATGCTTCAAATTTTGTGTACTGATAATTGGGGGCAGCAAACACGTCTTAAATGGACTACTCCGTCAGAGATGCAACAGTAGAAACCATTATGTATTTATTTACAGCACACCTAATATAACTGTGGGCTGAGAGGACCCATTGTGTCAGATCATGAAACAGTTTGGCACATAACTACTACTACTAACTTTCTATCACCCTGGTCGCTATGATGTGTCTTTAACAAGCTAATAAGAAGAAAAAAAACAATATGAGGAAACAAATTGCTGACATTGCTGCTTCATTAATACAGCAGTTACATCAGAAACTATCCATATAGTGCAGAGTTTGTAAATCACGTATTCAATGCAACATACACTTAGAGCTACAGATTCACAAGAGAAAAAAAAAATCTGCCATTTACAAATGGCAGGTGGAAACATCTCTCTACTTACTTGAGATGAATGTTTTTTGTACACTGTTGCTGACAAAATGTATTCAACTACACTAAAATATATTTTTGTATATTTTCCTTAATTGTGTACCGTGGTGTCACTGCATGGTGTCTGATAGGATACTGTAGAGTTATTTTATACATATTATGCTGTCTTTCAAAGGAAAGAAGTCAATTTGCTAATAGGCTCTAAACTAATGCTGCTGCCCATTTTCAACTTCCAGAAAAAGTGAGCAGCATCTAATTGGCTTGTTATTGTTAGTTCATTTCTTCTGAGCTATTGTAGCAAACTTGTTTCTGTAAGCTTGTCCCATTTGGGATCTCCAATTACTGCACTGCAGTTTTATTTCAAATCATTTCAAGTTATTTTTTGTGTCTTCAAGAAAAGTTTTAAAGATGAACTATGTTTATGTTGTTTATTGACAAACAAGCAATTACTTGATTTAAATAAAACCCATGATACTTTCTAAAATTTGAGAATGTTTCACGTCTCCATTATTATTTTGTTCATGTCCCCTTTGCCTTTCTTTTAGCTTTTCATAATAAGATGGAAAGCAGCATTAGAATGATCAATAAATATAAGCTTAATAAACCACCTCTCTCCTTAAAGAACAAGCTATTGAGATGATGGGACTGCATTTTAACATTGAGACATTATTGATGAAATATGTCTGGATGTCACGAGTGCTGCAACATGATTGCAATACTGGCTCTGTCAAGAGAGAGAAATGTATCTGGCTATACTGAGGCTTTATGATGGCTAACTGTAAATAAACGGTATATAATGCCAATATTGCATGTGCTGCTCAAACCAGAAATCATCCAGAAAAACAGAACTGGCCAAAAGCCAATTCCCAGAGAAGGCCTATGGATGTGTGTGCCAAGGTAAACGACATTTAACTGCATCCAAACTGTGTTTTCTGAAAACATCTCAGCTGTGAGAGCCTCTAGGTGAAAAGCCCAGTTCAGTTGCATCACTCACACAGCCCCTACAACTGTACAGTGTGACAGTGTGTCACACACTGCTCTTCACTTGGACAAGGGTTGCTACCATGACTAATAGAGGTGAATATATTGTAATCTGCTCCAAATCCAGCAAACAGACTATGCCACTTTCCTGCCTTGACAGATTTTTTATTAATACTACCAAAAAGAATCCCATTCAGGTTTTTTTTAGGAGTAATATCAGTACAGTAACAGTGTCCTTAGAATATACACAATATCCTAACAAAGTGCTAGTTTCTAAATCAATATTTTCTTAAATGTCTGTCAAAAGTAAGTTTATTTATTAGATTTTTTCTGGTTCAAGCTCAGTTATATGGAAATTGATGTGCTCGTACAGCACATAAATCAATGTTGTAGAATACATTTTCTTTTATATCAATTAATGTTGTGTGCAGTGTTATGTTGTAAGTGAGATATGAGTGATGTCATGTTCAAAGTATTTGTGCTATATTAAAATGTGATGTTTCTGACACCTACAGAACAGAATATTTTTGCAATGTCTTTCGTCATTCGTGTATTTCATTGGGTCAAGTAATTCAGATGTGTATATACGAATATACTGTATATACAAAAAAAATCTGAAATGATTACACATTTCATACTGCATCCTCACTGGTTAAGATACAACCTACCAGGGATTTGGGGACTTTCTGTGGTCGTATGAACCAGAACCATGAATGAGAGCCAGGTGTCAGTTTGACTGTATGGCATCCTGATCACATGTGCAGATAGGTAGTCCCTAGAGTAAGCCAGTGCTAATTGGCTTGGTGGTTAACTCTGAGGTCAATTGTGGGCCAGTGCTCGAGGACATCAGGGAGCACAATACTGAGCACAAAGCTGAGGTTGTGCTCCCTGGGGGCAACTGGTTCCCCTTATACTCCTCCAGACATCAGTGAGGTATTGATCTAATGGGAAGAGTGCAGTCTTTTTTCAGCATCAGCAGAGTTTGGGGGAGACTAACTATTTAAAATTTGTGTCGTTCTTTGTGAAATGTCCTTTTAAAAATTCTCCTTACCGTATGTTTACCCTCTTGTAAGACCTTGATTATATTAGGAAACAGGGATAATAACCACTTGGGAAGTGGGATAATCCTTGTTGATTGTGTCAAATCCTCATCATCCAGGCTCTGCCCTTGTAAACAATCAACTATTTTCAATCTGCTTTCAAATACATTGTGACTACACAGAAAGCAATTGAAATAATACAATGTTTTGTTACTTTAATTATACTGTTAAACAATCTGATGCATTTGTGTAGTTTCTATCTGTCACAATACTTAAATTATTTTACAGAATGCATTGTACTTCATTCTTTGGGTTTAAGTTCAACATTCTGGAATGATTGTAATGAATAAAATCCCATCTTTGCTTACCTTTTTGGGACTGAGGGACCAATACATCCAAGCCCTTTTATATTACAACCCAAAAGCTATGGAAGGAAAGAGGCCCCTGAGAGTTAAACAAATCAATGAGGATAAATGCTGGTGAAATGACTGACCCGCCCAATAAATTATAGAGCTCAGACCAGCCCCCTTGTCATAAAATAAGTATTTTTGCCTTTTGCTAACCATCTTTGAAAATAATGATATTTGAAGAGAAGATGAGGGACTATTCATGTATCTGAGTTTTATTAATTCTATTGAATCGGATCATTACTGTGGAATATGTGTGGTGCACATAGTTTCATTACAAAATGAGAAACCGATAATTCAAATTAACTTTAACTGGAATTTATGCAAAACCGGAATACATGAGTTGAATAGTGCACAAACCGGTCATGCAAACTATTGTCCAACCATATTTCCAAACCAGACCAAACCATTATCATGCCAAACCATGTAATACCGCTGGTCTACTATGTTATTGTTAATCCATATTGAAATCCATGAAAACAACACACGTGTATACTCAATGCCAACAACTCTAGCTAGCGGCCGTAGTAAATATGACCCAGAGAAGTGATGCAGTTCAGATAACGTCTATATCAGAGGTCACTAATAGGCAGACCGCGGTCTGGATCTGGACCCAGACACCGTCCTATTGGGACCTGGACCTGTAACTGATGAAATATTAAAGACTGTTAAATTTTGTCAGAGCGTTTCTATTTCAGCTGAAGTGGAGCGGCCCTTGGAAACTCACAGACCACTGTGTATAGCGAATCTTCTCACGTGACGCTAATCAGCCAATCAAATCCGTGCATTTGGACCTGCAATGAGACTCGACTGTCAGTGAGATAAAAAAAAAAAACTACGGTCGTTGTGGTGTTTACTGTTACCATGACAAAGAAGGTTGGCTGGTTTTGGAAAGCACTGACAAATTACTTTGTCCTGCCGATAACTGCTGATAAAGGTGCCATATTAGAAAAAAACGTCCTGATGTAGAAGAGGCAAAATGTGACACTGACATGCTTTGATGTGATATCAGGCTGCCCAAACCCAATGTTGAAACATTGTAGCCTGACATTAATTTTCAGCTTTTTTTGTTTTTGTTTTGTTCATGACGGCCATTTTTTGTATGGAGATATTTGTTGTACTTTGCCCTAACCTGTCATAGTGAGTGATGTATCTGTCCCAAAGCCATCATTTCTATACCTGATGCAAACCTGTGCTGGGGTCTATGAGAACAGGGTCAACCCGAGTAGCCGAACCTCCTTCACAACCAGTGTAGTAAAGCAGGAAGGGTACAAATAAATTTAATGATAACATTGTTTAAATGTAATTTAACTTGGAATGAGAAAGAGAGAGTGTGAGACAAATAGAAAGCACGTGTGTGTGCGATAAAGAGAGGGAGAAAATGCAGATGGCCGGGGAGATGAAACTGAATTTTTATCTGGTAGGTATTTGATGTAATTTGGTGTAATTCTCAGGTTTATCAGTTACGTGTATTGAACTACACGGCAGACTGGACTCTCTGCTAACAGTTACAAGCAGGGTGACAGCTCTCTCATATGAATAGTCCAATGGTCCAAGTAGATGTTGAGTGGATCTGTCATAAATATGCTGTCTGAAAGGGGTATCAGTTGAAACAGTGATCGCAGTTGGATATTTGGCTTGAAATAATAAAAATGCATATATGATATCAAAATTGAATTTCTCATTATGCATCCACAAAAATCTGAGTGAAAATAAACTTTCATAAATATTAGAAAACGTAGTTAAAAAAACAGCACATTTTGCATTTCTCAAGACTGCAGATTTGGCAGATCACATTTTGATTGACACCAGCAACAGGGTGTTGGCTTACTACATTAGCAAACGGCTTTTCATGGTGCGGAGCCGCACTTCTAACTCACTAAGCCTCAACTCCGACATGGTAAATATACATCATTTATTACATTCATACCATTGTCACTAAAGGAAGCAAAGTAATATCTGAAGATAAGACACACCAAGCAAGAGAGAGCAGTGAGAGGAAAGACATCACTAACTGCTAAGTTAAACTGTTAGGCTTGAGCACACTAGTGTCTGTTTAAATGTACACTGGATAATGAGCCACAATAATGAATAATTTAGCTAAATGATATAAACTTGGTTGAGATACAGAAACACTACCATTGACACAGAAACTCTAGCAACCAGAAACGAGACAATGCACTTACCCCAGCACATCAGCACATCATGTTATGATTGGTTCACGTAATTTATTGTGTAATTTCCAGAATAAATGTCCAAGCATAACCATGTCCAATTCAAATCCAAAGTTATAAATTACAAAGTTAGAGGGCTATGGTAGATTTGTTGTTATTTATGTACTTTTACTTTTATAGATGTTTCAATCTCATCCAGACTTGTTGCCATGCCTGTTCTTAATTCCACCAAAACTCTGATTGGCATGTTTGTTTTTCTAGCCTGGAGAATAATTGTAAATTAGCACAACACCAGAGTTATTTGAGTGCTAAAAAATCATTTGTGGGCAGCAATTCAGAGGGTTTGGATTAAGGCCCACAGATTGTCATTCCCATCAATCAGGCCTCCACTTCAGATCCAAACTGTACTTCCAAAGTTAAACCCTAGCCTAAACAATATTCAGACAGTAATAGAATGAATATAAAATATATATAAATGGTAGCTGATGAATGCATTCTCTAACTTATATTTTGTATATAGCAGCAGTTCTTGCTTACATGGTGAATCCTTGTGCACGTCTAGACACAGTATGGGCACTGTGCCTCATTTTGAATTGATGATTGAATTGAAAATAAGATCTCAGCAGATACACTAAAGATACTGGGCAAAGCAGATGATACCAAACTGTGCTCAGACTAATATGTTTTTGGCTGGCTTAAAACAGCATTCAGTGTCATTCAAATGTGTTTGTGGAAGAAGAATATACCAAAGTGGTCTAAAAGAAACCATGTTTGAGTACTGGCAACTTTCTGCAGTTGTTTGGGTTCCTCCAACATTGCCAACATGTGCAGTTCAAATGGATTGGAGACAATAAATGACCTATCGTTGTGGATGTGGATATGGTTCTCTCTCTGTTTTTGTTGATCCTGTGATGAACTGACAACCACTCTGGTGTTGTCCTTTTCCCCCTTATTGTATGCTGGAAGAGGCTCTATTCACAAAGTGAGGCTGCATAGAAATATGATGATAAAAGCAATGAATTAATGACCTCATACAGCGTTTACTTGTTTTTCCATTCCCAAATAGATGGTTGGTATTGCTGTTGTTGGGCAATATTATTGCAGTAATTTGTCTGCAGGAGAATAGATAGATGAGAGCTCCAGGTTTATGCAGGTCAGATGATTGATTTTGCTTTTAATGGTCTTGGAGAATCTTATCTTGTGTTGTGTGGCCTTTGTCTCTAATTCATTATGGAGGCAAGGGTGTTAAACATATAATTTCTCCATCTGTTTATTATTGAGCCTGAACTAGAATAATTAAAATAGCAATTGTATTAACTAGTCATACTACAATCAGCTTTTAGTTAATTCAGTTTCCAACTGACTTTTAATACTTCTAGACAAATTAAACTATTAGAAAGATAAGACATATTTTATAATATCTGATCCTGAGGATTTATGATTTACACTTACACTCCTTTCTTTGTCAAATAACTACTGGTCCGGTAAAATGGGTCTTATCATTCTGGAGTGAGTTATTGCCGCTAAAATGTCAATGTCATTGTCATTGCTATTTAGCTTCACATTCCTAATGTTTAATCACTAGCAATGAACATTTCCCTGAGTTTATTTACACTCATATAATTGACATTAAGTTCATCATAAACATAGACAGAAACATGATTAATGGAAATGCTAATTCATTAACATATTTCTTAACATTTAACATAAACATAATCAGTCATGGTGAGTGAAGTCAGTGTCAGATTGCAGAATTAGCATGTTATCTGTATTCACTACTACACATACAGTAACCTGTTTGGTTTAGTTAAAACAAACTCTGGTGTATTTTCCAAGTTTGTTTGGACAGTTGTGTCAGTCTAACTCTGCTGTGGAACACATTACCTGGCAAAGACTGCTTTAAAGATTGGGTCTCAGGATGCTTTCAGACCCGTAGTTGGTTAGTGGATGAGTTAGTAGACTTGGTACCCCTTGCTTTGGTTTCTTTTCACATGAATAAAAGTCCAAGCAAACCAAAATGCATCACTACAGATAAATGAGGACATTTATTCCACTCACTGGTCAGATGTGCCTTGGGTGGGATCAATAATATATGGGTCAGTGACAAATAAGGGTTGCCAAGATGAGCAATTAAAAAATATCGTAAAAAAATATATAAAAATGTCGTAAAAGCATGCATCAGCTTTGTTAAAATGTATATTTTGTATTTGTGTTGGTTTTATGCACGTCATTCAAAATGACATGTGCAACATTGTTTTGACAAATGTCAAATGTAGTAACCACAATGAATGATAAATATTAAATATTTTAAGTGTACTTATACAAATAATTACTTAATTTAAGAAAACACTAAAATGAAATGGCTGATTTACATGATTCCCAATTTAGAACAATTGTATTCCATTACCTTTATTTAATATAAAATAGTTATAATCTAAGATCATGCCAAACTAGTTGATATGGTGTTTTATTGAGAATTTAGCATTTTTAAGCAAGTGTAATTATTTGGTTCAAGATTTTATGGTTACACCATTTAGACATTTTTGCCATAATCCTCCATAAAATAATCCATAATATATTCTCTGAAAATGGATAAAACGCAGAAATGTTATGTTTGGTACACAAAAACATAATGTGTGTAAGGTATTCATATCTTTATTTTCAAATTTTAACCCTTTAAATTTGATTGAACCACATGGACACAAAAAAACGTCATTGACTCATTAACACAAGGAAGAAGGTCCTGAGGAAGGTCTTCTGGCCCAATGTAGCGCTTTTCATTATACTAGTCCACGTTGGACATTCATTCTCTGGCCAGTCATTACCAACTGTTGATTTCGCTCATCTGCACACCAATATGCAAAGACAGTTGCAGGAGAATACCTGGCAACAGGTCAACTTCTCACCACAACTGAGTCTGTAGAGTTTGTTTGGGACCAGACTAAAATCACATCCTCAAAGGGTCTCACACTAAGCAGGAAAACAAATTAGTCCATTTCAGTCCGCATCAAAGCAGATTCTTTTGTGATTGTTGTGTGGTAGACGCGCATATCCAGAACAAAAACTTTCACCAGGTGCTGGACCAAATGACATAAGTGCAAAAGTAAAAAATAACGTACGTACATGTATATACATACATACATACATACAAGATTCCTCAAACATGACAGAGACTATTTTTGGATTGAAACCTGACAGATCTGAGAGTTTTCCACTGCCAGTAAATGCCTGGTTCTGATATACTTGAAGGTCATGTGATACATGAATAAAAAAGAAACCAGGTGGAGCGCCTTCATGGTCAAGCAGTTAGAGCTCAGTGTCCCTGGTTCGAATCTGGCCAGTGACCTATGCTGTATTTCATTCCCCTCTCTCTCCCGATTTCTTGTCAAAAAAGCCCAAAAATTCATCTTTAAAAAGAAACCTGGAGAAAAAGAAAGACTATAATTGAGTAGTTCAATGTTAAACCTGAAAATGTGGTGCATGGTATTATGAGAAATGCTTAATACCATTTTATTGAAATTTTCACAGCTGCCTTTATTTCAGCACACTTGAAAAAAAAGTGTGGTGTTATGCAACATAACACCACAAAAGTTGTATCATAAAAACAGTTCTGTGAGTACTTCAGACTTGTGGTGTGGGCATACAGTTCTAATGACACATGCTATTGAGTTGCATAGGTAAGAGCAGAATGTAGCGTATCTCACCCAATGATGCTCCAATTTGGATTGTTTTTATTTCTTGAAACTCACCTAACTTTACTGAAGTGATATGTTAAATTAGTCCAATACCCCTTTTTGCAGTTCATTTGATGGCACTTTCAACATTTTACAACATTTTATTGAAAAACTTAATTATCCAGTAGATGTAACACCATCTGGGCTTTAAGACATCCATTCAAGTCATTTTTATGGTTGATACAATCATAATTATATATATGCATAGTATTTAATTTTTTCAGTGTGAATTATACATTATTCAAGTTAATTAATAATTAATACAATTATTTTCATTTTATTAAGTAATTGCAGTTGTGTAAGTCATACAACAGCACATTCTACTGAAGAATGCAGGGGGATCTCTGAAATAAAACTTTAAGTATCATAAATAAAATGCCAAGATCCTGCACAAAACAGTGCTGTTACTATTTTCTAACAAATAGCTCAAATAAACTGAGAAGTCATTTTGCACTTAAGCAATAAGTATATTTATATATATATGTACGTATATTGTTACTCAGAAAAAGAAAGACAGCTATTCTGAACAGGGGCGTAATGAACATAGCTGTTTATGAATAGCGTAAACATTTACTTTTAATGCTTTGCACATACCAGGGATTGTGTTGCAAGAAAAATAGTAAAATGAGTGTCAATGTACAGGAGTCTGAACTGAACCCTGGGAACGATGTTTTGTCAATCAATTTGTATTGCAATAGAAAGAAACAATATTATTAAGTGCTGCAGTGTTGTCCTTTACCTTGCACACTGCCATACAAACAGAGGGGCATGCAGCATCATTGTAAAAGGTAAGCATTCTACTTTCTACCATATATTCATCCACTTTAATTGCTATTTAAGTCAAGCAACAGCTGCACTAACATGTTTGTCACATTTACTGTAACATGAGCCTAAAATGAATTGGGAGATACTAGGGAAAGGATGTGTGATAAGACACAAGTGCAATTTTTGTTTTTGGCAATTTTAGTTTGCTTAAGCACTCATTTCTTCCACAAAATATGTAGTCATCTCTTCAGGTTTGAAAGCAGAGGATACTTTAATAGTTGGCAGTAAACCTGATAACCCACTGAGCTTTGTAGTCAAAGAGAATTAAACTTTCATCAACATGTTTGCAGCAGTACATGAATAAATGGTACAATTATATAAATAAATAAATGAGACACACTCCATGGTGAATTAAACTTCTGTCAGAAGCCTCAGACCACAGCTTTTTTTTATTGCAGCACACATTCTGGCCATCACATCTCCAGGATTACTGCTATTATTTATTTATTTACCTTTATAGAAAGCAGTCATCAATCCTCTGTGACAAACAGTGTAGTCAGCTCCCCTAAGGCTCCATGTCTAATGAACTATACCATATACCTGTCCTCAGCTGCTTTTTCCTTTGCTTTGACAGCCAGTGGCCATTTGCAAGTGCTTGGGGTATAGCTAAAGCATTCAAAAATATACTTGAGCCATTTATGTTTTCATGGCCCAAGTTTTTTTCCCCTCTGTATGCATGACTCAAAAGCTAGCATATTTACTGTCAGGCTTGAGGTTTAGTGGTGTATAAATGCCAACATGCTGTTATCGCTGTGAAGCTGATGGAAAACCAAAGAGCGACAGTTGCTGTGTGGGCAGTTCAAATGTTAACCTACCTTGTAATACAATACTCCATCAGCGAATCAAGGCTTAGCTGTGAATCATTTTTAGGTCAAAAGGAACAAATCCTCATGTTTAATAGAAACACTTAAAATCCTGCTGAGACAATGTCATCACTGTGAAGTGTGTTGCAGATTACTGAAGCCACAGTTAAAAGTGGCTCAGTTCCTTGAAGGCTGCAGCGTGTGACTATTACATTCTCACCTTCAGCTTGCAAAGCCAAAAAGAGCTAGAGATCCAGATGGCCTGTTATTTCAGTGTCTTCCAAGATTTTCGAATCTGAACCTCACCATCATGTAAGCAAAAACTAATTTGAATACAAATATTTGCTGCATATTATACTAAATAATATATTTGTAATATGTATGCAGTATTTGACTGATTCATTACAGTTTTCATTACTTTTACAGCAATATATAACTATAGCCCATGGAAACAACAGGGCACTAAGTCCAGCATCACACCCAAGAAGCAAATGTAAAAATAAATACATTAAAATAAAGCTAAAAAGACAAAACAAAAAACAAGTCGTTGTCAGGCACAAACCTTGTATTGCCAAAACTGTGACTTTTCAGGAAATGACAAAATCCAATCCAATGTATCCAGTGGAGTAAGATTTAGTCACAAGATCTTTTTAATGCTTCTCATTAGTTAAATATTTGTAAAAACCCAACAAACAGACATAAAGGATGACCAATAGCATTGATTTATGAAAAAAGTCAAAGTTTTCTCCCCCGGTAGCGGCGATTTGGAAAGGATGATTTATTTTTTGGCTTTGTTATCTTTTTAGACTCCAGAGATACAAACAGAACAAGGATAATACATATGACATATATCAACAAATTTGGAACAAGGATCAAAACAGTCCGTAAACAACAACTTAAAGAATAAACCGGCAGTGATATCAAACAGCAGGCAGCCACCGCAGTGTTTTCTTCCAACATTTCAGAAGCATTTTACAACGACCGACAGCACTGCAAAAGTGGCTGCATAGTTTTGAGCTGGGTCCATGAATAGTACATGACTGAATACTATAAGCGGACCCCCTAAAGAGTAGTATTCAGTTTGTACTGAAAGTGACCCAGAGATGGCTTTAGGTAATGTTGGACAGTTTGGACAGTGATGACTGTTAAATGTGAGATGAGAGGCACTGGGTGTCATGACTGAGGGATGGTTTTCAAACATCCCTCAGTCATCCCTCTCCAGAGATGTGGTCATCTCTGGAGAAGATTCACTGTGAGTTGACTATTTTTTTTTTTTTTTTTTATAGTGCTGCAGGAAATCAGGAATATAAAGTATAGAGCGATCCTGTAAAACCAAAAAGTACATTACTTTTGGATAGTAGGCTCAGTCTATTTGTATTTCTGTTTCCCTTTTTTCTCCCTATCTGCCACTGCACAGTACAAATCTGAACTTTGATTGCATTGATTCGTTGACAGCCAGTCATGATCCTGGTGAAGATCAGCTGACAATGAATGCTAGATAGTTGCTTGCATGCTTGACAAATCCACCCTTTAGAGAAGAACAATAAAGGCATTACCAAAAATAGGAAAGCCTGCCACTATAACACATTTTACTACAATGGTGTGTTAGGAAGATTACATACAACACTGACTGTATCATATGTTTTAAAGACATGGGAATTATTGCACTTGATCAGATGGTGTTTATTAGCCTAAAGTATGGTAGAAAGTTTCTTAAATGTTAATCTTAGATTAAATATTATAACATTATAGTTTTTACAGTATAGATTATTATGACAATCTCAATTGCTCTCTATTTCAAATAGTAGTGATCATAATACTCCATCATAAACATTGTTTCTCTGAAAATATCTTTATTACAGTTACAAGTCATTTAATAACCTCCCGAAATGTCATACTGTGAGGAAAAAAAAGGTTTGTCTACTCAAACAGCACATTTCCTTCCTTTTTTGGCTTGTATTATTTGATATCATGTTCATTGATTTTTTTAAAATGAATATAAAATGTATTTAGTCATTTCACATACTATAGTGAACTTCTTCAACTAATCACCTACAACTAATCAAAGCAGATCACCTGATTTTAAAAGTGTTTGACACATTTTAAGGGAATAATGCAATAATTTTGTTTTATATGTTGTATAAGATGGCTTTAAAAGCCCAGGTAGTAGTAAGGTTTCAAGGTGCAGAATGCTTTCATCTTGTAAATGACCATCTATATACCGTCCCCACCCAGCTCTCATCAGGCAACTGTTAAAGGTTTTTGGCCCATCCAACTATCCAACTCTGCCATAAGTTGAATTCATTTGTAGGTTTCAGTGAGCCTTATACAGTAATTGAGAATGATGAATGGGGGCTATAACCATTCCCCATGTTCCCTTGTCCACCTCATCACCTGCCATCTATGTAACTGTCCATCTATTGTCCCCATGGGAATCTATTCCATCATTGCTGGTAATGGCTTTCAGGTTGTCCAGATAATGGCTTAACTGAGATTGGGTTGTAACTTCCCAACATGTCAGGATGAGTGGCATGTCTTAAACATGCCACTCATGCATACATGCATTTGTATCATAGGTTATTTAATTAGTGAGCCCTTTGACATTGATTGTTGTGAATTCATGAAAAATGTGAAATGTAATTCATTAATTAAAAAAGAACAAACATATTTTCAAGAATTATGGGCCCTCCATGCAGAATGAAGACCAGAATGGAGAGACTGGATTCCACTTTGCTAATCGAAGAGTAATCTGTCGACAAAACACACACAGCCTCTGTGTTGGTTAAACTTGAGCTGAAAATCAATATTGCTACCACATAATGGAATAGGACAGATCATGAATAGACCATTAAGGCAATATAAACTGAGTGCTTTTTAACCTTTTCATTTTTTACAGAGGAAGCTTTCTCCTTTCTTATTTTGACCAAAATTGACGCATTTTCTCAGTCATGTCACACAACGTGCCCTATAGGCTAAAAGTGATAATACTATCCCTATAACCACACCGTTTTTTAAAAATTGGTGATATTTAGGTCTTGGTGAACATGAAACAAAAAGGGCTTAAAAAAAATTTAAAAAAATCTGCCAAGGCACCGTGAGACACTCCTTCCCCACTGCAGACTCATTAGATTAGATGAGGTATGCAGCCTTTAACTATGCTAAGTCCCAATTATAACATGTTGGTCATCTTGTTACAAAACCATTTGTGTGTCTGAAATACATGTCCTGCACCCTCTGCATTCAAGGACACTATATGCTGAAAGACAGCACTCAGAATCACCTAAATTGACATAAAACCTAATTAGTGTTTCCTGCATGTCCATGATTGAATTTCTTTAGGGGACCAGGCAGGGTCTACACTGTAAACTGTAGATCTCCCATCTGGCATGAAAATGGTACAATTTCCTCCTTATGGGCAATGTTGATAGAATGCACCTAAGTACGTATAACTGAGGAAATGGTCTAATCTGATTTGATTCTCTCTTCCATTTGACCAATATGCAGTCAATACCAGTTTTATGTACCCAAACTGCCCCCTAATATTGTGTTGACTATTCCCTTATGTAGACAGAACAGAGAGACAGTTTTGTTTCATTCTCCACTTAGACAGATAGTGGCATTCTGTTTCGCTAAAGGTTGTCACTCTGAATGCCACAAATGTTCGACGCAGGGAGGAGGACGGTTGTCAAATTATAAAATAAACAAATCTGTTGATGGCACCAAAATGGCACTTATTGATGTTGCATACTTGTAAGGTTATAAAGCTGCTTTAGAAGAAATGCAACTGCACTGACTGAATGTTCTAGAGCATATGCGTGTGTGCACATAGTTTTTCACATTTACAATACATGAAAGTGCACTCCCATGGTCTGTTAATTTGCTTAAAGAGCTGCAAAGAGCAGTGCAGTGGTGGCTGTAGAAAATTATATGTGGCGAAAGGTGAAATTTAGGGGTGGCAAGACAGAAACATTATTTTGGTGGGTAATAACTTAAAATCATCATAACATTCTGTTTATGGTAGTTAAAGTCAAGGCACTGGAAATTGTTCATTAGGAAACACAGTATGCAATAAATATTCAACATGCTCCACACTTCCATGTGGTGACTTGTTCTCTTATGCCAGGTCCTATCACTTCATAATTGCAGTCCTGATGCACAGAGGAGGGTCATTAAATAGGTATTCATTATGCACCTTCAAGTGGCAGTATAATTTACTACATGTCATGAAGATACAAGTGATTTGTTTTAAAATATAAGGCAAAGCAACTATGGCACTTTTACCATGCCACCATATCTATCCTTCGCTCCCACTGAAATAAAACCAGTTTAAAATACAATGAAACAAAATATAAAAGTTTTAGGACAATAATATGCACCAGACTGTCACAAGCCTTGCCAAATCCAAAAATCACTAGGAAATGATCCACTTAGAAGTATCAGGCAAATAATAATATCTCTACCAACATTGCAGCACCATCTTCTTCTCATAGCATCTTTATAAAAGCCAATACTGATGAGATGCTAAATGACAACTGGATGAATATTTATACTGTCAGTGTCTGAGATTATATTGAATATTCATTAAAGATTAGCATGCAAGATTGGCAACAACTATTGGGTGGGTTGCCATGACATTTAGTACAAACATTCATGTTCCCCAGACACCACAATATCTGGTTCAGAGGTAGTGACTTTGTTGATCCCCTGACTTTTCCTGTATCTCCATCAGCAGGTCAAAGCTTTCCCTTTAACATATATCATCTAGTCAATGGATTGATACACAGTTTTGTACACACATTAATGGTTCCCAGTGGATAAATCCTAATGACTTTGTTGATCCCCTGACTTTTCCTCTAGTACAACCAGCTTGGATCTGAGTGAAATATCTCAACAACCTTTGGATGGATTACTATGAAGTTTGCTTATCATCAGAACATTTTTGTGATGTGTTACCTTTTATACTAGCTGAAATAATAGTGCAAAGCCTGACAGCATGGCTGTAGACTCTGAGAACGAAATCGATACAATAAGGACTATCATTCAAAGATTTAGGAAGAAATAGAAATAATGAATACTGGTGAGACAAGATATTATTTTCGAGCAAGAATTGCCACACTATGTCACCAAAGGGTTGACAAATTGGACTTTGGGATGTCACATGAAAGGTATCAAATCAGTGTTTGCAGCACAGCCAGTGTCAAACTAATTTAGGATGTTTGGCATCTTTGAGTCTTTTATAATGCATTTAAAAATCTTCTGCTTTTTAAAAGGTAACTGCTGTTAGTAAAGGTGATGGGACAAATTTCTGCTATGGTTGACCAATCCTTGTGTCAGATGTAAATGCTTTATGTATCTGAATTATAATGATGAGAACTAGGATAAGAATGAACTCTCAAAGCAAATAATAGACTACATCTGCTTCCTTTCAGTAGCAGTGGTATTTGTGTGTGTATATGTGTGTGTTTTGGTGCAGAAGAAGAGAAACACAAACAGACATAAAGTGATAAAGAGAGGCTTAAACAGAGATAGGACAAATGTGACCCAAGAAAAAGGGTTTTGTACTGTAGGGGAATCGGTGTGAATAAAAAAAAGGTGGTTCAATAAGAAAGATGACAGAATCAGTATAGAGAAACATAAGCCAGATATAGTTTAACGGCACTGAGAACTTAAGAGGAATCCTGTTGTTTTCTTGATGACTTTGCTGGCACTGTTCAGTTATGAGCGTCTCTGTGCAGATTAGAAAATTGATTGAGTTGAAGGGAAGCGAGATACAAAAAAGACTACAGGGGTGTCCTCACATTTAAATCTCCTCGTCTGCTCAGCTGCAGCGTGAATGCCCCACTGAGTGGCCTATCATTTTCCTCTCCCTGTCTGTCCTGCCTATGTACAGATAGATGAGCTGTTATACAATACAGTGACCCTGTTGTGTAAAAACTTAAATGATGCATTGGTTATCAAAAGAACAGTGTGTATGTTGCAGATTCATGAAACTATACAATTTAGAATGACAGGGAGTATCATATTACAATGTTACATTTTGTGCCCTTTAAACATTTTTAATCATTGGTGCAGGGACCCCAAATTTAGCAAGTTTAGCAGCCGATGTGCATAATATACAATATATTTTTACAGTTGAAATTGTAAAGCTAAGACATTTGTGATGCTGTGTTCTCCTCCTCCAGAAGAGGGCAATGAGTCTATACACTGTTAATTCCTTCATGTTTGGTCAACAGAATGGTTAGATACTGCCAGGTTGCATTGTGTCTGTTCTGTTATGGCAGAGCACCTTCGATTTCAGTCAAACTAATAGCATACTAGTGCGTTTATATATGATCTGCATTTTAAGAGAAACATATTCTGTTTACAATTGTATATACGTTAAATATGTATCATTGACAAGAAACAATAATTTGATGGACATTCTTTAACCTAAGGATACTAAAATAACACACTGGATGTGGAGAAGCTTTCCCTGGTGTTTACTGAAATCCAGCCTTGCATCTAAACATAATTAGGCAGGATTAGAGGAAACCCTTTCTCATTATCTCTTTAGAGTAGCTTAGGTTCATAGGGGTTTTAATTGTGCTTGACTGGCAGGACCTAGTTGCCCCTTCACAAGTATTTGATCTTCAAAGCGTCCCCTCCATGTCACAGCACAAAGAGCCCTTCATGATCCCCACTCACCTCTCCATTTCCTGGGTGCTGTCTCTGCTAGGGGCCGGCTCTTTTCTGCTCACCCTTGTAGTGAGCTGTGTACATTTCACAGTAAGGTTACACTAGTACATTATTATGTGCAGCATGTTGACTATAGGCAACACCTGTGAGTGTGTAATATTAAAAGAGAACACATCTAGAGATAACACAGAAAGGAAACACAACCACTTTGTACAGTGTGCTTCATAGGACACACTCAGAGGTCAGTATTGGTTTAAAGGCATTGTACAAAACAGAAGCATTACTTACACCAAACAGCTTCAAAAAACACGCACACAGGAAAATTCGAATTGAAAAGGTGGCATCATCAGACCAAAAGGCCTCAGACAAAACAATCTCTGACAAAATGGTAACGGACAAACTGACCGAGATAAAACAGTATCAGGACACACGGCCTCAGGCAGTATCCGGTATCCATGCCTGACTGGCCAACTGAAATGTGTTAGAGCCAACAAGTCCTACAGATTAAATGCACTCCTGATAAAATAATTTATCTGTGCCTCCCAAAGCTGTTTTATAATGTGATGTGACAGTGCTGGCACCAAAAAAACCTGATAAAAAAAGGTCACGATTTTGGTTAAAATATTAATAGTACGATTGTTTAATCCTTTCAGAACTGTTCATTCATCCAACACCAACAGCTGCAATGTGATGACCAGCACTTCTCCCAGATCACTCCATATTCACTCTGAGGCCTTTACTACAAAACAATTTCAACTTAGGGCATACTCACACTACGCCCGGTTGCCTGGTTCAATTGCCAGAATCCAATTGAACCATGCCCTTCCCGCTTGAAGAGGTGGGCTTCAACATGGTTCATCATACCATGCCTAGGCACAGTACAGAGCGATCACACTAGTCAAACGAACTGGACTTTAGGGGTCAAACGTGCTCGGGCACGATACGATCGCCTAGTGTGAGTATGCCCTTAGTCTGACTTTCTTTGGGTGAGCTGGCTTCACTGAGTCATACATTGGCCGTCCAGATAACTACTATGAAGCTGGCTGTCAACTAGCTCAGTCAACTTTGGGTTTTCCTATCCAGCTCCGTGCATATTCAAGTGAAATAGGCAGGGTTGTTAATTACAAGTGGCATCATCATAACCATGAATTAAGTACTTCATGTGATAGATGAAATGTTGATACCGCGTACCTGCAAAAAACTTAAAGTACCACCAGACTGTTTCTGCTACTGAAGCAAAGAGCAGAAAAGTAGTTAATGACTATGAGGTCTACCCAAATGTTGTATTTATTATCATATTAGCCAATTAACATTATTGGTATTATTTTTTTAATGAAAGACAATCCTTTGTTTTTATTTTCATGTATCATCATCACACATCTGTGTCATGTTATTCTGAGCTGCAGTGATGGAATCAGGGTGTTAAATCATCCACACTGTCAGCTATCACTCTGGGGATAAAATAAACTTTGCACAATTAAAACCTAGCAAAAATCCTCATTATGTGTTCAGTGTTTTAAAACCAAAGTGGAAATGAAATACTGGAATAATAAGATGTTACTACTGTCCCATAAAAATAGATGTTGCTCCTTTTTACTTTTCACTTTATTGTTAACTCAGGACCTATGTTGATGCCGGGATCCTGTAGGAATAATAATATTATTTTTTTCCCAGTGATCAGATTGGTCAGAGGTCAGGGTGTTTACAGGTTGTGATTATTTCCTCTGAAGTTAACCCGTTCCAGAGCAAGTTAGCCGTTCAGCACAGGTTACCATTGTGATTTATCCCAGTTAAAAGTGAGACAGCTTCATGATAGTAAACAACTTGAGTTAAGCCCAACGATAGCTGGCTAACCTACAAGTCTCGCTTCGTAGTACAGACCCCTGCTAAGATGTTTATATAGCAAAGTGTTGTGCTGTAATATGCAGTGTAATGTACCCATCTCATAGGAAACATAGTGGTTATATGACTTGGCACAGTACACCACATTACATTTTTGGGAAAGCTGATATTTTGGATCAGAAAGCTATTGTTTTCAACCTTTATGAGTAGCCTATGATTTGGTAAGAAAAAGCAAAAAACAATCTTACCAGTCTTAAATGCCAGAAGAGAGACCTGGCTGGCAACCCAAACAAAATAATAAAAATTTAAAAAGGAGAACATACAAAGTCAAACTGTCACAGTCTTGTCAGGCAAACCCTTTTACCTACAGTTAAATATCTTAATAACTTTTTTATGGTTTGCCAATAAATTTGGTGCTGACATTAATGGTCCCCGGAGGACAATTCCCAATGAATTCTTGAATTATTGCTTCATATCAGAAAAGGTTATATACAGTAGGGTTTTATGGGGTTGCTTGTTTTTTCACCCAAAAGATGAAAAAAAAAACCCAAAAAAACAACCATTGTCATGCCTAATTACTTGCTTTTTGCGCATTATTTTTAGTCAGCATTCATCTTTGTTCTGAAGAAAATAATTGGAAACGTATGTTGCTGCTAGTGCAACACAGACACTAGGGAATAGCGACACCAAACTGCAGGCAGTTTTATTCTGTTACTGTTTTGTCAGACCCCGCCTAGCCTGGTGTCCAATGTCCAGTTGTTCAGCTCATCAGTGTTGATGGTATTTTTCCTTTGACCTGAGAATTATGCTCTTTTGTATGTTGATACTGAGTTCTGAGAATGGTCTAAAATGTACCCCGTGCACTTGTGTTGCGCTGTACTTTGTGCGCGCTATTAATTGTTCTCCGATGAAATTATGTAGTTTTTTTCACTCATCTCTGCCATTGAATTTGTCACTACCTCCTATCCAACTATTTTAGCATCTTGCACATTTTGTAAATCTTAATTTCTTCCTTTTGTGGGCATTCTCTGTGACTTGATACAAGCCTCAGTGACAGCTTGTAAAATTGTAGCGCCACACCCCATGGGTGCTCGTAATGCTGTGGCAGCTCTACTTTTTCTTTGCGGGCAGTATTGCAGATAGCAAGCAGAGCACCATATTTATACACACAACATGACAGTAGAGAACAAAATTCATTTACTGCACCCAATTACTCAGAGCACTCCAAGCCATTTTGTCCACTCAACTTTAATTTATTTTTGATAGTCAGTACCCAGGCTTACAATGCCCTTCATGAATCAAAATTTTTTCGGTGTAGTTTTTAGTTGGAATGAAAACCTGGATAACCATGGCACAATATGGCACATGATTGCCTGGCTCCACTCTAACCAATTATAAAAAAAATTATTTAAAAAATAATAATTTCCATAACCTTCCTACCATTTTTATGTTTGGGCAACTTGACGTACACTTGCCCCAAGACTTCAATTCAGATTCCTGCATAGTGGTGTAAATTGATTTGGTATTTAAACACAGAAATCCTACTGTGGAGGTCAAATTATTATTTCAGTGTTTTTCCTTTTTTCTACTGCATTGCATTGTATAACATCCTGTAACACACTGTAGTTATAACCTTGGGTGGTGAAATCTACTGCATTTCACTCTGCTCTCTCCTTTATCACCATCTATTGCCATGGCTGCTACAAGGATGGTGCTGAACTGAATAAATCATTTTACATATGCATCCTCAGTGAACTGTACAGTGTTGACATACACAATACAAAACATGCCTGGGATATTACACAGCTCTCTCATGTGGAGCACCAATACAATTGCCTGAGGTGGAGATAGAATCCTCCTCTCTTTGAGCATTGAACAATTTACTTGGAAAGGTTCGTTCTCTAAAATTCATGATTTGAGAGTAGGATCATACATAATGTTTTAGTATTTTTTGACAAAAAAACATTTTGTATTCTTATAGCATAGGTGGAAGTAGAATGTTGGGTATACAGTAGGTGGAAGTAGAATGTTGTGTATACAGTATAAACATGTTACTGTGCAAGCAGTTCATACATTTGATTAAAACTGGTACAGAACAAGGAATGTCATCAAGGAAATTCTAGAGTACACACATATAAAAAGTAGTGCCTAGGGTTTGCTAGCATTGGTATGACAAGGCTGTATGTCACCTCTGACAAGTATCTTTTCGATGTGAACTGTGATGTGTAGGAATAAGAAAATATTACATTCTCCAAATGAGTTTTAATGTATGGTTCTAACGGACTTGTGTCTTTGGATGATTTTTGTTATTTTGTTAGTATTTGCAATGAGCACACATTTTGTTTAAATATTTGCACTGCTTGCAGCGTTGGCTTCTTTAATACTGACTGTCCCATCTATCTTCACACCTGGATGAATGGTCTATTCACTGGATGATCCAGCAGATCTCAGGCAGCAATCCCTGGGCCAAGTGACACCCTCGCTACTTGAAGGGAATCCAGGACATCTTATACGGAAACACTTTAAGCCAGTGGAGAAAAAATGGGGTTCCAAAAGGAGTAGCAGAGGAGGAGTAAAAACATCGAAGAGATAGTAAGCTTCTTCTGCGGGCTATTACTCTGCCAAATACCATGTTTAGGAACAAAATTTATGATGAAAAGGATGAGGAAGGAACAGGGAGAAAAGGGAATTGATTTTACACATCAAAGTCTGTTTACAGGTCTTGGGGAATACTTTAGCAAATGTGAAAAAGTTGTATAAAGTTGTGTTACGGCCCTGCATGTGTGTGTATGCGTTTTGTCTCCGTTTTTGGTTTCCCTCTCCTGCTCAGTTACTCTATGGCTCCAGCTCCTCCCACTTCTCTGGGTTCAGTGGCAGTTCCTGATTGTGGCGGTTCCTGATTGGTGTGGCTCTGTCCAGTTCAGGAGCTCCAATCCCAAGTCAGCAATCAGTGACTGAATTTTTAAATGGTCTGCTAGCCTGTCATTCGGGGCGGCTGGATCCCAGGGGTGAGTTCACCTCACTTGATTTTGCTGGTTTCGAAACGCTGTCTTATTGGTTGTGGTTTGTGTCGGGGTACTGGGCCAGGGTTAGTTCGTTTGCTACTGATATAAAAATATAAAAATTACTGTTGCAATATTTTTTCTCTCTGACCCACTTCCTGTCTATATCTTGCCCTTTTCTGAATTAGACAAGACTATGCTGAAGCCACTGATACCCGTAATGACCAGTGCTTGCTCTGAGTCTGAATTAATGACTCACACATTTTGCAGTCCAATTTGTTTCACCAGCAAGTGATTTTCAATGCTGCAAAGTTCCTTAGTTTTCTTGTTTTGTGGTTGAAAAGAATGGTTTGTCAATTCATAAAGCTGTCAACAACAAATGGGCCGAATTCACAGTTAGAAACACAGACTGATGGAAACGGCAGATCATGCTGCACACATGCCTCTGTCTATCTCTTTGACTCAGTCACACCTTTGTAATTTTAATCATTGAATTTTAATGGTCTACACACTGGCAACATAACAGAACATTATTGAAAGCTACAACTGAATAGTCAGTGGTGTGTCTCTTTTGGGGACTTAAACAGGTTTGACATTACCACTAGGGGTGGGTATTGGCATGAACCTCACGATACGATACGTATCCCGATACTTGGGTCACGATACGATACATATCACGATATTGCGATTTAAAGAGTTTATGTATTTCAGATTATATTGATTAGAGGACAAATTGAGTCAAAACCATTTCATTCATAACAGCTATTTTTTATTTCAATGAATGAAACATTAACAATATTTGTTTTATTTCTTATTTCTTACAGCTGAAACACTGAGCTGAAAACTGAAATAAAGTGCACAGTAGTTTTTCACAGTATGAAATCTGAACTGAAGTTCAAATGAAAATAAAATACCTATGTGCATGCAGTAAAAAAGTATAAGAAAATAAAGTGCAGAATAGCCCTTTTGTTCCTCTAATCAAAATAAATAATAAAGTAAAAAAACATAAACATTCTGAAATGGATAGACCTAAAACTTGTACTTCACTTTGTTTAACCGCTTTCTTCACCTCTTCATACATCGCGGGTACAGCTGTGTCCACCATGTACCCTCGTTGTGGTATCTTGTAACGTGGCTCTAAAGTGTGCAGCATCCACCTGAATCCAGCATTATCAACGACGCTATAAGGGCGTAAATCCTTACAGATAAAGTGCACAATCGCCTCTGTTATGCGCTGTGCGCGAGGTGAGGTGGAGGGCAAAAAGTTGTGCAGCGTCGTCTGGCTCGGTTGAGGTTTTGGCGGCTGCTTCAACACCTCAGCGTGGTGTCTCAAGAGATGAACTCGCAAGTTTGTTGTGTTTCCACAATATTTCACCCGCGCGAAACAAATTCTACAGACAGCGTTGTCTTTGTCGAGCTCCCTTTTTTCTTTGTTTTTCATTTGGTAGCCGAAGTGCTTCCACACGTCGGCTTTAAATTGCGTTGGTGTTATCAAGTTATTAGCCATTTTGATCGTAAATAAGCAGCTTCCTCTAGCACAGAAATGCATGCACCACACAGCAGAGTGGCTCTTAGGCGCCATCTACCGGACTGGAGGCAAAGAAACCCTACTGTATTCACAGCGCGTCCTAACACCAATCAATCATTATTCTAACAAAGTATCGATATTTGGAGTTGAACAAATCGATATTTTATCGGCCAGCAAAGTATCGCGATATATTGCCGTATCGATTTTTTTACCCACCCCTAATTACCACACTAGGTGCCAATTTGGAAAAGTGTGCCAATTTGCATACCAGGCTAGACAGAGCACTGTACCCATGTTTAAAAACTAGTTCCAGTGCCAGTGTTTCCTTTGGACAACAGACAACAGTGATTGACATTTTTCTCACAGTGACAGTTTGCATTTGATGTTTGTTTTAATTGTCAAATTAAACATTATTGGTTACAACTTTGAAGAGAAAATGTCTACCTTCTTAGCAGTGACAGGTAAAATTACTTAATGTTTGTGTATTTATCATAAGAACACACAGTATCAATTGTTTAGTCTTTAGCTATTGCTGTCACTTCAGATTTACTGTAAAATATATGTCTGAGTTAGCCATGAAAAATCATTTTTATTCTTATACGGTTACGGTTCAGCCATCTCAGGAACTCAATGTTTGCCCATCATCCATCAAAACACTTTTAATGATAGTTATCAATTTGGATTATATATTTTTGTGAAGGAACCAGCTGACCACAGAGCCTACAGTTTATCTGTGTTACTATTTGCTTATCCAGTACCTAATCAAAACAGGATGTACTTCCCTTGCGGCCTTTACAATTGAAAAACAACCCTAGAGAAGCTGGGCGCTTGGAGCCACAATAATGTATCACCAAATGTTTGTAAGCCAATACTTGCATTAATTCTCACAGCAGCATTAACATCTCCCTTGCTGACTTAAGCAGAAATGCACTGTAAGTCCCTGGTCTGATGAAATCTGAGTGACTCTATGTATCTTTTTCCACTCGTTCACTACGATGGGCTATGTGTGCATTTACATATTAAGCGTTTGTGATTATGTGAGTAATGTGAACTTTAGTGTTAGCACCCCAGAGAGAACTCCTGACAATAACATAAAGCAAAGAATGGATAGGGGTAGCTGGAGGTGGAGCTGGTCTTGGCCTAGTTTACAATAAGTGAAATGACAATACTTCAGCTCTACCTTGGGGGTTGGGGTTGCAAACATGTAGAGGGTGTTATGCAAAGGCAATAGAGCATAGCCCTGTATTACAGGTTGGATTAGATAAGTGCAGCGCTTCAGTTGACTGGCAGATTCAATTTGCTCAGCTGTATTGCCGACGAGGCCTGTCTCAAGAATAAGGGTGTGGAGCAGGTGAGAAGTGACTATATTTGGCACAACATCGAGGTAATACGTATTATGCACTACAGCTGGTAAAGCAAGGTTGAGGACCACAAAACCATAGTGGTAAAAACTCAACTCCATCTCAGTTGCATAAAAATAAACATACATAATTATATTGTTTCTTGGAACAATAATAGAGATTATTGGCCTAATGCTTTTAAGACATTATGTGTTCTGCTCATTAGTCACTGGCATGTTGCCAGTTTTTGATTCCAGTAAACAAACTGGCATGTGCAATACTGGATTAAAATTATTGCTGAGGAGGGAAATCTTAATTTTGAAATAACAAATGTGTGGTCTGCCTCTGGACGCTGTCACCGAATTGTGTATGCTTGGTGAATTTGCAGTCCCTGAGTAAAATAAGTTGGAACAGCTGCTGTGTTTATAGTACATACACACTTGTGTATGCCTACCCTAAAAGATGAAGAGGTAATCAAATGATTACACAGTCTGTCTCACCCCCCTGAGTGTTATGGGGAGAAGACTTGAGGGTGTCCTTCCAGAAGACTGTCGGGAAAGGGAAACATTTGCTCTCTGGCCAATACCTGTTAGCTGACAGAAGATTATGAGGCAACACAGCAAAACAACACAATGAGGGCCAGATTTACTAAGGCTTTTGTTCCTGTTTTTCCAGGTACAGATGTGACACATTCTGCCCTGAACACATGCAGTGTATTGTTTTTAAACAGACGCACCAGTCTACATCATCATAACTCATTTGCGAGTCTGGTGATCTCATAGAAATCCTACCACTGAACTGTGTCTATGAGATCTTCTTTATGAGCAGTGTGCTTCTGGTCAATAAACAGTCAAAGGTGCAGTCCAGAAGTGTATGTCTTTGTATATCAGGCATAACATATATGCAGATTGCAATGTGATCATCTCATGAGTGTATTCAGCTTGTAGGTCAGAAATCATATTCCAGGAACAAAATATTGTAATGTAGACAGTCTAAAATACATGACATATGCTATATAACATTGTCCTTAAACCCTTGCTTTATTACACTGCACAGCAAGAAATTGTCTGTAAAATTCATTGCTCAAACAATAAATGATCATGACAGTTCAATTCAGAGCTGTGTTAGCTCTATTAACTACAGCATCTGCAGCACACACTAGTTACCATGGATGCTCTGTGTGATGTAAAAAATTACCTATTTTAGAGTAGTACAGTAGGAATGTAAACACATCCATACAGTGTGCAGTATTTTCTTCAGGTCTCAGGTGGTGTCCAGTCATTTAAAAGATTTCAGAAAAAAACTGGTAAGCAAACAGATCATTTCAGATAGATACAGGGTAAAAGGTCGGTTGGAGCTCAGGGCATGCCCTGTGGCAAAGACTGAATTATTGTCTCATCCTGAATTGAGATATCTGAACTTTGACAGACTTGTGTATGGGAGATGAGCACAGGAGAGTGGGGTGAAAGGAAACAGCAGGAGAGGTCTCAACCAAAACTGTCAAGTGCTGGGACCCTAAAAATCCAACTGATGGCAAATAATGACATGGAAAGTGGGCATACACTAATTAAAACAATTTGTCAGGAGTGAGAAATATTTAAATACGTACAGTATTTTCATAAACCATGATGTAGGCAGCAAAAGTAACACGTCTGGAATTAAGTATTACTGATGTAACAGAGAAAGGTACCTTTCAAAGTCATTTATAATTACCTTTCAATCATTCAATTAAACAGCGATGTTTGCGATTCAGAGAGACACAGCTAAAGGCTAATTATTAGCCATGCAAGGTAATGTGGACCAGAGGATAACAAAAGTCAAGACAAGAGCATACAGAATCCCAATAGACATGCATTATACAGCCATCTGTATATGTACATCAATCTACTGGAATGACATACAGGACGTCTGCGAAGGAGACATTTAATGCCTTGTCAAAACATTACCCCTGTGACTGTTCTCCCTAACTTTGACAGACTACCTTGTCAAGGCATGGAGCGTTTTATATCTCCCATCTGCCTCGTCCTGCTGACAGGCGGCTGAGTCAGACGGTCTGGCCTAAGAATGGATGCATAGTGCCCAAACTCAAACACACACTCACTGACCCATTTACCTTTTATTTGTTCACTTACACACTGTACAGCACTCATGATCAATCACTTTTGTGTGTTACAATCTGTCTACTTCCAAATTCTGACAAGTAATTATGATTATAGGGCTAGTCACAGTTTTCAACAACTCAAAAAATGTGTGAGGCATGGCAGATTAGTCTAATTTTAGTCTAGTCTGATTTTATTTTTGTTATCTAACAAAACAAAAACTTCCAGATCTTTTCTCCAAGCAAAAAATGTAAGCACGACTAATAACATTTTTAAATTAGTAGTTAGGGCCATTGTAGGTTAAAAAAATAAATAAATACATACATAAATATGAAGACAGGGAGGGTGGTAGTATTCAGAGAAAAAACTCAGAGATTAATGTTCTAAATTTGTAGGGGGGAAATAAATTCTCTGAGATTAAAGTGGTAATTTTACAAGAAAAAAGCTCACAAATTTAACAGGAAAAAAATCAAGTATTTATATTAAAATTTGTGAGGAAAAAAACAAAAATTCTCTGAGATGAATTTATGAGAAAAACAAACCTGGAAAACCAGTGGGGTTCTTTTTTTTTGTTTTCTTAAGGGCCCACATCGCTCCACTTCTCAAGGTGGGATCAACCTCACAACATCACAGACACCACCAGTAGACAGGGAATGCCACACGAACATGTTAGTGAGGGGGTGCAACATTATGGAACATGGCTGATGCTAATCCCATTGCAAACTGTAATTTTATTAGGTCATCCACTGCAGGCAAAATACACGGCAAGCGACGGTGTCTGTGGTCCGAGTGAGCACCAATGTATTTCAGTGTTGTTTTCTAGCTAAAATGCTGTTACAACTAATTTCTGACAAAACACAAATGTGTTTAATCATCTTGATAATTCGTCCATTTGTAGCTTGAAAAAGAGATTGATTAGTGTGAAGGTATTTCTCCAAAGTCATATTGTACTGGTAGGCGAAATGTGGTCTACACAAAGACGTAATTCAATGCATTTCATGTTTCATATAAAATGTCATAAATATGGACTTTACAGTAGGGGTAGAGCAAAGATCTAAATGTAGTATTTGAAAAAGCACTAATGCTGGGTTTTTACAAATATTTATAGTATTTTAATAGTTTTGTACAGATATTTTCAAAATTTTCCGGAAACAACAAAAAAACATGTCAAATAATAATGTGCAGGTCAGTAGTGTAGCGAAGTTACGTGTCTGTCTCCCTTCCTCTGCTCTGCTCTGATGTGTACCTCTGTGTCACAAAGCTTTGTTTCTGTGTCTGGAAGAACTGAGCTTTGGCTGAGTGGTCAGCACAGTCATCTGTAGTCTGGGAAGCAAGGGTTTGAAACCTGGTGTGGGAACCATCCTTTACTGGACTGTATTTCACTTGGATTTTCAACTGGAATTCTTCTTCCAGTATATGATAGTAGAGTAACTGGGTTTCATGGTAATTTTTTCCTGTAAATCCCAACAAAAAGTAGAAAACACAAAAGAATAGACATTCAATAAAGTATTGCTGTATTTTGTCTGTAACATTTCTATTACAAAACTGACAGATTTGTAGCAACCTGGCTTGAAAACAAGTTGTTTACCGTTTCTGCTTCAGCTCCCAGACCGTAGTCGGAAAGCTCAGGGAAGATTTGTTTACTTCCAGGGCCGAAGTTGATGCTGCTCACTTCGGGGTTAACCCTGATGGTACAGTCAGATCTATAATAGCACAAGTAAACTCAAGCTAGCTACAGTAACATTCTATCTTCACACAAATGTTTGAAATACTTTAATAACGTTAACTTAATTAATGGTCAATTAACTGGCTTTAATTGACAGTTACCTTATTTACATAACTGTTGAATAAAATGGCTGCAAAATGAAGCAGACATCAAACGAGACTCTATTCAAATTTCTGCCAGTTTAATATATTCTTGTTTAGTGGCCAAGATAACACCAAAGAAAACGGGAAATAGCACATTTGCGTGAGGGTTCATAAACCATTATTCATTTCAGCTAAGGTTAAATTCACTCATATGAATAAAATCTTGAGTTTTACTGCTGGTTCCCACTGCTCATTTCCTCCCAATGGAAAATTGTTCTGCCCAGAGAGGACTGTGGATACTGTTAGCTAGCTAATTTTGCACATGTTATAGAGTTCGCTTCACCAATTCTAGCAACGTGACCAAATAAAACAGACCTAATGAAACATTATCTGAAATGTCAACAGTTACTGAACAATGCCAAATTTCATCAGATAAATGTAAGTTGCCTCGTTTGCTGAACTCCACATGGACTGCTCTCACTGAAGCTGTGAATCCCAAAGTAAAGCTCAGGAATAAAGTCAGCCAGAAGTTTGACTAAATTAAAGTGTAATTTTCAAAACAGAAACATTAGCCTAATCATCAGTATAATACTGATGGACTGGACCTGTAAAGGGATGATAGCATGCATTTCAACTGTTTAAAAGAAAATACTGTAAAATACTATTAAATTGCAGTTATTCATTGTTATTGGTTAACTGATTGTATTACTGTTAATACATGTTAACTATTAATTAACATGCAAAGAGTTGAATATTTTACAATTATTATGAAATACAGTAAGACAGCGTTCTAAATCCACCATAAATTTACAGTAATTTGACAGACAAATTAACAGTGTATCACCGTTCACATGGGGTTTGTATTTTAGTCATTGGGTGTAGAATTTTAAGGGAGAAATGGAAATTTATGTGTACAGTATGTCTTTGGAATTGAGAGTTCCACAGGAAACTAAACACTATCTTTGTGTTTCCAGAAATCTCTAAAATCCGGAAATATTGCACCTACATACACTCAACCCTGAGCTTACATTTAATCTTGTGAATGAAGTAGTCAACAGAAACAACTTATGTTTCTGCCTCAATCACTGATCCATGAATAGAAAGCTGCTTTTGGTCCATGCAGTACAAAGGAAGTTTAATTTCACTCATGTTACATACAAATGCGTTGCTTTTATATGTTTAGATTTTCATTATCTGAAGGAATTCTTCTAGGATCGCAGAATAGACCACAAACCATGTTATGGTGACTTTTTTTTAGCCATTAGACCAACTATTGACATCCTTTCTTTATATATATATATATATATATGAAAAAGTTTAAAGGTGAGATTATGCAAAATCTGTCAATTCCATTTATTTGTATTTTTATAGCTGAAAAGTATGGGCTGAAATATGTGTCACCAGAAACTGAATTGGAATTGCTTAATTTGAATTTGTATTGTTCAATTTGAATCATTGCATTGAAAAACTGAATCTGAATTGTATAATTTGAAATTGAATTTATTAGTTTGGAACTGAACATTCAGTTCTCACAATTCAAATTCAGTTCTCACAATTCAAATTCAGTTCTCAAAATTCAAATTCAGTTCTCAAAATTCAAATTCAGTTCTCAAAATTCAATTTCAATTTTCTGTGACAAACATCCGGGTAGTTGAGGCAGAGCAATCGAGCGCAGATACACAGGAGGCCTCTTCGGCCAATCAGCACCTACATAACATAGTGGTCATTTGTTGCCACCTGCCATGAAACGGAGCAAGAACTGCTAGAATAGAATAGAATAAATACAACCTAACAACAAATAGCCTAAATAATTTAGATAATTCATAACTGATATTTCCGCCACTTTCCCACAACTGAGATAGATAATCACCGGGATATTCAAAGTAAACACACCTTGTTTGAGATGGAGACTGAGCCGCTGCTGCTGCAGTCGTTATGAAGTAAGTCAAACTTTTTTGTTGTTGACCTTATCCACCAAACGTCTCCAACCAAACACTGTTTAAATTTGTTGACCTGCCAGCAATGTTGCTGCTAACAATGCTATTTTGTTTGCAGGTAAAGTTGCTAGCTGTTGTAGCTAAACAGCTGTTGTAACGTTAGCATAACGTTACTTGTTTGATATTATCAGCTGTTTTGCACGTCATTTTAATATTTGTCCATCTAAGTCTGTGTGAAATGCTTACAATTATGCTAGAAGTGAGTTAACTGGACCCTGCTCAGTCATATAAGTAAGGCTTAGGGGTGTTTTGATATGAATTATGATGTATTAAACTGTATTGGGTCTGTGTTCACAAATGTATGTTACCAGCAGTGTTTGTGCATGCAGACAGACTGCAAAGTAAAGAAATATTCTAAATAATATAATTAATGTCATGTATCCCTATAATTAGTGAGTAAAAACTAAAGCTACAACTAATAAACTGTTCTGTGGATGTACTAATTAGGGCCTTAGTCCAGCAGGACACCTTGCACCCCGGACACTCCCTGTTCCCCATCCTTCCCTCAGGCAATAACTATGTGCAATAACGGCTGTGTTTTTATCTGTTTTTAGTAATTTATTACTGAGTAATCTATCTATCTATTTATCTATGTGGAAGGAGTGTCGCTCACCTCAGGAGGAGTGAAGGAGTTTCAACATTGATTCAGTTTTGTATTTAAACACTGTATTTTAATTAGAAGAGATGGTTAATCTTAGTATAGTTCCCACATGAAACATGTAGTAGCTCATACTACTACCGGAGGTGCGCGGGGGGAGGGGTTACTTCACGCGACCTGTGGGACCTCACTTTCTTTGCGTCGAAGCTTCAACTTGCTGGACGAGAGAAGAGACTTTCCGCGTGCACCCTAAACACACTGTAAAGGACATCAACACACCTTTCACCAAATCCAAAAGAGCCCGCTACCAACGCAGCTCTAAGATGAGAGGAAAATACGGTTTCTTACAGTAAGAGGTTTTCATCTGGGCAGAGTTATTAGGTGTATAATACTAGTTTAGTATTATTTTGTATTGCTGCTTAAGCTTGTGTTTGGGCCCGTGTGCCCAAATTTGCTGTTGCTATGCTGAACTTTTTCTGTTAGCCCACCAGGGCTTGTGTTAATGTGTTTGTAGAGGAATTAAGTTGCCCTGTCGAATGAAGAGACCAGATAAAGCAGCCATAGACCCCGCTGTGACTCGCGAATATCTGTGGACAGACCAGCCACTGCATTTCCTTTACAAATCACGTCTCTACCTTTGTTGGCAATTTAGCTGCTTGTGGGTTAATGGCATCTTGGGCGAGAGGAATAACAGCTTTGTCAGCCCGTATAAGGTGACACGTGTACTGTTGCGGTCTGAGCTATACTACTTGCTAAATCTTTCTCTATGTGTGAGCTCAGTCCACGTGTTCGTTTTGATGAAAAAATAGGAGAAGAATATTCGGTCTCAACACGCTATTTATTTAACAGTAAATGTATAAAGCATATACAGAATTCCGGGTCAATTTACTCTCCCTGACGTCAACAGCATCTCTGTCAGCGTTCGTAAATTTCTGACTCCTATCTCTTTCCCTTGACCTTCTTAAATAGGAAAACAGAATGCAAATTGAATGTGAGTTGCGCCATCTCCCGCTGGGCTGTAGGTCTGGCTTCATCCTTCATCTTCTGACTCCAGGATCTGTGACCTCCCTGTGAAAATCCCTTACAGGTGGTAAGGTGTGATTCCCGTGTTGACCCCTACAGAATCTCCAGAAATTCTGCGGGGGGTCTTTCAAGGGTTTGTTCCCATTGTCCAACAAAAGGTTAAAAGTTACCCATACAAACAATCCATATGTTTTCTGACCCTGTTGTTACCAGCTGATCAACAGATGGAGGCTCAGGACTATGTTAATACAGTCACCCCCTTCCAATCACACCTCCGTGTGACACTGGTTCCCATGCTTTTCATGTATTCCTATCCTTATGACACACATCATGTTTTCACTGTTATACATTGTACCACATTTAGCCATTTAAACAAACAATACAGTACTAAATCACATTATCTGATATTTTAGCATTTGACAAGTTATAGCATATATCTACAGTACACAGCCTCCACGCTGTTTGCATGTTTATCTGTGTACAAAGCTCGCCATTCTCTCTCTCTCCTGATCCACAAGTATTCAGATAAGCATGTCCTGATTGGCCGGCTACATTTATGCAATTCAGTGGGTCAATACATGTGTCTAATTGGAGAATAGTATTACCAAGTTCAGTGGAAGGTGGAACCAGTGTGAGATAGAACTATTTCAAAGAAAATACATTATGCTACTCTCATATATGTTTGATGCTGTATTTAATGAATGGAGGACTTATTTGAATTGATTTCCACTTTGCATTTTTTCATCTTAGCATTTACAGATTTTTGTCCTTGATAAAGGAAAGAAAACATTCAGAAAAGATTGCATGCCTGGTTCCCAGAGTTCTGCCTCCTTCCGTTTTTTCTCTTTTGTAGCATCAAATCCTGGACTTACACTTGGGATACACCTGTGATGATTATTAGGGCCCGAGCGGCGACTGCAAGTCGCCTGGCGAAAGCCCTATTGAAATTGTAATGTTTATTAGGGCCCGAGCGGCGACTGCAAGTCGCCTGGCGAAAGCCCTATTGAAATTGTAATGTTTATTATTATTATTAGGGCCCGAGCGGCGACTGCAAGTCGCCTGGCGAAAGCCCTATTGAAATTGTAATGTTTATTATTATTATTATTATTATTAGGGCCCGAGCGGCGACTGCAAGTCGCCTGGCGAAAGCCCTATTGAAATTGTAATGTTTATTGTTATTATTATTATTATTATTATTCTTCCGACATTTCGTGCCCCAATTTCGCCCCTTTCCCAAATGCGAAAATGCTTATACTTTTGCACGGACGTCCGGCCTCATCCGAAATTCGATATTTTTGGGTGGTCGCACATGGTCGACGCTGAATGGCGGAATAGCGCCCCCTACAAAGTCCAAAAATGCCCATAGGGAATTTTGCTAACTTTGTCCTATGCTCACAAAATTCGGTACACATATGTATTATACCCACATATGCAAAAAAGCCTCTTGACCTCATGACCTCAACCCAACAGGAAGTCGGCCATTTTGGTTTTGATTTTTCCTGCCTAAAATTAACTCCTCCCACAGCGTTCGCCCGATCAAGTTCAAATTAGGTACGCAACATCTCCAGACCTAGCTGAGCTTAAGTTGTGCTCTGCGCATCCGTAGGTCAAAGGGCGTGTCTGCCAGGGCTCAACTAACTTTGGCGTGCTCGCCATGTACATACGAGTGGCTCTCACGCCCACATACTTCATCCAATCAGCTTCAAACTTGCTGGACATGATGATGTCTCCGCCCTGAACGTCCCGATATATTAACTTCCCACGTAACTCATAGCGCCCCCCGGTGGTAACAGGAAGTTAACTAAGATTCATTAAAATTACATACTTTGCCCCATCAACTTCATTCAGAACCAGTTGGTGAAGCTACATTATGAAGACTGTGAAGCTACGAGTAATGGCGTCCGTGTGGCGACGCGGCGACCATCAATTCCTCGCCATGAAAATACGTTTGGCTTTTTGATGGCTTTATTGAACTCGTATCATCATGAAAATTGGTACACAGGTCCAGGGTGCCGACCTCAACGTCTCCATTCGCTCATAGGCGATCTCACTCGTGTCGCCCCCTAGTGGAAACAGGAAGTGCCATATTTTACATCATCATTGTGCGATTTCCACAAAACTTCACATGTGTAATCACTGTCCCACCCTGAACGCAACCGCTTGTGTTTTGTTACACTCTACTGCCCGTTGGTGGATGAACCATCAACCTTTCATAACTCCTTCATGCTTTGTCCAATTCACTCCAAACTTCACATGACTGATGAGTGGCCGCCCTGAACACACCAGACCACACCAGACCATATGTGTAACTACCTGTGACTGCCCCCTACTGGATGAACGAAACATTGCATTTTTGGCCTCCTTCCAGGTTTTTTCTCACTTTCTGCTTCACGCCACAGCCCCGCCATGCCTCAGGCCCCGCGGTGGCATGGGTGAGCGAGGGCCCGCCATCGCCGCTTGCGGCTTTAATTAAGTAATAAAACCTGGACTCTCGTGGTTTGAACAAAAACATGCATGGTTCTTGACTCTGTGTTAATTTATTATAGTCCTGCTCTTTCTAAAATAAACTGTAGTTCAACCTCTTTTCAGGTGGCTCTGTGAATTTGTTATTTATTATTGAAACCAAAGGAAACTAGGTTTGTACTTACAAAAAAGAAAGAAGGTGAAAATGGTGATAATTAAGTTCATCTGAAAATCACAGTACCACCAGGTTCCCAATGACCACTAGAAATTAAACTATATCAGTATTGCTGCTGCACCAACAGAATTGTACATTTAGTGAGAAATTGGGAAAATAGCATGCATCAATTCCTTAATGGAATTATAGCACACTGCCTATATAATTTCTACAGTACGTTTAAAAAGAATGTGATTTGGTGTCCTGAATATATGGTAAGTAGGAGATAATGCTACAGGCACATGGGGAGGCTGAAGGACAGGAGCTCTCAGGACTGTCAACCTCAGAGCACCGCCAGGCCCACTGGGATGAAGAGCTAATGCTATCTCTCTCCTCGCTGTCCTCTGCCACTGATCCTCTCCTCATCCCACCCCACACTTTACTCACCTTCCTTATTTCCTTCCCTCCATGTCTGTTACTCCTCATTCACTCCTATCTCTTTCACCAACCTTAAGTCCCCCCCCCCTCCTTCCATAAGCCTTTTTCTTTCAGCCTCTTATCCTCCTCCTTCTGTATCTCTCCTGTCTCCAACCACCAGCTTTGTATTGTAGCTGCCAGGAAATGAGAAAGGCACTCAATTACTGTGCTCATTGAATCATTAATGTCAAGGTTGTGGTGTGTTCTGTTGGCCAACAGGCAACAGCAAACAGACAGTGTGCCTTGTAGCAAATCTTCTGCTGTACGCCCCAACAAGACAGACATGGTTTGATATGGGTCTCACTGATAACAAAGCTTTGGATGGAAATCATGGTGGACACAGTGATAAGAGCAGTATTAATGATGGACCTGGCTAGCCCTGTATACACAATGATAGCATGATTTGGGCCCTAACAGCAGCAACAGGAACATATCAGATGAGAGAACAGCCAGGCAAAGAGACTCATTATGATGTAACCTTGTAAACCTTGTCCCATGAACATGGCAGGGTTTTTATACTACTTGAACACAGATGGAGGATATCCACTGATCACCTGAGATGATGTGGATACAAAGAGCTGGTGCTTTGTTTCAACACTTTGCCAAAGTATTTACAGGGCACAAGATAAAATCCTTAAAATTCAATATAGTTCCCCTGCATTTATTTTAAGCGACAAAACTTTTAATTGTTCTTCGAGGAGTTCCATGAATGAAATGGCCATAGGTGGTAGTTGTGTGGCTTTTGGGGGTAAACTGATCAGGGTTTAAACCATTTCTAATGCAATTTTCTTGTGTGCATGATCGTTTGAGACTTTTTCTCTTCATGCATCAAATCATGTTGATTTTTTTGCAGCTGTTAAGCCTGTAAATCAGACACAACTTCAGACCTATTTACAGTGGTAAAAAAGTTCATATAGTCAAGTATTGTACTGAGTGGGTGTTTTTGTGTCACTGTACAAGATACAAGACTATTAAAATGATTTCTCAATAACACTGCTTTTGGTCAAAAACTAAACAAGGTACAAGTAAAATATGGAGGTGGTTATTTGGTCATACTTCTTTACATGTCATGACCAGGCGGAGAGTTCTGGTCCTCTGAAATGATGCGAACGCAGAAGTAACTTAAAACTGCATTCTATAAAAAGGCCACCAGGGGGCGACCGTTTTGGTGTCAAAAGGACTTCCGTCTCTATACAAGTCAATGGAGAATTCACCAACTTCTCACTTGATTTATAACCTCAGTAAACGTTTTCAAAATGTGTTTATGGTCTCAATCGCTAGTTTAAAGCCTTCTTCATTGCAGTATGATGTTCATTTGTGAAATTTTGGCCTCCCTGATTTTATATTTGACGATAAAGCAGGGCGTGGCTACGTCGTGATTGACAGGTTGATTGGTTCACAGGTTCATATAAGTAGAATCCGTGTTTTTACCCGGCATGCACCGAAAATTTTCAAGATGGCGCTGCCCAGATCCGAAACTATTCGCTTCCATGCAGCAGTCCACAAACCAATGGGTGACGTCACGGATGTTACGTCTATTTTATATACAGTCTATGGTCATTACATACCTTACAGGTAGGAGTGTAAAGATACATTGATTAACATTGATGGATCAATTCGATGATCAACAAGCCAATACCACTGATGCAAAATGAAAACATCAATCAGATATCTATCATCATCTTCAAGACGCACGTTTAATTTGAAATTCCCCTGGCACGTTGGTCTCCGCCCAAGCGCACACACCTCCAAACAAAATGCAAATGGTGCCATGGCAAACTGTCAGAAAAAAAGTACATAGATATCCTGACCAGCTTTTATCCACAAAAACTAATCCACAAATCTAAAAGAGAAGGGTATCACTGCTGTGATTTCACATGTCAGTAGCCAGCAACACGTCCAGCCAGAGTAGAGGTGGTATATAAACTTGGCCACACAAGGCATGAAAAAAAAAGTCCTTTAATGTTTAAAAATAATAGCTTAATGTTTTTTCGGTTTTCTTTTATAAGATGTAAACATTTTAAGTCTTAATATATCAAAATGTGGCACTTGATTGTTTAACAAAAGAATAGGCTAAAATAGGCTTAAATTTCTTGTTGAGCTCAGAAATAAAAATGCTAAATTATATTTTAGTTGCTTTTTGTGATATGATATGAATGGAAGTGATTGTGTTAAATCAGCATATGATATTGTCTCATATCGATCGCTGGCTCCTGAAAAATGTATCATGGCGTACTTTGTGATATTGGCAAACATCGAATCATTTTCTATTGAATCAATATAATATTGTATTTTGAAGAAACTTGTGATTTACTCCCTTACTTACATGTCATGTCACATTTATATAACAGCTCTATCTTGTATAGGCTTCACCCTGCAAGGTTATCACTAATAGGTTTATCCCTTGCTTGCCTGCACAGCACTGAGGAAATTTAGTCCACACCCACCCATGGGATGGGCCCCACTCAAGGTCTCACCCTGAGTATAATTAATATTGAGACTGGACAATCAGTTCACATTTTTCTTCAGCTATTTCTTCAAGCACTAAAGAGCAACATTATCAGGGGAAAATCAGGGGTTTTACTCTAGTTATTTTCTGGTACCAAAAATTATGAGGGGAATTAGACCCATTCTAAATTTATCTCTATTCAAAAAATTGATAATGGACAGACTCTTTCACATGTAGATGATCAAGCAATTGCTGGAATGTGTTCACCAGGGCAACTGGTTCAGATCCCAAAACGCGGGGAATATACTACAGATATTTACCTTGCAAGGCAGATGGATTTGCAAGATCACAAGTTCACGCAAGAATCAATCTAGGCAGTTTCCAAGGTGGCCCCACCTGTGTTTGCCCATATGGGCTTCAAGACTGGGTTTCAGGTGGGGCCCAACTGCGTGAGTTACACATGTGGGGCATACTCTATGTTTCTGAAACAATATGGAGGTCATACAATTCGCCCTGTTTAAACCCATGCCCGCTTAACTCACTTACATCCCTTACGGGGCTCATACAGTCAGCTTACGTGGGCTTCACATGTGGGGCCCATGTTACTGAAACCATGTGAAACCAAAATGTCTTCAGTTCAAGCCCATGCCCACTCAGTACGCACCTAGCCTGCATTTAACCCATATGGGGCCCATATGGACATGCTGGCTGTGGTTTGGGTGTGATGACAACATGAATAGTCAGTGATACACAGTTCGTCCAATCACCTGCCCTCTCTAAGCAGGATGTTGTACATAGTATTAAAGGCATGATGGTCACATCTACCAGAGTGTCTTACACAGCTAAAATGACAGCTTTCCAGTGTTTGTGTGTAGAGAAGACCTTGAATGGACAGGGGTTAGACCACAACACTGCCGTGAATATGTTCTTGACACTGCCATACTTTATCTAAAGTGTTTATGGTCCACAGTTGGACTAAGGGTCTCTTCCCGCCTGCCTATAGGCTTGTGGTGGAGGAAACATTTTTTCTTGACCTGAGCAAGCTCTTCAAGCTCTGATTGGCTCACGCAGGCACGTGATCAGACAGTGGTCTAAGGAGGGCTTGATTTGCTTTGCAGTGGAAAAAATGCTTTGATGCGGAGCACTCTATGGACAGAGGACGCAATTTCAATAACGCTCGATCACATTAATTTGATCGTGGGAAGCCAAAATCGAGATTGTGATTAAAATTTGATTAATTGTGCAGCCCTAGTTTGTACTGTAACCATCTGCTGTGATCCTCTGGGTAGACTGAGCCACATCATCATAGTGTCTCTACGATCACTTTTACGTCTGACTTGGACACAGGAGAATAGGAGCAACTTCCATGATTTGTTGTGTGAAACAAGCTGAGCAGAATTCAGTGCAGCTTTATGAAGGCCCAGTAGAGAATGGCACTCTTCCATGGAAAATATATTGTAATTTAATCAAAACATTGCCTGTGTGTAATGAAATGTTGGTTACAAACTGTAACTCAGGTCTCTGAGTACAGTAGACGTTATTTTCCTACCATATGTATACCTTATGTGTGTGTGTATATGTATGAATTTATCAACACATCAACTACTCTTTGTCAAGTTGTGCTGTAAAAGGAAACTGTAATGTTGCCAAACATGCACATCTCTTTTTCCATAAAGGTACATTTCCCCACTTTTGCCACTATTTACTCCTTAGAAACAGGCCTCTAGCCATTTTGGATTTGGTGATCATTTATGAATATTATATTTCAATGTTGATATATCTTACTATGATGTGCTAAATTGCAAAGTGGCTAATGTCAATCAGAAAGCTAATGCACATGGAAACCATGATGATGGAACTCAATCTTTGTTTGTTGATTGGCGACTTGCCTTAGTTATGACTTTATGTCCAAACTAGTTGCCCAGGAAATTGTGCTTTAATCAATTTTAGTATCTGATTTATTTACAAACTAACAAGTAGTTACTGTTTTTATGGATATAGTGTTAGGCATTATCACTGATATGTCATTGTGATATTGGTCATCAAAATTGAATTACAACATCTTACATTCAAGGAAGGAGCACTTATCCAGACAGCTTGGTTCTAGCTTGCCATTCAGATTCATATCCTTCAATCTTGATCTGAGTCTAGCAGCTATCATAACATCATTATCTAGTATTAGCTTTAGTGCTACTTAGCTAGCTAGCAGGCCTACAAATAACATGTCTTCAGAGAAAATGGCATTTTAATGTTAACATAACATATTATATTGGGCTTTCTTTTCCTCATCTTTTCATCGTTATGTACCTGAAGACTTGGACGTTTTCATTATGAAATCAAGTGTGAAAAATATCTGCCTCCTGACATCTGTCTATTATTCAGTCAATGTATTCATATTTGGCTCTTCATATGTCCTGGTTTTGGGCTGTCTGATGTGTATCAAATGGTAACCCATCCCCAACTTCATGTGGGAAAAGTAAAAGTGCAGGTGACAGAAGATGAAAAACTGTGAGGAACAAGGGGGCAAAGTGTATATATTTCTTTCTTTCTTTCTTTCTTTCTTTTATTTGTTCATTTCTTACCTCAAAGTAGAAAATGAGGAAATGTGCCCACCGGCTTTGAAAATATGACTATTTCTGTCAATTGTATTTGGCATACCTCCAAAATGTAGCACATTGTGTGAATACATGACATTATGTACAATCTATCCCAACACAGTTTCTATTTCAGGAATAAAGTGAACAGTCTATAGAAATGTTCTGGCTTTCAGGTAACATTGTTCACCACCATGGTAATGTAGGCAGACTGGCAGTTCTTTGGCTCATCTCCCAGTTCATATTCCTTACCAATTACAGATATAAGGACAGGTTAAATGGGCACAGGTCTGGCCTATTGTTCTCATTGAGGCTCTCCTGGCTCTCTTTGCCTCTTGATCTGCCGGCAGCTTGAGTCTGCTTTTGGTACTCGTTGCTTCACAGTAAGTTGGATAAATATCATATACAGTAGTACTACATAAATCAGCTCAGTGAAAGGATATTCAGGTGATACATTTTTTTAACCCAATCCACTTTCAAGTATATCTCAAGTATCAAGAATCTTCCATATACAGCCACTTTCTCCTACGAATTCTGTTCATATGCAATAATGATTCATATTTACAGGCAATGTTCTGTGCCAATACAAGATCTAGTGTGATCTAGTGTTAGTGCAGGTCATTATTTTGAAATTAAGGCATTAATGGTTTGAGAAATCATGACTTCATCATTTAAATTTACAATGTTTGCTTATTATTTAAAAAACAAAAAAACAACATTATGAGCTAAATGTTCAAACTTCACTTGGACCTTCAGTTACTGTGGGGGTTTCTGGTTGGGTGCAGAGAAACCTGTGCCCAACTGTATCATTTAAAGAAAAACTGTTGTCAAACTAAATGAGCAAAAAAAAACAACAGAAAAAAAGTTTGCCATACCAGGTTTCTGGAAGAAAAGCTAAGCATCTTATGATTACATCATACTGAAAAACTGAATAATGATTTATTTTGCATACTGTACAGATAAAACTACTGCTGATTTGTCAGGGTGCACCAAGTCTGCCCTCAATATTACACTGATAACTAATCCACAACTGCTGCCAAAATCCCGTTTGGAACCAGGACAGAACACATCATTACACACTCGCTTCCTCATATAACGAATTGCCTCAGTCTTGCACTGCATGTCTGGGGTCTGTGCTCTACCCAAGCTTGCCATATCATTTCCAAACAGTCAACAGATGGTAGGTCTTTCTCCTTCACTTCCCTCATTTCATGAAGTGCTCTGTGGTCTGTCTACCTATCTTAAGGAATCACCCACACTTTCTATTTTTAAAACCAGGCTCAAAACATTACTTACATAATTTATAATAGCATCATCCCCCTTTTCCACTCTACATACCCATGCTGTTTTCACATCACCCCCAAGGCTGTGCCATTACTTAATTTCCCCTTACCTCACCCACAGTGACACACAGCTGAAATGAAACATTTAGACTGAAATGAAACTGCTGGATAACGAGTGACTCATTCTTGGCCCAGGTGTCTGTATGTATTCTGTGCATCTCTCTTTGCCCTGTGTAACACATGGCTTCCTAAAAATGGTTGCATTTCACATTCTTACCGTTTTCCCTCACACACTCATCTTCAAGCTGCCTTAAGCCCTACTAAGGGCTGGACCATGCGTCTTTTGGGTGTGTTGCTTCTCTATCCTTGTACTAACCTTTGACCACCTGGCTGCAATTTCTCCATGTCCTAACCCTAACCCTAACAACATCTTATCCCCACAGCAAGGGCTGCAGAGTCACTGCTGACCTGCCATAATATCATGAAAAAAACATCTTTTCAGATAGCACACACAAATAATTTAGTAAATGTACAAAATGTTAATTTCGAGTGTCCTTACAAAAATATTATTCCACAATATTGTTTACTGTACTTTCTTGTTGTAAACAATGCTCTGTTATTGATGACCATAACCCTTATATAAACAGGGTACTGTAGTGTGTTTTCATTGGTTATATATGCAAACATATACTACTCTCACTTGTTTTTCCCTGTTCTGGATAAGTCTTGCTCAAGGATAAGTCTTGTTCTGAAATCTTGCAAGGGTTGAGTTGTTGAAATCAGCTAAATATTCTGCCATGACAGAGTTGGAGAGAGAAGTGCCTGGAGGAGTTTGTTGTGTTGGAGAACAGAAAGCGTAGCTTAGTCTTATCTAACAGATTTTCAAAATCATGGCTTAACATTTAGCTAATTTTGACAACTCAACACTTCAAGGATGTATCCTTGGGCGAGACTTGGTTTGACACAATAACAAACAGACCAGATCAAACGAAAAGGTAAAGAAAAATGTTGTCACACATTTATAACAAAATCCTGAGCCTGTCAGTGGCAAAACCAAGCACTTTCAGTGGATGTAAACTGATGGGGCACTATTGCCCTGTCGGATTACATTGTAGCCCGTTTCGGTCAACATCAGACCGATTTCAAAAAATGTTGTCCCCATTAGTCAATCAGACACAAAAAGATGGGAAAATTGGGTCCAGGTTAAAAAATATGGAAGTTTCCTTTTAAGTCATATTTAAGTCAGAAACAAATCTCCATTCCCAGTCGAATGGCTTCCATTTCATTTGCCAAAATTTAACAAAATAAACAGCAATTAATGGGGCCTGAATGGAAACAGGAATGATATAGTTGTGAAGCAATGATTCCTGCTTTGAAGGAGGGCTTCTGAGAGCCCCCAGCTCCTTTCATGTATAATAGAGTAATAAAACAGGCACTCTCTCAAGCAGGTACTGTATTACATTACCATTTCCCCTAGGCTTATCAGTATGCCCTCAGGAATGATTTCCCCATGTTTACCCAAAGAATGCAAAATAATACTGACAGATAATGTGATGAAGAGGGTCACAAATTGTTGAGATTAAAGTGGGGAATTTACCTGTATTATTGTTTTATTTTACAGTAAGAAATTGTTCTATAATGCTTTTTAATATAATTTTAAAAGTAGCATGTCATCTATCTTGATGCACCAACATAGAAGTGTTATTCTCATTTTAAGCTATTTATTAGTATGTGTATTTGCTCTACTGTTGAGAGAAATACTGTGAGATTATTTTTTTCCCAGGACAAAATCAATAAGACAATTCAAGTACAAAGTGTACAAGCCTAGTGCAGTAAAGAAAGTGATTACAGGACTGCCAGCTGATGATGGTGCCACCTGCCAGGGGATGTTGTAGAACTTCAACATTGTACTGACTGGCCTAAGGGGTGATGTTTCATTGATTTAACCATGTGACTTGTGGGAATGATGCATCTCACCCCTGCAGTCTGGCCCAGGCCTGAAATTACCACCTGCCAATGCCTGTAAAATCTCATCTTTATCTCCCCTGAGTCATCTCTAAAAGAAATATGGCATATTGCATGGTACAAACAACATTTATCTGTACATTACTTACTTTTTTATTTTTTATTCCTGTGGAACAACGTAGCATTATTTTTTTGCCTTAAAGCATACCTCACGCCAAACTTGACAATAATTTCTCTGAGAACTGCTCCAGTAGGTTGATAAGACAGTTGGTCCTATCTGGTTTGCTGGCTAAAGAGAGAGTAGTGAGTTAATTAATGTTCTGCCATAGTTTTGAAGTGCTCTGTGCACAGAAATTTCCATATGCATCCACAGATATGCAACAAAGGTAACTTTGCGTCGTGCAACCAACCTCAGATTACATTCACACATTTCCCATGTTTAGTGATGTAGTGCAAAGGCTTTATCTCCTTAAAAAGGTTGTTTTAAAGTTGCACCAATTCATATTTTATATGAAGTATGTAAAATTACTAGTTAAAAAAAAGTAAAAGGAAGATGAGCCCAAAGAAAATTATGATCCTTTTCTCCATTGTCATTCCGCTCTATGGCACGTTTTACCATCGTTCATCTGATAGTTTTGGTTTTCCAGTACAAAACTGACAACCTTGATTCCAGCTGCAGCAGGCAGATGTTTTTAGTAAACAAGAAAAAAAAAAAAGCAAACCCCTGACAAAACTACTGTACTCCTCTTTCCCAGTACCAAAAAACACACAATCAAAGTTCATTGAACATATGGAGCATGTAGCAGCCAGATATTTTCCTTTGGGGTTGAAGGAGACCAAACAGAACTGAAAGGAGAGTGAATATTGAGATTATATTGGCCGCACAACTCCAAAGGTATGCTAATATTGCTCTGTGTCTACTGGATGTGTATATAGCCAACCAATGTGTAAATAGCCGACACCTTTATGTAGGTACTGTATTTATGGTCAAAAAATCTATTGATATTGCTTTTAAGATTGGTGCAATCTACTGATGTGCTGATAGATGATTATTTACATAAAGCACTCTTTATTTATAGACTATAATAAATTGTCCATATGCTTTGTCTCGACTTTGTGTCTATTACTAAAGTGAATTGATTGCATTTTCGGGCTTCAATCATTTCTTTGGCTGAATGATTGGCTGAAAAAAAAGGAGAAAGGTTGAGTACATTTGTCCTTTACATCTACCTTGATTCATGGTAATTCACCTTGATAGTGTAATTAATCTGCCTGATCTCCTGATCTCTGTTTTGTTTGGAGTGGTCTTGATGTGCGACAGTGAAGCTTATTATTTTGTCTTTAAAGATTTTACCATCTGGTTAATAGTTTTTGAGCAGCTTAGCATTGTCATCTGTCCGTCTGGCTTTGAATGTGCCTTAAAATGACTCACTGACCTTAATCATCCATGCACTTTGCCTTTCATGTTGCTTTTGAGTCTTTGCACCTTGTTTTACATAACTTAAACTGCAGATAGCTTGGACAGGCTTTTAAGTTGACGGATGATGACAGACAGATTTGGTTTGAAGCGAAGGCCCTCTGATTAGTTTCAATTAATAAAGACTTTATGAACTGTGTTCAGTTAATGCTGTCATTAAGGGTCAATGGGTGATTGACTAGCACCCCTTTTCATGTACCTTTGCCCCCTTTGCAATTAGTCTTGTTAGTGAAATAGCCGACCACGTGTTAAATATTCATTTTAAAATGCTGTGTGTTTCTATGTGTATTTCTCCATGATGTCATTACTTATTTACAATTTATGGGCATTGCCTATATAGGTAGGTTTCTTATATGCAATGGGCCCTTTCACACTGAGCTAATGTGGGAAGAGGTGGTTTCCTCCATGATGAACTGCTTCAAAACTGATCCCATTATTTCCAGGCCTGTGCCTGGCAGTGGCTGTAAAAGACATAAAGTCTTGGTGCTTAATCCTGTTAGTGCTGCAAACCTGACACTGCTTATTGGCTCCGTGGTAGTGTGTGAACATTCAGGACCTAACTGTTTGCCCTCTAAATATACTGTATTGAATTAAATTATTACAGTCATACTTTACTGCCATTACACTGATATGAGCTGTTTGCTGTGAGGGGAACAAAACATGGGCTGAGAAATACAGTTATTGGTATTTGTGTGGTATTAAGTGCATTTGTATGCATTATATAACAATCATGGTTATTCCAGAACAATTATAAATGAAGGAAACACAATGTATGTTAAGGACATATTCCTGAATGTCATGATCATTGAGGAAGCAGTGAATGATTTACCATATCTATTTTGGTTCTCCTTGATAGAGGGCGGGTGATGATGACAAACGTAGTAAAGTTTATCTGCAGGTAAAGATGGATTGGCTTGTCAGCCTGGGGGATCAGAAGTAGCTGTTTGGCAGGTCTTTGTCAGGACTGGGATCAGGGGACTGCCTAGAGGAGGGACACCAATGGTTTAAGGTGGCACCAGAGTGGAAATAGGACAGTAATATTCACTGTGGCATAGAGACCACACACTATGACTGCTGAAATGGCTATTTGTCAGATGTGGTACCTTGAAAGACAAAGCAAAGGTCACACAGTGATTACATTCTAACAGTATCAAGGTACTGTATAGAATGGGTCTAAAATTATACATATATATATATATATATATATATATATATATATATATATATATATATATATATATACACACACACATACACATTTGTTAATTGTACAAAAATGGGAATATATTTTGGTTAGAGGCAACAGAAGATTCTTAACAAAAAGTTTTAAAGCCGCCCACTTTGATGCAGAAAATCACAACATCTCACTTGAGAATAAGTGTCCTATTGCAGAGGATAATGGACCAATCTGCATGGTAATGGATATATTTGGAACGGTAAGTGAGGAGTTAGACAAAGCTGAAATGGGCTGTCATGGTTTGGTAATTGTGCTGGGGAAAGCATACAATTGCTTCACATGGAAAAAATGAATATAGCATTCCAGAAAAGGGGACTCTCAAAGACAAAACAGACTTGTTTGAGAATATTGACTCTTATGTAAATCAAGATTGTGAGACCTGAACATTTAGCATGTGGTTTGCCTTTTAAACTTCCATTTCTGACAACACCAATAATACCTTTAATTTTTTAGGATTGAAAGTTTTTGTGAAGAGGCAAAATGGCATCTCATTTAATGGGCTATTGTCTTTAGTTTAGGTTGTTACAGTTTTAGTTGAGATGTCTTAACTAAATATACATTTTTGTCTGGGTTTTGCATACATTCATACAATGGTGAAATATTTCTTAATTGTAACATAACTGATTATGAACTTCAATTCTAAACTAACTGAACATAATAATGTGATCAATAATTTATAAGACTATTCAGTATTTTTTCATGAAGTTATAATCATATTTGTGTGTAGATAATGTAGATATTTTTATCTCTAGAAATAATGTATTGAGGATGTGGTACATATAATATAATGAATTAAATCAAAATATGGCTTAATTAAATGACCAGACAAATATGCTATGGAAGGTTAAATTTGTTACATAAGAATGTGTTCGTTTGTAGGTTCAAGTAGAGTGTTTAATGCTTCAGCTGCTATCAGTACATCTAATCCTCATAATAATGTGTTTAACAATACATGACCTCTACATGTCAGTGGGCACTTGAGTACAAACCTTGAGGCATAACATCTCACTAGAGACACCAGAAGAGGAATCTTAATCTTTTAGTAATGTTACATTTCAAAGAAGCATTTTTCAGTTTAAATAAAAGATGAATGTGTTAAATTATTGTCCCATAGTACATTTTAGCAGCTGGTAGACACACACACACACACACACACACACACAGCCCTCTCTTTTGATACTAACTAGTGTCAATGTGTCCATAACAAATAATGTTATATCTTGTCTGGATGTCTTTGATAGCATATGGCCAGAGGTGGAAAGTAACGAATTGCATTTACTCACGTTACTGTAATTGAGTAGTTTTTTTGTGTACTTGTACTTTTTAAAGTAGTTTTAAAAATCTGTAATTTTACTTAAGTATGTTCTGTGTGAAGTATTGTACTAAGCTACATTTTAAATCACATCCGTAACTGAGTAAACGGATGTGAAGAAAAAAAAGGGGGATCGTACATCATCATTAACCAGCATGATACAATAACTTAACATTCATAAATTATTGTCGCCTTAGACAAACTGGCAACTAGCTCTCTTAGCGACATATAAACTCTAACAGAACACAACAAACTCACATATTTAAGGACGCACACTAAAAGAAATGTCCATTAGACGTTGTGCCGTCATCTGTCTCACTCTGTAGCTGTCTCACTTTGCAGGTACAGGCATTGAGCATGATGCGTTCACGTGAAAAGGACAGCGTCGGAAATGAGAGAATTGAGCGAATGGTGCACAGGGGCAAAGCCTTTTTTACAGGGGTACTTAAAAGTTTGGTCTTCTTTGGGTAATTTAAAGAAAGGTTATTGCTCTTGTGACCTTGACCCGTATTGATTTATAGGTTTGCAGTATGAGTGTTGGTGAAAAAAAGGATGGTTTACAGCAGGGGCGATTGTAGGACTAGGATCAGATCTTTAGAGGGGCTCAGCTCCTAATGAGAATTTGACATTGTGTTTATGGGCTTACATCAAACAATCAGAAAACAAGTTTTATTCCTCTCATTCACCTGCCATCTCACTCCCTCTCTGTCAGTCTTTTTGAATCATGTCAGGAAGCCAACAGCAAAGCCCAGGCGGACAGGACTTAATTAACAACAGCAAATGTATTTGTTTAATTTTATCGTTGTAGCCTATGCTCAGTTTGAAAGAGTTAGTTTAGAGTTCATTCGGTTAAGATATCTGTGCGCATTGAGTTTTTTTGTTTTTTTTAACCATGTGACCTCATGGGCTCTGTACTGTATTAAACATATGTCTGGTAGTTGTTCTGTATAGCCAGAATTTTGGAATATTACCGGCCATATTGGCCGTAAAAAAAAAAGTCTAGTGTAAACTCTGCTTAACTTGTACATGTACTGTGGATATATATATATATATATATATATATATATATATACATATCTCATGTCATTATAACAGAAACAATTTACCAAATAATATGTACTTAAGTGGCTCTTAACTAATGTATTAGTGAAACAAATATAATATCTGCCCCAATACAATATATTTTATTATTTAGAAATAATTTGCTCTGTTGTTTATCATTGAATGATCTTCGACATATCCTTCATGCCTTATTTCTACATGTCTGGTTACTTTTTTGCCTGCTGTTAAATCTTGTTTTAATTGACTGCCTGCATCCTGCCTTCCAGCTGTAAACCTGTCATAAAACCACAGACACCACCTTTCTTCTCTATCTACTGCATTCTGGGATATACACTTCCATCTACACTGTCTATCCTGTCTGAAGAAAAAAAGTTGCACTTTGTACCTTTAACAGATGACTAAACCATGAATTTCAAAAGTTGGTTGAATGTTGACAGTACCGTTTAGGACTGATTGTGATTATGGTTTTTTAAGTATGTTGCTGTCTATTTTCACTGATGTGCTGGACACATTATCATTACTATGTCATCAGAAAACAAACTAGTTGACTGCGAGTGACAACTGTGTACTGTGCAGTTACAAAAACAAATATTTCACCACGTACCTCACTTGTAAAAAAAAAAAAAAAAAAAAAAGCCTGACTGCATTTTGGTGGAGTTGTTGTTTTCAAGCATGATTTGCCCCATACAATCATAACATCACCACTGTTGGATACAAATGTGACATGCAAGAATGTGACATAAATAAATCAATTAATTGTTTATAATATTATTAACATCACATTTATTATAAAAAAGCAACTACATTCTCCAAACTGAATGTCAATGTTTCATGTAATTTGGGGTAAAAACTACAAAAAAAGCTTTGAGTAAATTATAAATTAATTACTGATTTGTTGTTAATTTCCAGCATCACACTAAACATTAATAGATGCACTTTCAATTAGGTTGAACGATGCCCCTGCTGAGTGATAACCTGTTTCATCGTGATAGATGCCTTTTCTCTGAAGGTGTTTGTCACATGCAATCTGAACCATGCTGTGTTCAGTAAATTCTGGCTTGTTGACAGACACTTTTCCTGCAGACCAAAGAGCAATAAGATGATTATCTACAAAAAAAAATAGATGCCAGTCAAATGCATTACATAAAAAACATCTACTGTAGTGACACATGTCAAACAGCATATTGACTGCACTATTCACTACTGATGTCAAATTGCACAAAATTATTTGAATCATAATACAAACAAAATAATGTTGCCACTGATTCATAAATAAACATACGACAGCAATTATGAATAATTTATAGGATTCTCTTAAGAAAAGAGATTCGATTAGAATATATATGTACTGCACTTTAAAAAGTTTACAATACCTTTACCAAGTAGATAAACAGATTGGGCTGCACTAATCTCCTGAAAACACGCACATCTCATTTTGTGTTCCAGTGGTAGGGCTCATGGATGAGAAACAGTTGATTAATTTAGTGAAAATGAAGAGATTATATCTAAAATATCTCCTCATTTCATCCCAAAAATGTAAATGAGGTGGCAGTTGGCTGGAGAGAAATCACCAGGGGGCTGGGAGTTTCTGGTTACGCTGCTGTTGGCGATATTGTAATTTCCAGTAAATTCATTTTTAAAATAAAATATTACTATTTGCCCCTATAAATTGTGGGTATATATTATGCAGTAAATGTATTTCCCCCTATAAATTGTGGGTATATATTATGCAGTAAATGTAAATGAATATGTTCTAAAGTTTGTTTTGTAATAAAGTGCACTTTATTTTTTTATTACATCTTGCTGCTTACTCTGATCCTCTAATCCTAGAGTACACACCAAACTGTGTTCCAGTCATCAAATTGTCAACACTATTTCAGTTTCAGTTGTTTTGCCTGCAAATTATGTGATAAAGTATATTGAAGACTTTTTAGCATTTATGATCAATGCAGTAACAGATATTTTATGGTTCTACTTTTTGTTTTATTTACTATGCCAAGCATGCCATGTTGTAGTGACCAAAGTCACGAGCTTTGGGTAGTGACCGAAATAATGAGATCACAGATATATGCGGCCAAAATGAGTTTCCTCTGGAGATTGTCTGGGCTCAACCTTAGAGATAGGGTTAGGACTTCAGACATCTGGGGGAGGCTAGGAGTAGGGCTACTGCTCCTTCACATCGAAAGGAGCTAGCTGTGGTTTGGGCACCTGGTCAGGATGCCTCCTGGACGCCTCCCTTTAGGGGTGCAGCAGGCATGACCAACTGGAAGCGGAGCAGACCCAGAACAAGCTGGAGGAATTGTATATCCCTTGTGGCCTGGGAACGCCTTGGGATCCCTTGGGAGGAGCTGATGAGTGTTGTTGGGGAAAAGGATTTCTGGGTTTCATTGCTCAGCCTAATGCCACTGCAACCTGGACCTGGATCTGGGAGTTGTGCTCGACTCAGTCAATCTGCGGACGGCTCGGGAAGCAGGCAGTCTACAGACTGCAGTGAAGAGCTGGAGTGACAGCTTTGCCTGTCATGTAGGTGTTGCGGCTCGTGGTGGTGAGCCATACAGTGCTTCCGCTGGGGCTCCTGCACATGCACCGCCTGCAAAGGTGGACTGCCAGCCTGCACTTGGATCCAAAGAGGCACAAGCACCACATAGTGAATGTTCCCCCATCAATGCAGGAGGACATGCGTATTTAGAGGTCCCCTTAGAATCTGTTGACGGGGACAGATGTTGGTAGCCCAGCCCTGGTCCATCTTCCAAGGTTGGGGGGGGCCTGTCCCAGGGCATGCTGCCCATGTTGGATCAACCTTTCCAGCCTTGGCTCCTGAGAGTGACAGGCTGATGCGGGCTGGAGTGTCTGCATGAGTGGTTCAGACCATCCAGGCGGCGAGCGCAGGATGGTTGGGATTCCAATGCTGGTGAGAGGAAAGAAGATTAGTCCCGCTGATACGTGCAGTGGTAGAGCATCTCTCTACTGTATCTAGTGGAAAAGGGGCTGTCTCATGCCACTTTACCTGTGATTATAGACAGGGCCGGCCCAAGCCTCCATGGGGCCCTAAGCAAAATTTGATTTTGGGGCCCTCTATTACTGCCAATAATAATGATTATTGATCATTCACACACCTATTTATCTACTCTGTCATTACGAATACACTAAATGTGAGAACTTTTTGTTGTAGTTAGATTGTAATCCACAGTGATTAATGCCATGGAAGCAGACACCAGAAAACAGAAAAATCTTTCAATTAATATTTGGCCAGTCAGCAACTCCCCCTACTGGCCACACAGAGAATCAATACATAAAACCTCAAAGAGCAGCCCGGCATGTTTTACCAATATATGGTTTTTAATCTGAAATGGTAGCAAATTCAGCTACAAGAGCAGCCTGGGGTTGATTTACACTTAATATTCAAAGTGATATAGTACTAAGTGGGATACTGAATGTCATCTAGGCCAACTAAAAGTAACAAAATAAACCAATCATTTACTGTAAACACAATCTGCTTTATTATGTTTTGTTTTAAATAAACTGTAACAGCAAATGTACAAAAACAGACAGAAACATCAGTCTCGATGACCAAAGATGAAGGACCTATAGGGAAATTAAATTAATATTTTTGGACAAAATTATTCATCTCAGAATATTCTGCAGTACACTGAGCAATTATAAAGGCTGTTTTATTGTTAACTTACCAGGTACAGCTGAGGTTTCAGAAGACACAGAAGGGAGAGTGGGCACAGTGGATGGAGCAGAGGATGGAGATAGACCTAAGAATAAAAACAACAACATAAAAAGCTAGCCATGTTATAGTCATATTACACTTGAAAATTATGCAGCTTATTTTCTAAATAAAAAAAGTACAGCTATAGCTTGTAATAAGAAAACAAACTGCCAGTGGAACAACGGAAAATTGCTTGAGAAGTTTTGAAATAAAAAGCATTTGTCTAAAAACATGTCCCTTGTCATATGATTATATCTTATATTTAAAAAATATTCTGCAGTGCACTGAGCAATTAAAGGCTGTTTTGTTGTTAACTTATCAGGTACAGCTGAGGTTGCAGAGAGGACAGTGGGCACAGTGGATGGAGCAGAGGATAGAGATGGACCTGAGATGAAAAAACATGTCCCTTGTCATATGATTATATCTTATATTATTACATCTTAATGAGATCATTTGACTAGAAATAAAATATATATGGTTACAGTTTTTCCATCACCTGATTCATAAGCCTTGGCTGCTCCTGAGGAGGTGGATTGCCCCTGGGCTGAGTCAGTGCCTCCTCCAAAATACTTTAACAGTGCTCCTGGGGAAGTTTCATATAACGTATGAGCATAATAGGGAGTTGATGTAAAAAGAATATTTTTATTTACTCACATAAATTACTGTGCTCTGCAGCAAACAATTGCAAACAACATACCTCAAACTATAAGTTAACTAAGTTAATTCATTAATGCAAAACCATATTGGTAGCAAACGTCACCGCGTTTGTAATTAACGTAAGTTATAAACATTTGCTATCAAACGTTGTTATCAGAAACGTTGTTTTGATGCCAAAAATCGACCCAGAATAAAACTGCTCCTAGCTCCTGGATGCTCAGTGCTCACTGTACACGTTACTAGCGCAGCTCTGACATTTCAAGCAGAGAGGCAGTAGGAAACTACACTCTGTTAACATAATATTGTTGTTTTTTTTTTTTACAAAAATGCACATTTGATAATATATGAATCATCATCACTCACACATAGAAATAAAACATTAATTACTTTTTTCTTTCTTAAGTCAATTGCTCTGCTCTTGGGGCCCCCTAGTGGTCACGGGGCCCTAAGCAGCTGCTTAGTTCGCTTATGCCTTGGGCCGGCCCTGATTATAGATCTAGGGTTACAATATCGTAACCTTTGTTACATCACCTGTTATTTTTAAAAATGTCTAAACAGTGTTGAAGGACAGTGTTTCCAGACTTATCCTGTGTCCTCTAAAAAGAAAGGGGGAAAAAAGTTGCCTACTTTATCTGTCAAATGAGCAGAGTGAACCAGGTGATTGGAGCTGAACGGCCAGTGCTACCTCTGCCATAAGTGCTCGGTCTTGTTTGCAGACATCACATTCTGCTGAAAAGCTGCAGACACAAGCTGTTTTCGAGCCTGATGAACAGCAGGGAGGTCTACCAGTGACACACAGCTCAAGTAGTGCAGGGGACACACCAGGGAACAGCTGAAATGACCCGAGCCATACCAACATTTTTGTAAAATTAATGAGCTGATACAAAGCACAAAGCATAAAAGGACATGCAAAATCTTGGCAGGAGGGTCTGTAGTCATGATAGAATTAAATTGTGAGTAACATTCTGTCACACAGGTATTAAGATGATTGTTGTGAGCCTAGTTCCTGTATGGTAGCCAAATCACCCTCCTGAATCATGTTTTCCCCTTACAATGTACAATTTAGACGTATGAATTAAAGTGAAGTGGATTGTCTCAAAGATATGCTTGTGTAAAATAAGTAATACATTTATTTGTAGTAGTAAAACAAGTTACTTAAATTACTTTACAGACCATAACAGAAGGTATCAAAATACAATAAAAACAAAAGACCCAGTAAAAAAGAGAAACAGTAAAATGATACAACTGTTAAACAATCTAAAAGAAGATATTCCTGACACGTCTAACTGGGGGTAGACCCAGAGGCAGACCCAGAACACGCCGCAGGGATTACATATTCCATCTGGCCTGGGAACGCCTCGGGATATCCCACAAAGAGCTGAGGGAGGTGTTTGAGGATAGGGATGTCTGGTATAGTTTGCTCTTTCCGTGACCTGGACCCAGATATGTGGTAGGACTTTATTTCATCATCTTTAAAAAAGGAAAAACTCTTTTGCACTGTTGTCTTTTTCTACTGTTACTTAACACAGTTGGCACTGTTAACACTGTTCATAGTTTGTTTTAATTTCCATTTTTGTTTCACTATCATTATCATCAATGTTAGTATTTTTTTGTAATTTAAATTATAGATAGCTCACAAAAACACACGAGGTATGTGTGAATTACCTAAAATATATATTTATACAAAAAGCAGTATACAACATGAAAAATAAGTTGAATAAAAAATAGAAAATATAATTTTGAACATGCAGTCAATAAAAAGCTAATAATGTGCAAATTAAATGTAAAATATCCATTGTGCATTGCCATTCAGCAGAGTCTACACTCTATGAACAGAAGCGAGTCACTGCAGATCGCTATTGCAGTGGGCAAGACTGACCTCCTGCAACAGTTATCTTTGCAGCAGAATAAAGGAGCTTCTGACTGAAGACACTCTGTTATCTGTCCAGAAGGTTCAATTGGGGGTGTGTAGTCTTGTCCATTATGTTGAGCAACTTGTGCAACTCTATCTCTCCACTACCAACTCTAAGGACTCCAGAGCAGTCCCCAGCACAGAGCCTGCCCTCTATCACTTTGTTCAGTATCTTAGAGGCGCCAGTGACGGCTGTAAAGAAAATTGCACTTGCCATAACTTGACTAACTTGTAGAAGATATACAACATCTTACTGCACACACTGGAAGACCTAAGCTTCCAAAAAGAAGAGTCTGATCTGTCCTTTGCTGTAGACAGCCTCAGTGTTACATCTCTAGTCCAGTCTCCTGTCAAGGTGAATGCCAAGGTATCTCTAGCCATCCACCACCTACACCTCTTCTCCCAGGATGGAAATAGAGTTTATAGTATGTCCTGGTCCTGCTAAAATCCACAACCCTTTCCTTCTACCCAAATCAAGATGATTATGGAAATGTGGTGATAATCATGTTACAATAACCTACCTGGTTAATAGGTTTTTTTGAGAATGTGTAGCTGATGAGATCAGTTATGTCACTCACAGTTATGCAATATGTAAAGTAGTACCATTCACACTTATTTTTTTGGTCCCTTGAATACCAGCAGCAAGAAAAGTAAACAAAAAACATTACAGAGACTAATATGGTCTGTATGATAATTATGTTGAATTGCTGTACAATACATACTTAAAGTATACATACTTTTTTTATTCAGACAAGTAATATTATTAGTAAAGCAATGTTTAGGGGGAAATTATAATCTTCACATAAGATATAACATAGAAATGTCTCAACAATACAGTACAGTATGTCTTACCCTTTTAAATGGATTGAATATCGAAGAGGCAGATGTGTGTTATATATTTGATTTGTTGCAACCATCTACAAATATGTTTACATTGCGAAGAAGAAAGTTGTGTACTGCTGATATCACATCATATTATTAAGCAACAAAGAGGTCTGATGACTTCTGATGTGTCACATTTCATTCTGATATACATCTGTACTGAACTGTAAATCTCAGATGAGAGCAGCTGTAGTAAAGAGAAGCTTAAAATAAAGACATTGACAGTAAACAAAGATTAATGGCACAAGAAATCTCTACTGAGATAGAAAGCTTATCTATAATACAGGGCTCCCCTGTTGTGCATTAACATAAGTGCAGGATAGGTTGACACAAGTCGATTGTAGGGAATGTGTAGATATTACATAATTTACAACTTGGGTAATGCATTAATCATCTGCTTAAGTTGTAACATTACATCTCATATGTTGTGTCTTGATTTAAGGCAGCGCAGTCTGCTAAATGATAAAACTTGAGCTTAATTTTGTGTGATGAACTATAGCCTTGCTCTCAGATCTTTCTCCCTAAATAAACTTGGCATACTGTATGAATCCCTCTCTTTCACTTAAGTGCTAATGGAAGGGATGAATAAATCAATAATGCAACTAAGTATTTAAGATAATCCAATTCTAGGCAATACTTTGAGCCAGCGTCTTCTTTGAGAGGCAGCAAAGCCTGCAACAAAAGCAAGAGGATATTTTCTTTTTATGTTACCACTTGGCAGTCTTACTGAATGGAGTGCGGGGAAGCCACGAATCTTAAAAGTGACTAAAAAGCGAGGACTTCGAGCCATTATGAAATCAGCTTCCCATACACAAATATCTCTATAGAGAATCACAGCAGCCATGTTACCTGGAATCACACAACAAAAGGGATATGTCAGGGACCAGGCAAAGTCATATAACAGAAAATATTAAAATATTTCGCGTAAGGTTCCATTTGTGGTGACTGCAAATTTCCCCACTCCCATGGTGTGAGCATTATGGTGTTTTATCGTAAATCCTTACTTCATTATCATAATTTATTTATAATGCAGGCAATTGTTTTATTAATGCACATATTTGTTTCTGAAGGGAAAAAATAGCTCTTGCATTAAAACTATCTTTCTCTGCATGCATGAATATTACAGACAAGGCTTCAGGGTCATTGCCTGGTGCCATCTGCAGCTTTCGAGGGGCCAGGGCATGTGAAAGAGAGGAGACCAAAAACAATAAGAACAAGAAAAAAAAATAGTGTAAGGTCATGTTTGCCTTTAGGTGGCTGTATACACAACACCACACCCTAGGGCAAGTGGTCAGATCTGAGTCTGTCTGACAAATCTCCTAGGCCAAAACATTAGATCTCCCGATTTCCACCACCCAGGGATGAATGCACCACTGAATGCTCAACTGATTTCCCCTTATTATCACATGCAAAACATCCCCATGTTCAATGTATATTGAAGAGGAGCAAATCCTAAACTATTGGAACTGGATTTCAAAGTCTTTAGGGAACAGTTCTCTGCCGTTACACTCTGTCTCCCAAGTGTGCAGAAGTACAGCAGTAGTTAAAGGCTTTTCACTGAAAGCCTGGTCATGAACAGTATTACAGAATCAGCAGAATCCATTAAAACAAAGAGTACTACTTAAGACTAAATTATATCTTGGCAGATCCATGGGTCTTTTAACCACTGTGTCTGTTAAAACTGTGTTTGGTTAAAATTGCCTCACCCATATAAGTATAAATGGATGCTCCCCTATAGCTCTTTGCTACAGTTTTCTCAACGCATGCATGTCTACATCTATGCTTGCACTGAAAAAAAGAAGGAAAAACCCACATATTTGATCAAACAAATTTGCAAGGGCAGAATTGGCCAATTTTCCTGAACCAAAATGCTTTTGATCAGGCAAGTACACAATGGTGTGCCGAGGGAATCTGTTATTGGTGACTTCCAGTGCAGAAAATAGCAATATTTCACCATGATCAAGAAACATAGCGTACACAATCAAGCATGAACCTTCAATCTCACTATGTGCACCACTATGAAACGAATGCATGAGCTGAGATCATGCATACAATTTTAAATACTGACATAAAAATGTGGCATGCATGTGCCAATAATCTCAATGCTCTCTCTGCCTCAGGATATCAAAGAAAAACTTCAGCTGGCAGTGTCTTGATTTTATATGTGAGCTCCGCTGAGATCCAGAGTGTTATGGATGAGTGTCAGAATCCACTGTTGGCAGCATGTCACTGTGCTGCTTCAGCCTGAGAGCTTATTTGACACTTAATATCTACCTTATGAATAATGACACTGAGTGTCTGATCAGGTTTTTACGATCGGAAAAGACCCATGATGCACATAAAATATAATAAAACATTACCACAACACTTAAACTTACTGATTATATCAGATAGCTTGATGGCTTTCATCTAGCAAAATAAAATGTTTGGGCAATGTGTTTTTGTTCTACACATAGTCTGTGTTTACAAGACTCCTACTCATTGTGAAATCTCTGCTTTACCTCCTGCACTTTCAGTCAAAAGTTTAGCAAGTGGCTCAATTTCATGTCTGTCAATAAAGTTTAATCATTGTAAAAATATTATACATTAAAATTGTATTTTTAAAGAAATAAAGCGTGGGTTTACACATCATTTACAAAGCTTCATTTGTATCTATAATTTGAAGTACATAAACTAGACAACCTTAATATAGAGACGAATAATTGCTCCTTTTGACAAGTCTGTTCAAAGTATAAGCATTCACAGAGCAGATAAAAAAGATCTGGAGACTCACAGCCAGACAATTACATGAATTACCACACTTTCACTAATGATGTTTCTTTAAACTTTTT